>NC_090374.1:160500097-160806728 GCF_036365525.1 Heterodontus francisci | reverse complement strand
TAAATATTCAGTCCCACCCTTAGTCACCTTGCAGCCGCTTCTCTGTTATGGCTATCAGGTCATACATATTTATTTCTATTTGTGCTGACAGTTCATCCGTTTTGTTATGAATACTGCATGCATTCAGATACAGAGCTTCTAGTTCTGTCTTTTTACTATTTTTGCAAATTCTGGTTTTATCTGCTGGCTCAGTCTTAAGTTTGTATGCTCTGATTTTCTTATTGTTACCTTTCTCCATTACCTTGTCCTTACCTTTTAAGTTACCACATCTTTTCTCATGAGATTCCCTCCCCCCGCACCACACCCCCGTCCCCCCCCCACCCCCCGTCCCCCCCCCCGCCCCCGCAACAACTATTTAATTTAAATCCCTCTCTACTGCCCTGGTTATACCAATTGCCAGAACACTGATTCCCAGATGGTTCAGATGAAGATTGCCCCTACGGTACAGCTCTCACTTTCCCCAGTAGCGGTGCCAGTGCTCCATGAATCGAAACCCATGCTGCCCACACCAGTCTTTGAGCCACGCATTCAACTCCCTAATCTTATTTATCCAATGCCAATTTGCTCGTGGCTCAGGTAATAATCCAGAGATTAGGACATAGGAACATAGGAGCAGGAGTAGGCCATTCAGCCCATCAAGTCTGCTGCCATTCAATTAGAAAATGGCTGATCATCTACCTCAATGCCACTTTTCCATGTTATCCCTTGATGTCATTAATATCCAGATATTTATCGATTTCTGCATTGAACAATGATTGAGTTTCCACAGCCCTCTAGGGTAGAGAATTCCAAATTCACCACCCTCTGAGTGAAGAAGTTCCTCCTTATCTCAGTCTTAAATGGCCTACGCCTTATTCTAAAGATCTTGGAAAATGGACCTGGGTTTATACACCCAACAGCTCCTGGATTCAGTCTTCACTTTCTTCAGCTTGCCAGCACTCCACTCCTGCCTGATATGCCTGGTCTGGAGAGAACTTTGTCTCCTTTTATCTGTTTCTAACCAGTGTCAGCTTCCCTGGAAACCTGAAGATGTTTTTTTTCCAGCTTTTGTTTCAGTTTAGTTTCTGTTTCAGTTCTATCTTCTGTTTCAATTCTAGTGTCCCTCTCAGTTAGGGTCTGAAAAAAAACAAGCTTTGCAACCAAGGATTCCATCACAACAGCCACAGTAGGCCAATGAGAAAGAGAGACAGCAACAGCACAGCAGTGATGTGACTTAATCTGACACTCACAGCCACTGGTTCAGCCACTGGTTCAGACACTGGCATTGCACTGACTTTGGAGGCTAACATAGAGTTGGGATTAGCACATGGTGAGTCACCAGGCAGGAGTGGGTGCAAGCATGTCAGGGGTATAGAATTGTTCCTTTGCCTGCTCACTGGTGGGTGAGGCAGCAGGCAAGTATTGCTGCAGAGGACTCAATAAGAACCTCAGTGGGCGGCACACAGGAGAACGCTGAATGAGAATGCACATCGAGATGTTGAGTGCAGTGGCTGGCCAGCCGGGCAGCCTCCTGCCACTATCAAGGAGCTTGGAGGAGTCTGGCTCCAACTTGGCAGAGGCATTGCACAGAGTTTGCCCTCTTCACAGCCTCTGCTCCATGTCCCTGTCATTAAATATATTCAAGAAGGAGATAGATATATTTCTTAATGTCAAAGGGATCAAGGGATTTGGGGAGAAAGTGGGAACAGGGTACTGAGTTAGACAATCAGCCATGATCTTTTTTGAATGGCGGAGCAGGCCTAAAGGGCTGAATGGTCTACTCCTGCTCCTATTTTCTATGTTTCTATGCTACAGACCCAGAGGCACTGTTACTGCTGCCTCCATATCTGCCGCACACTTTAAGTGGACAGATATGATACTCCTCTACCATCCTTGCGAGGGTGCAGCAATACTGTCTGGCAAATGGACCAAAACACCTCTAAAAACCTCTAAAAAGTTCCATAAAATTTACTTACCTGCCATCAGGGTGCCTAGCATTTTAAGCTAGTGCAAGACCCATCTTGCTACTTCAAGCTCTTTTTTTCAGGAGTAGACAATACAGGCATTGCCAGGACATGCATTGTCCAAATTTGATAGCCTGGCATACATCAGCCTGTTAGGCTGTGTGATGTTAGGATAGTGGCGATTCAACGCGCTTGGGTGCATGCTGGGGACACAGCTGTGTGCGCCCATTTAAATAAAGAACAGCACAATGGCCATGCAGGCAGTGGCCCACAGCACTGCCCCAGGGGAAGCCAGATAGGCCTGCATAGCGCCGTTAGAAACAGCACGGTGTCAATGAATTTCTCAACTAGGGTTTTAGCCTTGTGGTAGCACTTTCACCTCTGAGTCAGAAAGTCATAGCCTCACTCCAGATATGCAACCTCATAATCCTGGCTGGATCTTCAATGCAGCACTGAGGGATGCTGTTTGCCAAACTGAGCATCTGTCTACCCTCTCAAGTGAACATAAATGATCCCACAAAACTTTTAGAAGAAGAACAGGGGAGTTCTCCAAATCAATAGCAAACATTTACCCTTAATCAACATGATCAAAAAACATCTTATCTAGTCATTTATCTCATTGTTGTTTGTGGGAATTTGCTGCGCACAAATTCACTGTTGTGTTTGACAACATTGCAATAGTGACTACACTTCAGAAATATTTCTTTCACTGTGAAGAACTAAGTTCATGAAAGGTACTAAAGAAACTTTAACTGTGACTCAGTGATGGCACACTCGCCTCTAAATCGGAAGGTTGTGAGTTTAACTCTCACGCCAGAGACTTGTGATCAAAATCTGGGCTGACACTTCAATGCAGGACTGACGGTATGCTATACTGTCAGAGGTACCATCTTTCAGATGTCACATTAAACCAGGGACCCACATGCCCTCTCCAGTTGAAGTAAAAGATCCCATGGCACTATTTTGAAGAAGAGTAGGGGAGTTCTCCCTGGTGGCCTGGCCAATACTTAATCCCTCAACTAACATCATTAAAATAGATTATCTTGTCATTATCAACATTGCTTTTTGTGGGACCTTGCTGTGTTCCAATTGGCTGCCATATTTCCTACATGAGAACAGTGACTGGCAATTCAAAAGTTCATTAGCTATGAAGCACATTGGGATGTTGCGAGGCTGTGAGACATGCTATAATAAATGCAAGCATTTCTTTTTAAATGTAAGATCTTACTTTGTTTCAAGTTGTTGATGTTTTGTTTGAATTGATACATAAGCTGCTGGACTGGAAATGGAAAAAAAATCTCATGGCACCATTGTCTGAAGAACCAGCTCCTTCCCAGCTTTATTGCTTATAATCTTTCATCCTTTTGCACTGAAAGATTTTTGATAGACTTGTCTAATGTCTCTCATTCACATGTGGTGTGATATAGTATTAACATCATTTTGGAAGGTATTACAGTCATTACCAGTCCTGAGCTGCTCATTCGCTCAGATCAGTAATGAGACCCCCAGGACTGGTAATGGCCATAATACCTGAACAAGTAATGTTATTATGATCAATTGTGGAAATATATGTGTAATTTTCTGTGCTGTGTAGTGTTTTGTTACAGTCTGTTAGACAGAGGTTGATTTGAAAGCATATGCTGTGACTGCAGATGGAGATTCTCATTTTGTGCAGGCCTTTTGTTGCATACGTAGATTTTAAAATTCAAATCTCTTGCATCAGACGGCAGAGTACTAGACATAATAATCCTTCAAATCCACTAGGATGCTTAGTCCTGCATGCCATCAGACCACCTGGGGTCTGGGATTTTTATGCACCTGCTACATGAACCGGAAGATTGGATGCAAGCAAAAGTTTCAAATATAAAAATGTTAGCAATATTCACTCCGGCACTAAGTGAGATTTTGTTTCTCGTAAGAGGTCTGAATGAGATATGGTGATCCGTTGCTTTCGTACCATAGAATCATGGAACACAGAAAGGCCCATTGTGCCTGTGCCAGCTCTTTGAAAGATCTATCCAATTAGTCCCATTCCCCTGCTCTTTCCCCAGAGCCCTGCAAATTATTCTCCTTCAAGTATTCAATTCCATTATTGAAACTGCTTCCATCACCCTTTCAGGCAGCAGATTCCACTTCGTAACAATTTGATGCATATTTTTCCTTTCACCTCACGTCATCTTCAGTTTTTTTGCCAATTATGTCAAATCTGTGTTGGAGAGGGTTGAAGTTAGAGGCCAGCCAGGAGAACATTGTAATAGTCGAGATTATCAGCAGCGATGGGCTGAGGCAGGGGTGGAGATGGGCAATATTGTAGAGATGAAAGTAGGCAACCTTGGTGAGGGAAAGGACATGGAGTCTGAAGCTCAACCCAGGGTCCTGCTGAGGTTATAAACAGTTTAGTTCAGCCTCAGATCATTGCCAGGGACGGGGATGGAATCGATCACCAGGGAACGGAGTTGGTGGTGGGGGTCAAAGACAATGGGTCAGATTTTTAAAGCCCGCTGAGTGCAGGTGTGGAGGCGAGCGTGGTTTGAAAATCGCATTCTTGAAGGTTGGCACTGGGACCCAGCAACTCTGGAATGCGACGCCATTTTTAAAGTGATAATAGGAGGGTGGGAACGGGTCAGGTGCACTCCTCCAATTAATTCCCTGCTGAACTCATTGAACAGCTCATTAACAGGCTTCTCAGCAGCAGATTTTAGTTTTCAAAGGCTGGGAACGTAGAGGATGCCATGTGGGGAACAGGACGGGGTGTTCAAGATGTGAATACAATGGGGGGCCATGAGGGCAATGGGAAGGGCTGATTAAAATACGGCAGAGGCACAAAGTAAAGCTCAGCTGCTTCAAAAGTGCCACAGAATAGCCATTGCTGCAGCTGTAAGACTTGTTTTCTCGGTGGTGAGTGGCAGGAAACCTAAGAGGAGCGAGAGGCTACTGGCATCACATGGGCACCTGGGGTTGGCAGGGGAAAGCCTGTTGAATGTACAAAGCCCAGCTGACGGAGTTCAGATTGAAACAGGCTACACTGACATTGGACAGAGCATCCAGGATGAGCTACTGCAGATGCAACCTTCTGGACAGCAGGAGGCCAGAGGAGCACAGCGGGGGGCTGTAATGGAAGGCACTACCCAAAATATTGGGTGCATAGCTCAAGAGTCCGCTACCTGCAAAGGACAGAGCTCCAGTGCCGTGGAGGCTGCACCTATCCAGATAGATGGTCTCGGACCTGTGTACGTTGATCCACAATGACCTGAGGCCGCAGTCCCCATGGTAGTCCCCTAGCTGCAGCCCGCAAGATCTCTGTTGCCTGAATTTCTATGCATCTGGGTTGTTCCAGGGATCAGCTGTGAATCTAGGTGGCATCTCACATTGGCAGCTCATCAGGCAGGTCACAGATGCCAATTTCATGAGGGCAGCACACTACATCCACTTTAACAAAGTTGGGCCTGCGCAGGTACAGAAGGCTTTGGGTTCACCCTCCATCGCTGGATTCCCCCAGGTGCAGGGCATCATCGCTTGCACCCATGTGGCCATGAAGGCACCCAGTGACGGCCAAAAAGATCCATCAACAGGAAGGGCTTCCACTCCCTCAAAGTCCAACTGGTCCACAACCACAATAAGAGCTTCCTCCATGTTTGTGCACACTTTCCTGGCAGGTGCCATAATGGCTTCATCCGCTGTCAGTCCAGGCTGCCTCAAATCTTCGCTCTAAACCCCAAAGTGCGTGGATGGATCCAAGGGGACAAGGGATATCCCTTGAAGAGATGACTATTGACGCATCTATGGGAGCCCCAGACAAAGGCACAGTGGCAAAACAACCAATGCCACCTGCTAAGCAGGCCAACGTTTGAGCAAGCCATCGGGTTTCTGAAAATGTGATTCTGGTGGCTGGATCGGTCGGGTGGCATCCTCCAATACCCTCCTGCAAGGGTCTTGTTTATATTGTGGTAGTTTGCTGTGCTTTCCATAACATGACGCTCCAGAGACGTGCGGACCTTGAGGACAGTGAGGCCCTAAAAAGAGACAGCTCATGGGGGAGAATCAGGAGATAGGAGAATTGGAGGAAGAGTGGGCAGAGGAAGATAACACTGAACAGAGAGGTGTCCCTCTCTGCACAACGAGGTGGCTTCCTCTTGCCTCTCTCTGGGAAGATAACCTCCCTCCTCTCCGTTACGGCCTCCAGCATTAGATCCAAGTTGGCAGTGATGAAGCAAGGGTCTGCACAAACCCTAGTGCCAGGCCTCCGACTCCCCTGTGACATCTCGCTTCCCACTGGTCCAGTGGAATGTTTTAGCACAAACTGCAGATCTCTCCCTCAGGACAGCCAGCAGCCTCAGTGATGGCTGCCATGGGGTGTCTACATGAGCCCCACACTTAATCTAACCCACCTCTGTTTTCAATCCCACTGGCTGCAAGTGGACAGGAAACCTGTTTCCATACTAATTAAGGCCTCACCCATTTGAAAATTACAATCTGAATCAGTTCCCACTGGAGGCGGATTTTTGACCCAGAACTAGACCTCCTCCAGAATAAAAATCCAATCCAATGACTTTGGTCTTTCCAATATTTAATTGGAGGAAATTTCTACTCATCCAATACTGGACGTCGGACCAGCAGTGTGACGAATCAGAAGCAGTGGAGGGAGTGAGAGGTGATGTTGTGTGTCGCCAGCATACATGTGGAATCGAATTTCGTTTTTAAATGATGTCACTGAGGGGCAACATGTAGATGAGAAATAGAAATGGGCCAAGGAACGATCCATGTGAGACTCCTGAGGTAATGGTGCAGGAGTGGGAAGAGAAGTCATTGCAGGAAAACCTCTGGCTGCAGCTGGACAAATAAGAATGGACCCAAAAGAAGGCAGTCCCACTCAGCTGGACAATGGAAAAGAAGCTTTAAAGGGGGATGTTTTGGTCAACCATATCAAAGGACGCAGGCAGGTTGAGGGCAGGAGGGATGGTGCACCACAGTCGCCAGGCATGCCATTTATGACTTTGATAAGGGCTGTGTCAGTGCTGCGGCAGGGCGGAAACCTGATTAGAGAGGTTCAAACGTGGAGTTGTGAGAAAGGTGGGCATGGATTTGGGAGGCATGAACATATCTGAGAACTTTGAAGAGGAAATGGAGGTTGCACTTGAAATAGCTGTTTTTTAGCCACGAGTAATTTTGTCAGAGTTACACTGATGCCCCAAATGGAGAAATTCCAGATGAAAGTCACCTGCTTTAATTTCACTAGGCTTGAGTGACATTTGATCAGCATTCTTTATTGTTGTCTTGTCATTACAAAGTTTCTTGATGATCTTATCATTTGCCTGGTGATATGGTCAAGGACTGTGATCCTCAGTTTGTGATGGAACCAAGTTGCTGTAGGTGCGCCACCTGCGATGGAATAAGACAAGGGGGGCTAAATTGGATAGTCCCCAAAAATGCGCGTGGGGATTACGATGCATGATTAATCTGTGTCTGTTATTTGTAATTCAGGCAGTATGTCAACCTTGTGCTGCCTGCTCATTTCCATGCTCTCTGGGCTGAATTTTGTTTGGATGCTCCAGGTCCCAGGCACCAGAAACAGGTGCCACTTCAGCTCGAGCATCATATGGCCGGCCAAACACAATCATGTTGCGGCCAGCCAGTGAACTAACTGGAGGTGCAATTAAGGAGTGGGGGCAGGCAATGAGGCACCAATGGTGACATCACCTGACTCAAAGGCTCTATTTTTAAAGGGTTGCCAGCCCTGCATGCACAGCTGCCTTGTATAAAATGATTGCCTCAGCAACATTGCAGAAGACTCCTCCACCAGTACAGAAAACCCAAAGAAGTGACCAGGAGCTTGCTACAACCATGGTAGAGGGAAGACCCTGGGTGGCTCCACAGTTTAGCGGTGCCTCCCTGCAGGTTCTCCTCCAGGCTACAAGGGCAAGGCGGGAGGTCCTCTTCCCAAGGGATGACAGGAAGAGACATTCCCACCTGACCAAGCATGCCTGGATGAGGAGGTCAGCAGCTGTGGGGTCACCTCTCGAACATGGGTGCAGTGCCACAAGCGGATCAGTGACCTCCTCTGCTCCACCAAAGGCAGATCTCCATACCACCTTCCACTTTGGGTCTTGCATGTGGCAATGCAAGACGGTGCACTAGATGGGGAGAGAATAACCACCCAGTCAGTGGCAAGGGAGCAAGGCAGAAGCATATACTTTCAGATGCATGCTCCTTCTGCTTGCAGGAGAAACGGGAACGCAACAATAAAGAAAGGGCCAAGACTGCTGGAGGCCTCACAGACCTCCATATTCTGACCCCAGAAGAGGAGGAGGCCCTGGAACTGGCTGATTGCTGATGGTGAGATAAGAGTGTCAACCCAAGAGAGTGAGCGAATGAGTGAAGGGATGTAAGGGTGCATCTGGACAACACATGAGGCACAGTGCTCATGTGTCCACCACTTGGAGCTCAAAATCAGGCAGGGTTGGGATGAGGAGATGTGAAGCTCTTAACCCCTAAATGTTTGTGTTTGCTCATGCAGGTCTTGGTAATCCCAAAGGATGTGCAGCTGCAAAGAGTGGGGGCCATCCATTCACCTCTAAGGAAAAGGAGGGATCCTCAGAGGGTTTACTGTCACATCATTCCCATGCACCATTCACCAGCACAGATACTCTCATGTCATTGGGTATGCATCCACGATTAGATTCAGGATCACAAGCTGGTGAGCACATCACAGACACACCTGAGCAGCTGATGGAGGCTCTAACAGCCAAGGCCACTGAAGGTCAGAGGACTATGGGAGGCTGGGTCCATGCTAAGCCCTAAGCTGATGACGTGCTTCTGGCACCTGCTGAAGCTGCAGCGAGAGGTAAGGGAACATTTGGTGGAGTTGCCAGAGACTATGTGCACCTATGTGCAAACGATGTTGGAGTCCATCCAGGCCATGAGTGCTGCCATATCTCAGGCATGTGCACGCATGGCTTCCTCCATTGAGAGATTAGTCACCCTCATGGAGATCTAGCAGACCACTCAGTGAATTCCTGAGTTGCACACAGACCTGCATGTCATTACCTTGTCCATGAGTTCTAGGCAGCAGTGGCAAGACGAGAGGAGGTTGAAGCTCCTGGAGTCTCCACAAGGTCCTTGTCCTTCTCAAGTAAGAAGGGCAGTGCAAGTGTGCCTTGCAAGAGAGGAGGAGCAGCTGCCTTTAGCATCTGATGGCTCCTCTTAGGGTACTCCTGGTATGGACAGTGACTCCTCAGCCCCTCTGCCAGTGACCCCAGTGCCTCCAGTAGATGCAATGACAGAGGAGGGACCTTCAGATGTGTAGGAGCCCCTCAGCATGCTGGGGCCCTGCAGGCCTCAGCCAGCCAAAGGATGGCCTCCAAGAGCATCCCAAGCCATGGGGCAGACTGATCATCAGCCTGCCTCCACCTCAGCTGCAAGCACAGTATATTAATGGTGTGCTGAAAGACAAAGTGTTAGTGCAGAGAGGGTGTTAATTGACAGAAAAATGAACAGCCCTGGCTCAAAGCACCAACATGAAAAAAAACAGTGGGCAGACACACGGTAAAAAAAAATGATGAAACAAACTACCATTATCATACCATTTGCCTTTGCTCCATGACCTTCTTGTCAGTTATTCTCTGTGACCCTCTGTCCTATCAATACCTTCTCTTTTGTTATCTTTTGCCCCACCCCCACTTTATTTGCTTAAAACCTATTATATTTCTAACCTTTGCCAATTCTGATGAAAGGTCACTCACTGACCTGAAATATTAACTCTGCTTCTCTCTGCACATATGCTGCCAGACCTGCTGAATATTTCCAGTATTTCTTGGTTTTATATTAGTGAACGGTATCGGGGGAAGGTATATGCCCAAACCTTTTTATCGGGTACACCTGGAGTGTGACCTTATTTCAGGACCGGTAATCATGGGTTTACTTGTTTACCTGTGGATGGAGTCTACCTGTAACTTGGTAATGACCTGGTGGGGACTAAGGTGGTAGCTTCTCCTGTGGTCTTAGAGAGGCCAAATGAGGTCAGGGAGACAGAGCAGTTACAGGAAAAGGTCCCTGGCATTTTTCCTGACTGTGTGGTGACCCAGTCCATGGCCAAACAAGCGCCATCAAAGGAGGCTGAACTGACACTGCAGATGAATGACCATCTGGTTATCCAAAACATTCTTTGGGAATTTAGAGGAACCAAAGGGAGTGTTAAGCAGGTGTTCCTTGGTCGAGGCTCAGCAGGCCGACCCAGTGTTAAAACAATTAGCACAGACTGCCCAAACTGAAGCTGAAGCAGAGGGAGTTCCAGAGTGTGACTATTTTAAGGATGAGGTGCTGATGAGGAAGTGGAGACCTCCTCACAGCCCTGCCAATGAAGAGTGGACAGTGGTTCACCAGATAGTGGTGCCGCCGAGGTACCGCAGGGAAATATTGTGAACAGCCCATGAGATTCCAATGGCTGGAAATGTCGGTGTCAGAAAAACCCAAGCCCGCATAAGACAGCATTTTCACTGGGCACAACTTCACAAGGATGTGGTGAAGTTCTGTAAAATGTGTCACAGGTTGTGGGGAAGCCCCAACCTGCACCCCTAATTCCCACACTAGCTTTTGGAGAGCCATTCAGCAGAGTGCTGATGGATTGTGTGGGGTCCCTGCTGAAAACAAAAGAGGGCTACCAGTATCTTCTCACCATTATGGATGTAGCTATCTGATTCCCAGAGGCCAGATTCCCAGATTCCCCTAAGAACCATATCTGCTGAGGTAGTGGTGGAGTGGCTAATCCAATTCTTCACCCAATACGGGCTGCCTGCTGAGATCCAGTCGGATCAGGGCACGAATTTCATGTCCAGTATTTTTCAAAAGTTCATGCATAATCTGAGCATATCCCAGCTAAAGTCTTCAGTCTACCACTCATAGTAACATCTCCATATCCCCTGAGTGGCTCACGAGAGCCTGTGCAGTGACTCAGGAACACCGAAAAACCTCCCAAATAGCTATGAAAAAGCAGTCAGATGAGCATGCCCAGGCAGAACATTTCAGCCCAGAGACAATATGTTAGTGCTATGACCCATACAGGGTGAACCACTGAAAACCCAGTTCAGTGGGCCATACTGAGTCGTAAAGAGGATTAGCAAGGTGAATTATTTAATTGACACCCCAGACCATAGGAAAAAGCAAAGGCTGTGCCACATCAATATGTTAAAACAGGATCACAGCCAGGAAGGGAGCATACAAGCACAGGTCAGTCAGGCATTCAAGAAATAGGACGATGAAAGGGACCAGTGCAAATGTATTAGAGGGAGGCTTGGAGGATTCCCAAATCAAACCCCCTACTGTCTGCTTAGCTAGCACCAAATTGTTAGGGGGATTAGACACTGTATTTTCATATCTAAACACAGAACAGAGAGACTCCTAACAAGGCTGCTCACAGCATTTAAAGATCTCTGCAGGGACAAACCAGGGTGCATGACCATAGCCCTATACAATGTGGATGTAGGAGAGATCCCTCTCATAAAGCAAAATCTCTATCACCTGGATCCTGGATGAAAACTAGACTAGAGCACAGTTATGGCAGTGTGAGATTGATAAGTGAGTGTTCGATGATGAATGTGGGTGTACAGTTTCTTTTTTAAATTTTTACAAGTTTAGAAATAAAATGCTGTTGCATTTCATTGCACGTGGTGTGGAGGTGTCACGAAATGTGTTAGGTCAAAGGATGATTTTTTTAATCGACAGGCTGGAAACCTGAATATTAAACTGATGGAAGTGAACCACTCAAACCTTGCAAGCTTCAAGCTCTGTCCACTGACTGGCTACTTAGTTAAGCCTGAGGAGGGAGCTAGAGAGAAAGAACTTTCCAGAAAGAACAGGCAGAAACCTTCTTCAGCTACACAGTAGAAAACTTTCCAGAAAGAACAGAGATCTCCCTCGAAGGAATTTAGTTGCATTGCTGTCTCTTGGAGAACCACTGAATCAGTCTTCACCTCTTCAAACGGCAAGCCTCAGGACCACTGAATTCTGACTGAAGCCAGCCGAGTCACCAACCTCCATAGATTGTAGATCCCTTTTATTTCTCTAGACTCTAATTCAACCAATCTATCCTTCCCCACTCTGTAACCTATCTGTGTGTGTGTGTGTTTTGAAGTGTATTTTATTTTACTTAGATTGGTTTAAACACAATAAAGTTCACCTCTTTCTGTGTTAAACTCGAGAAAACCTGTTCTTTTTCCGATTACACACGTAATCAAGTTAAACACTTACTTAATTGGCTGGTATATGCACTTAGAAAGAAAATAAATCTGTTGTGGTCAAACAAGGAGAGGGAAAAGAGGCTAGCCCTTCGACCCCTCCTCACCTGATCGTAACACTGTAGACAGCTGCAATTTGAAACAACTATAGAAAGCACCAAAAACTTGTAGAATCACAGCAATAGCCAGAAGAAATCAACCACCAACTAACCTGTAAGTAGTCGATGAACCTTTTAAATAACCTTAGTGGGGATCATTCTGGTTGCTGAACGCAAGTTCAGCTGTGTGAGGTCAGAGAGGATGTGAGCTGGAAAAATCAGCTCCAAAATTGCACTATTTGTATCAAATCAGCATTCTATGTTGGTTGACATCATGATCTGCCTGCACTGCAAACTTCTGGCAGATGTTTCACTGTGCGCATGCTGACACCTACACCAATATGGCGTCCAGAGGGATTCACCCCACAAGTGTGCACATGCACCAAGGACACATTTTGAAGCTCAATAGCACTTTTAGCGGCCAAAACCTTGGTGCCAATGAGCTCAATTTCTCACCCATAATGTGTTATAAGCTCAGGAATAGCCAACATTATTACTGCCATTATCAATCAATCCATTTGAGCAGTTTTATCCCAGTTCTTGATGTTTCTTATGAGTCTGGCCCCTGTGTTGTCATTCAATGCTGTCAGTATTCAAAGCTTTGTGCAAACTTTTGAAATTGAGAACTCTGGACTAGAGATCTGTACTCTGGCTTTAAAACATCTACAATGCTGCTGACTGCAAAGATCCTGTCCATATAAGGGAGATTGGCTTTTGTTGTGATAGTGGAAGCAAGCAAAGCTATTTGAATACATGTTGACGCATATGCATGGGCTACGACTGCAAGTGATGTAATTAGCCATGTGATCCCGCCATGATGTCCAGCTATAAGCACATGTAAGAACAATCTCTCAATAAAACACCAATTAGAATGTCTATGCTGACTCTGTGACTGAGTTTTTATTGATCTAATCACAGATAATACAACAGTTCTAACCACTGAAGACTCCCTTAGAAATGAAATCTTGCTCCTTTGGCTCTCAAATTCTCTTCAGTACTTTCTAAATCCACCCTGCTGTGAGCTGTGCCTTTGTGAACAGCAATAGAATTGATCGGAGCTATAAAGTTTCACTTGCACATTACGTTATGACAAACTACTTTTAGTCTAACTTCTTGTCTTCACATGCCTTAAGGCTTCTATTCAGAGCTACTTTTGGAAGCCTATTTCAGCTTTTCTGCAGTAATTCATCAGCTTTTGCTAGTTTCCTAGTTTGATCACTCCTCCCAATATCTCCTTCCTTGGCTAGGCATCCAGCATTTTTTCTTTGATTACACATCTCTGCAGCTTCTGAAATATTCTTCTATGTTAAAGACATAATACAAAGACAGGTTGTTGTTTCTATTGATTTCCAGGTTCTCAAGTAATTAAAGTTTATTAAATAAGGATAATGACTGGTAGCTATCAGAACAGACTTTTTCTCCGTTATTACCACCACTCTGAGCCTTATTTCATCATAAGTTGGTTGAGAGGAAATTGGCAAAGGTATGGATGTTACGGCCTTGCTAAAAGCCCTTCCAAAAACATAATCATATTTAATTGCGTCAGAAGAGTGCACTCTAAACTCACGTTCAAAATGGAGTTTAGTTAAGTGAAGGAAAAAATGTTAAAGTATCAACACAGCTGTTATTCATGTTGCTTAAAATTAATATGAAATGCAGTAGTTCCTGAATATTCATATTAACTGCTCTGTGATGACTATGTGCCATAAAATGAATTTGCCACAACTGTAACTATGACGACAATCATTGCCTTTGGTTAACATTTATTTATAGGTCGTGAAGGTTTTCTTATGGACAATTATCTATGTTTTAGTCTTAATCCCCATGAAATATTACATAACTGAGACTTCACACACAACAGTGATATGGCTGATCCGTTCGGATATGTATTACTGTTCGACACTCCTAAAACATACAAAAACAAATTATGTATTCCCAAGGACCACTACAAGGTGTAGTGATAAGTAGGAAGAAAACGTTGGCCTTTAAAAAAATCTGTGCATTAAACTGTCAGGTACATTCTTTAGTGGGTAGTTGACATTCTATGTTACCTCAAACTACTAAAACTGAAATCCGCTTGTTGTCAGCTGAATGCGCATCAGTATTTTGATTTCCCTTAATGCATGTAGAATCTTAGAAGATGATAAAAAAATGTCCAACTACGAAATGAACTTAAACTTGATTTTTATCTCAATCTTTAAAATGTGGTTGCACTCCATTACACAGTGATAGAATCTAATTAAATATCCAAACTCAGATTGGTTCATAATTTGGAAGTGCCCAACTGGATTAGACAATTGATATATTCAACTTTATAATGTTTTCAAGTGTTGCTAAATGGTGGTGTATTAACTGACATCTATATAGTTCACAACTTACCAAACCTATGTTGCTTCATAGCCCAGTGAAGCCACGAGAGGCAGCGTAAGTGAATATGCAGTGTACAAAAACCGGGAGCCTTGTCACTACTTGGGGACAATAAGCATAGAATGATGAAGTTTAACATCGGGCTGAATTTTATAATCCCACCGCCAAAATCAACGGCAGCAAAAACAATGGCGGCCTGCCCGTGCAGACTGCACGTCAGAGCCGCCGCGATCCTAAGTGCGGTAGCTCATTTAAATAGCTGGCCCCCCCCCCCAATCACATGGAGGAGGCAGCCTGTCCATCATTGGCAATGGTGTCAGCTGCCTCTGTGCAGGTGCTGACACCATTTTTCAAGGACTTTATGCCCTACCATTAAATTAAAATATTTAAAGATACAGTGAAAGAAAAGAAAATGCATTTATTTTGCCCCTCTCCCACCCTCTCAATAACCATAAAATTAATAACTTGCCCTCTCCCCCCCAAAACACTTACCTTGTCCATCTGACCTTCACCCCCAAAGTGCATAAACTTTAACCTCAAGCCCTTCCTACCATCCCCTAAATCAATGATGTTACTTTGACCCCATTCCCCCCACAATGAGAAACTTACCCTCCACCGGTGTTCCGCCTAGTTTCCCCGGATGGAGATCCGAAGGCATGGGAGTGCCAGCCAGTGGCAGGAGGATCGCAGTGGGATGGAAGGCGGTGGCGTAAGTATGATTAATGCATTCATTTTAATTTATTTAAATATGCAAATTGGGGTCCTGTTGCCAAGTGATGTGGGGAGCTGTCACAAGGCATTTTGTCTTTACAAAGGAGAGGGTTTTCGCAGACATTCTGGTTAAAGAGGGGGAGTTTGAAATATTAGATACGATAAGCATAATGAGAGAGGAAGTACGAGAGGGTGTGACATCCTTGAAAGTGGATAAATTGCCAGGGCCGGATGTATTGCATCCCAGGTTGTTAAATAAAGCCAGGGAGAAAATAGAGGATGTGCTGAGGATCATCTTCAAATCCTCACTAGATACAGGAGAGGTACCAGAGGATTGGCGGTCTGCAAAAGTTGTACCATTGTTTAAAAAGGGTGCAAGGGATAGACCAAATAATTATAGGCTAGTCAGTCTGACCTTGGTGGTGGGTGAATTGTTAGAATCAATTCTGAGGGACAGGATAAACCACCCCTTAGAAAGGCACAGATTAATCAGGGATAGTCAGCATGGATTTGTTAAGGGAAGGTCATGTCTTACTAACTTGATTGAGTTTTTTGAGGAAATGACAGGGAAGATTGATATGCAATGGATGAGGTCTACATGAATTTTAGTAAGGCATTTGACAAGATCCCGCATGGCACACTGGTCAGTAAAATGAAAGCCCATGGGATACAGGGGAATGTGGCAGGTTGGATCCAGAATTGGCTCAGTGACAGGAAACAAAGGGTAGTAGTCGACATATGTTTTTACGAATGTAAAACTGTTTCCAGTAGCATTCCACAGGGTTCAGTGTTGGGTCCCTTGCTGTTTGTGGTATACATTAACGATTTGGACTTAAATATGGGAGGCATGATTGGGAAATTTGCCGATAATACAAAAATTGGCCATGTAGTTAATAGTGAAGAGGATAGCCGTAGACTCCAGAATGATATCAATGGTTTAATTGAGGGGGCGGGAAAGTGGCAAATGGAATTCAATCCAGGGAAGTGTGAGGTAATGCATTTGGGGAGGGCAAATAAAGTGAGGGAATACACAATAAACAGGAGGATATTGAGAGGGGTAGAAGAAGTGATAGACCTTGGAGTGCATGTCCACAGGTCCCTGAAGATGGCAAGACAGGTAGATAGGGTGGTGAAGAAGACATATGGAATGCTTTCCTTTATTGGCCAAGGTATAGAATTCAAAAGGAGGGGTGTGATTCTGGAACTGTATAAAATGCTGGTTTGGCCACAGCTGCTGTATTGCATACAGTTCTGGTCACCGCATTACAGAAAGGACATAAATTGCTCTGGAGAGAGTAGAGAGGAGATTTACAAGAATGTTGCCAGAGCTTGAAGGTTGTAGCTATGAGGAAAGATTGGATAGGCTAGAGTTGTTTTCCCTGGAACTGAGGAGGCTGAGAGGAGACTTAATTGAGGTGTACAAAATTATGAGGAGCCGAGATAGAGTGGACAGGAAGGACCTGTTTCCCCTGGCAGGGAGGTCAGTTACCAGGGGACACAGATTTAAGGTGATTGGAAGAAGTATTAGAGAGCACATGAGGAAAAACTTTTTCACCCAGAGGGTGGTGGGTGTCTGGAATTCACTGCCAGGAATGGTGGTGGAGGCAGAAACCCTCAACCGAATTAAAAGCTACCGGAAATGTACCTGAATTGCTGTAACCTGCAAGGGTGTGGACCAGGTGTTGGAACGTGGGATTAGATTGGGCGGCTAGTTTTTTTGGCCGGCACGGACACAATGGGCTGACTGGCCTCTTTCTGTGCCGTAATTGTTCTATGGTTCTAAGGCCTTGCCGCCGCTGGCAATATCGAGCCGAGCCCTCCCACCGTTGGAGTGGGTGGCAACCCTCTCCCAGATGTATTTTCCAGCCCCCCACCATGAAACCTGATGTCAGGGTGGTGGGGGGGTGCGGGGTGGGGGGGGTGGGGGTGGGGTGGGTGGCGGGGGGTGTCTGTAAAATCCAGCTCTACATCTGGGATTCAGAAATACCAAAACGCTGGAGCCTGATGCATGATTATACAAGGACTACTTTCAACAAAATAAAGAGACATTTTGACTGGGCAAGTTTGTTCAGCACTCGTACAGAAGCAGGAAGTGAAACACCTTCGACATATAATGTTAAGAATGCAGGACAAATACATGCCTAAATCCAGCAAAGTTAAACTGAATAGGTGTGACCCTAAATGGATTAATAAACAAATAAAAGTTAAAATAAAGAGAAAAAAAGACACTTACAGATCCTGCAGGGAGAAATGGAAGGGTTTTCAATGGGATGAATGTAGAAACACGCAAAAACATGTTAAAATGTCACCAGAGAGACAACTGGAGACTTAAATGTGAAAGTAACATATATTGGAAAAAGACTATTTGATGCCCATATGCAAAAAGGGGAACAAAGCAGATAAGTGCAATAACAGACCCATTATTTTTACTTCATCTGGTGTAAAATAACGGAATTGATTATCAGATATAAATAAGAAGATTATCTGTACAAAAATAATTTAAATAATAACAGTCAACATGAAGTTAGAAGGGGATCCTGTCTGAACAACCTGCTTGACTCCTTTGAGGGAGTAACAGAAGTGAAATCTGATAAATCTTACAATGTAGTGCACCTGGACTTTGAGAAAACATTTGACAAAGTTCCACATGTACCTTTTGGAAGAGTTAAGACAAGGTTGGAGGAGTACTGAGTGTGATGCTGGGACCACTATTTGTTTTAGTTTTCATCAATGTCTCAGACTCAGAAAGCCAATGCAAACTGGCAAGTTTACAGATGGTACCAACGTAGGAGGGACAATGGAATCGAAAGTAGCAACTCAAAAGTTACAGAATAGGTTGGACAATGTGGGCGGAATTTTGGATTGTTTGAGAGGGTGGGTTTGGGGGCAGGTGGTTGCTTAAACCTGCCCCCTGCGTCGGTGTGCCGGTTTCTCCACCGAAGACTGGAAAGGCTCCAATGGGAGCTGAAAGAGGTAACCCACCAGAACTGCTTAAAAGACCACTTAAGGCCATTAACGAGTCTGTTGTCAGCTCGTTTAAGGGACCGACTGATTTTGGTTTTAAGGTTCGGCTCCAATATGCTGTCAGAACCATGACATGGAGGAGGAGGATGTGACAGAGAGAGAAGCGATCTGCAATGGTGGGACAAAGCCAAAAGGCAGCACTGAAGAGAGAA
This sequence comes from Heterodontus francisci, assembly GCF_036365525.1. Lineage (NCBI taxonomy): Eukaryota > Metazoa > Chordata > Chondrichthyes > Heterodontiformes > Heterodontidae > Heterodontus > Heterodontus francisci. The sequence goes on along the minus strand of NC_090374.1, from coordinate 160,788,204 downwards.
GACTGCAAGATAGCCCTCATTCACAGGCAAGAAATTGTGCTCAGTGATAAGAAATATCCTGCATAATGTTGCACTCTTCAGAAGGGCGTTCTCAGGGGTGGTTGTGGGGGTTGTTGGTGGTGCTGGTGGTACGTGTTCAGACAGACTCCACAGTCAAATGGAAGTGAAGGAAGGGTATACAAGGAAATGGGATCAAGCTTCTCCAAGCTTAGTCTGACCAGTGATGAGGAGCAGCATCTGCTGGAGCGGAGGTAGACCCCTGGGCAGAAAGGAGGAGGGGTCAGGAAGGCTCCAGATTCTTCACATTACACAATCTTCACCAGCTCACTCCATCGTTCTGTCAACCCTCACTTCCCATTCTCCTGCAATTTGTTAACATGCAATGGAAACACACAAGTCAGCCTCAGTGCAACAACTTTCTGAATGCTTTATGCTTTAACAGTTAACTATTATTTACTTCAAAAACATCTAAGTGACCCACAAAGTGACATTACTGATGTGGTGGCCTCCTTGGATGGCCACTCTAATGAGGTGTTCCCCCTGTGACTGAGGATGAGCTGGAGGCAGGCTGCTCACTCGTGCCTGTCTGGGCCTGAGATGCCAGTGTTGGCTATACTCATTGTGAAGGTGCCAGGGCACAACTCCAAAGGCTGCAGCACTGGAAATGCTGTTGGCAGGGGGTGGGTGGTGGGGGTGGAAATAGCTTCAATCGCATGGCATGACTCCACAGATGGTTTGTCCATCAGAGGAACTATGGAGGTGGATGATGATGAAGGAGCCCCATGAGGGGTAGCTCCCTCATCACCATCTGTCACTTCCTCAGCCCTTTTGTAGCACCCTTGATCATTGGAAGAGAGATCAACATCTGGACTACAGTTTCCATCCACTCCATGTCTGTCTGTGTCATTTGCACCACAGACTGGTCAATGCTGCTGAGTCTGCCAAGCAACCTGTGCATATCAGTACACTGTTCCTGTATCCACTGCGAGTGATGCTGCACATGGCTCTGCAAGCGACTCACACAAGGGAGGAGCTCATGCGCTCAAAGCACTGAGTCATTGTGGAACACATGAGATGAGTGGACTCCTCCATTTTCATTCCATGACCCTGCACTGCCTCAGGTAACTCTGACATATGGGCACACATCTCATGCTGATTCTCAGAGTCACCTGTTTCATGACTCTCTAGGCTCTGCATCTCCACTCTGATGAGCAGGGCTGCTCCTGTCCTTCATTCAGTGAGGGGGGACTGCCCACAGGTGACTCTGCGTCCCCCTAATCCTCCAGCTCTGAAGTGATGTATGCATCACCCTGTGCCACCATCTCTATTAATGCACGAGATCCCACTGAGGTGTTACTGCCTGCGCTGGTGGAGGATGCACTGGAAAGGTTTGATGGTGCAGGCTCCTAGGTATCTTCCTCCTCTGAATTCTGAGGAACTTGTTCTCTGAGAGTGGACTCCTGCCTCTCTGCAGCTGGTCCCGTGGGAGACATTATAGAAGATTGTGATGAGAGATCAGTAAAGTCAACAGATGCTTTTGCTGCTTAAAATGCTGCGATGACAGCTTATGCATTGACAACTGGTTGAAGGGGGAGCATTTTCATGCATCCCCTTAACCTAGAGATGTTGAGATGTCTTCACCCTCTCTGTAGTGGACTCCCGCTTCTCTGACTCCAGCATTCCTGGGCCTGGACACTGGCCACATCAAGAATCTGCTCCTCAAATTACATCAGCACTGTGGTCTGTGGAAGCCCACATTCCAAGTGGCCCTATCATTTTCCTGAGCATTCAACTCCTTTTGGTCTGCAAGGTGAAGAACAATGCTGTTCGGATAATGCCTTCCTCCCTTTCAACTTTCAGCTTCTCATTCACATACGATATAGTAGTTCGCGCTCCAGCCTCCAGATCAGCAGCACTACGGTTCTGACCTATTTTATGGGTCAGCAAGGCACCTGAGCACACCCCTCTCCCATGGTGAAGAGACCTTTATGTGCCCTCAGTATGCCCTTCTCTTTTGCACTCTGGTGACTGCTGATTGGGAGGCATACCATCTGGGTCTCTCTTGCCACTCACCTTGCCAGACCTAAGAAGGTCATTGAAATGCTTCCTGCTCTGCACTCCGTTCCTCTTCACCATTCCTGTGCTGCTGATCTCATGTGCTACCTCCAGCCATGCCTTCTTGGTGAGCCTTGTGGACATTCTGTTGCTGCTGGCAGGGAAGAGAATGCTCCTTCGTGCACTTATCGCCTCCAGCAGGACCTCCAGTGAGTTGTCTGAGAAATGGGGGAGCTGCCCTGGCATGGGGGCCCACTCTGCCCACTGCGCTCTGTTGTGATATCACTTTAACAGTTTGAGTACTTATATATCATCAGTGATGTCAACCAACATCTGTTAGAGCAGTTGGAGTCATGTTAGTTACCTAGTCACACGTGTATGATAGAGCTCTCTTGTAAACTTGTTAGTTCACAATAAAGAACACAGGTTTTCACTGACCAGATATTTTCTTCTGACTTCTCTCACACCAGAGGTCACTTGGTATGTTACATCCCAGCTCTTATACTGTTGTGCATTATAACATGGCCACACCTCATAAAGGTGTACCACAACATCCCTCTTTTTTCCAAATAAAAACATATTCCCCTCAAATAGTATTTAACTACCATTCAGCTCAAGATTGTTTGGTACCTTATTGCTGAAGAAAGCAATAACACGATATGATGGCAGTGATGTGTAGGCAGCCTGGAGGCAGCTGAACACATCGACGTAGCAGTACTGCATTGGGACATTTCAATAGGAGCAGCCATCTCAAGTGAGACATCGGGAACACCGGTCTCTCCAGTCGGAATCCATCGAAGATAGTGTAACATGACACATCGTCAGAGGTAGGGACGGCGGCACAACACTGTCAGGTTCGACGACCATCTGCTGAAATCAGTACTCAGGAGAATGTGAGTAGAAGAAGGGGGTTGTTTATTTGGATCATGGCTGTTGTGTGTTCTTAACATCTATGTTAGTGACGACAATGCACAAGGAACTGACCACTCAGGAGGGGATCAATAACACAATAATGTGTGTTCTTTATTTAAGGATGGTTCTGCATGCAAGCACAGGTCTTCACTGACCAGATACTTTCTTCTGAGTTCCCTCACACCAGAAGTCACTTGATATGTTACATCCCAGCTCTTATACTGCTGTGCATTACAACATGGCCACACCTCTTAAAGGTGTACCACAACATCCCTCTTTTTTCCAAATAAAAACATATCCCCCTCAAATATGTAAAAGTTAACTGTATACAATTCAACAGCAGTAATAGAAAATAAACATACCTGGTACAAAAGTGTAACCGTAGCATGCGTACTCTTCAGTCATGTCCTGATCTAGAAACAGGATAACAGTTCTTGGAATCCGAAACAGATTTGCATGGACTCCTCTCTATGGAAGGAGAATGCATAGACTCTGCCCGAAACTTTGTCTTCAATTTCATCCGGTTTGCAATAGCGTCTTCCGTCGATCTAGGACCATGGACTGTTCCATTCAAAAGGCTAGCAATTGTACCTGTAGATGATGAATCCTCACCAGAATTGTGAGCCTTCTTCAGGAGGTGCTGGTGATTGCTCCAAGGCACTGTAGCCTCTGGATGTTTTATCCGATTTACTCTTTGGTCCGTTTTCACTCTGTTTACTCTGAGTGGTCCAGGATCTCTTTACATTGGGCTCATTGGCAACTGGAGGATTTCAACTGAGCACTGAAGATGGCTCTCTGGGCTTCTGAAGCTTCTCTGGGTGCAGGTCCTGATCTTTTTGCACAGAGTTACAGCTGTGCACAGAAGATTTATCTTCTGATTTCTTTTTATTGGAAGCAGTTGCACTTGAGTTTAAAGAGGGCCTTTGAAATCTTTGACTCGCACTGGGACTGAGAGGACATCTGTAACTTTTCCTCATACTGTCATCCTCTGTTTCTCATTTTCTTCCTCTGTGACCTTGGCTGAGATGAAAACACATGACTGTTCTCTTTCAGAACCTATGGTTCTGCTGCAACACTTTTGTATTTTGCTTTGTCCTATCGAGACCTAATATGAATCTCTTGATGTGCAGTCTCACCATTTCCTAAGGCTTTGTTCCTTGCCTTTTGCAATTTCATCTCCTCTATCTGATCAGCGAGTATTTTGGCCTTGTTTTGTTCACTCAGAAACTTTTCTTGTAACTCAATGCTTCTGTTTTCTTCAGGTACTCCTCCACCCTCTCAAACAGTGTCAAACGGTTCTTCGACTTTTCTATTTCTGGAGTGAGATCCTCAACAGAGCAAATTGTTTTGACCTCGATGCTTGGTCCGTTCCTGTGGCATTGCCCATTACCATGTATTGTTACCAGGGTCAAATCCCTGCATGCCTGTTGTCCTGCGATAGCCTGTCCATCCATTTGGACAATGTAAAAAAGTTGGATTTTCATTCCAATTGGTTGTGTTTGCAATTAATCTTGATTAACCCTAAACACAGAATTGATGAACCATTGTATGCAGTCAGTTGGGTGTTTGTTGGCATCACCATGGCTCACCATTTACCCAGATACATGTTGTTTAGTATGCGTAGAGGTAAAAGATTTGCACTGGCACCCGTGTCCACCTTCGCCCAGAGCACATGCATGCCATCCTTTGTCGGATATAGAACACAAATAAACAGAAATGCCTCCAGTGGTGTAATCGAATCAGTGTGTTCAGAAACATTGACAACATGAAACGACTCTTCCTCTTGACTACTTGAACTTGGACTCTTACAATCATCATCACTAGGATTGACTTCATCCGTAACCTTGTGAATGGATCGGTTACAATGTGAAGTACAACTGCTAGGGTTGCCAGGGCATGAAGCCTTCTTACAGTCTGCCTGATTTAGTTAGGACTCTTACCAGCAGCAACTGTCTTGCCTTCCTGACACATATGTTTCCAGTCCTCTCTGACACCACATGCCTTGCAAATGCCATTAAATGCCAGGCAACCCTTAGGCATATGTAATAGGCTGCACCTTTTACACAGTTTCCTGGACCTGGAATCCTTACTCAATGCACCTATGACATTCACAGCACATAGGGCCGCAATGATAGACTCAAATTTTTGGCCATCTTTGAGCAAAGCATCCACAGTATATCCCTTGGGCTTCTCTAAAAGATCCTTTTGGTATGCCTCTATTTTTGTGGATGCAATCACAAACTCAATGATACAGTCTGCCAGCTCAGACTCAGTGAAGTCATAGTCACAGCCCTTCGCTCAACATCGACTGACAAACTGGTCAATGGATTCATTTGGCCACTGTCAAAAAAACATGAACTCAAGCTGAAGGACCCAAAAATTGAATTTGACATGAAGTTGATCCTTTAACGTGGACCAGATTTTCACAGGATCCTTCTGCTCTTCTTCGGTTAGACCAGAAGTGTTAAGACAATGTAAGCCTTCATTGCCAATGACAATGCATATTTTCATTGCCTGCTTCTGTGGATCCGTGACTGCGAAGTCAACGAAACATAGCTTGACACTTTGCTTGAAGAGCTGAAATTTTGACAGCAGGTTATCTGCTTTCCAGTTGATGGTAGGAAACTGCGCTGTCAAACTTGTAATGACTCACTGTCGTTACTCTGTGTGAAGTTAAAAGAAATCTCCTGCTGTACAGGTAGACAGAAATACTGCAGCAGTAACCGCCTGCAGTTCCAATTAAAGGGTGTGGTGTTGTCACCAGATTCTGATGCTTTTGACTTGGTCCTGCCAACCAAGGGCAGTTCTGGTGCTAAAAATGTCAAAGACCTCAAACAGCAATGCTGATTTTTCCTCCGTTCCATGCCTTAACATCTTGCTCTTTCCTCAGTTCACCGTCAGATTGCAGCGCTATTAATATTAAAGTTGGCCCGTTTTTGTGCTCAATCTGGAACTAATTCATTGAACAAAACTCTCAATCGGTGATCCGTTTAATCTGTTATGTGCCCAGCATGTCCAGACATTCCTGAGTTATTCCTGACATGAGAAATCTGGCCCTCAGAATCTCCACGGATTTTGAATCAAGCGTACCCAGCAGCCTACATTGCTGCTGTTGTGTGAAGAAATGGAACCAATATAGAAGCCCTTGACGTTCCCGTACAGCTGGCAATCACTGTGGCTAGCACTTCTTTGCAGAGTACTCAAAAAGTCGAGACATTGAAAACCCCACAAGCTGCCACCATATTATGTTTTCATATCCTCTGTGGTAGTGGCGACTACACACAAGGCACTGACCACTCAAGACAGGGTCAGTAACACAATAACATTGGTTCTTTATTTAAGGATGGTGCTACATGTAAACACAGGTCTTCACTGTACATGTACTTTCTTCAGACTGCCTTCACACCAGAGGTCTCGTGGTATGTTACATCCCAGCTATTACACTGCTGTGCATTATAACAAGGCTATACATCTTAATGTTGTACCACAACAGTGGCCAGTAAGAAAAGGCAGTAATTGGGCGGAATCGGGCTCGGGAAAAGTGAGTAGAGTCAGTTCACATTGGGGCTGTGGAACAGCATTGCCATTATGTACTGTGTGTTGTTCCACCATAATCCTTTCATGGGAAGAGTCTCCCCAATCGCAGGCTGAAAGCTTCAGGCATAGAGCCTAGGCTGATGTCAGACACTGCAAGTACAGCAAACATGCAATTTTTTTCCCTTCTGGGATAGCCTCAAAGAAAAAGAAAGAGGAAGCCATTAAAAGCCACTGAGAATACTGAAGAATATGTACCTGGCAAGATGGGAAACCATGATACAACCAAGAAAAGCTAGACTGAATGCATACAATAGTTCACCAATCAACTACATGGGAGCACTGATGTTGGAGTACAGGTATGAAAACTCTGCATGACCACCACAAGTCTTTGACGTTGTTGACACCAACGATCCAACAGTTGTAGGACTACTGGCATGTAGCGAGCATTGAATCCTGACAATCCATGAGATCAGGAGTGTGCCAAGGACACACAACCAAAATAGATGTGACCCCATTGAGTCCATTCAGGATTTGGAATGAATGCACCCTGGATGATTTGATACCTTGGAAAGTTTCAAAGCTGATGCTATTCTACACATGAGAGACACAGCAATTCCTTTTATAAATCTACCAAGGAAATGTATAGAATTAGAACATTACAGCGCAGTACAGGCCCTTCGGCCCTCGATGTTGCGCCGACCTGTGAAACCATCTGACCTACACTATTCCATTTTCATCCATATGTCTATCCAATGACCACTTAAATGCCCTTAAAGTTGGCGAGTCTACTACTGTTGCAGGCAGGGCGTTCCACGCCCCTACTACTCTCTGAGTAAAGAAACTACCTCTGACATCTGTCCTCTATCTATCACCCCTCAACTTAAAGCTATATCCCCTCGTGTTTGCCATCACCATCTGAGGAAAAAGACTCTCACTATCCACCCTATCTAACCCTCTGATTATCTTATATGTCTCTATTAAGTCACCTCTCCTCCTCCTCCTCTCCAACGAAAACAACCTCAAGTCCCTCAGCCTTTCCTCGTAAGACCTTCCCTCCATACCAGGCAACATCCTAGTAAATCTCCTCTGCACCCTTTCCATAGCTTCCACATCCTTCCTATAATGCGGTGACCAGAACTGCACGCAATACTCCAGGTGCGGTCTCAACAGAGTTTTGTACAGCTGCAGCATGACCTCGTGGCTCCGAAACTCGATCCCCCTACTAATAAAAGCTAACACACCATATGCCTTCTTAACAGCCCTATTAACCTGGGTAGCAACCTTCAGGGATTCATGCACCTGGACACCAAGATCTCTCTGTTCATCTACACTACCAAGAATCTTCCCATTAGCCCAGTACTCTGCATTCCTGTTACTCCTTCCAAAGTGAATCACCTCACACTTTTCCGCATTAAACTCCATTTGCCATCTCTCAGCCCAGCTCTGCAGCCTATCTATGTCCCTCTGTACCCTACAACATCCTTCGGCACTATCCACAACTCCACCGACCTTAGTGTCATCCGCAAATTTACTAACCCACCCTTCTACACCCTCTTCCAGGTCATTTATAAAAATGACAAACAGCAGTGGCCCCAAAACAGATCCTTGCGGTACACCACTAGTAACTAAACTCCAGGATGAACATTTGCCATCAACCACCACCCTCTGTCTTCTTTCAGCTAGCCAATTTCTGATCCAAAGCTCTAAATCACCTTCAACCCCATACTTCCATATTTTCTGCAATAGCCTACCATGAGGAACCTTATCAAACGCTTTACTGAAATCCATATACACCACATCCACTGCTTTACCCTCATCCACCTGTTTGGTCACCTTCTCGAAAAACTCAATACGGTTTGTGAGGCACGACCTACCCGTCACAAAACCGTGCTGACTATCGCTAATGAACTTATTCTTTTCAAGATGATTATAAATCCTGTCTCTTATAACCTTTTCCAACATTTTACCCACAACCGAAGTAAGGCTCACAGGTCTATAATTACCAGGGCTGTCTCTCCTCCCCTTCTTGAACAAGGGGACAACATTTGCTATCCTCCAGTCTTCCGGCACTATTCCTGTCGACAAAGACGACATAAAGATCAAGGACAAAGGCTCTGCAATCTCCTCCCTCGCTTCCCAGAGAATCCTAGGGTAAATCCCATCTGGCCCAGGGGACTTATCTATTTTCACACTTTCCAAAATTGATAACACCTCCTCCTTGTGAACCTCAATCCCATCTAGCCTAGTAGCCTGAATCTCTGCATTCTCCTCAACAACATTTTATTTCTCTACTGTAAATACTGACACAAAATATTCATTTAACACTTCCCCTACCTTCTCTGATTCCACACACAACTTCCCACTACTATCCTTGATTGGCCCTAATCTAACTCTAGTCATTCTTTTATTCCTGATATACCTATAGAAAGCCTTAGGGTTTTCCCTGATCCTATCCGCCAATGACTTCTCGTGTCCTCTCCTTGCTCTTCTTAGCTCTCCCTTTAGATCCTTGTTGGCTAGCTTGTAACTCTCAAGCGCCCTAACTGAGCCTTCACGTCTCATCCTAACATAAGCCTTCTTCTTCCTCTTGACAAGCGCTTCAACGTCTTTAGTAAACCACGGCTCCCTCGCTCGACAACTTCCTCCCTGCCTCACAGATACATACTTATCAAGGACACGCAGTAGCTGCTCCTTGAATAAGCTCCACATTTCGATTGTTCCCATCCCCTGCAGTTTCCTTCCCCATCCTACGCATCCTAAATTTTGCCTCATCGCATCATAATTTCCTTTCCCCCAGCTATAATTCTTGCCCTGCGGTATATACCTGTTCCTGCGCATCGCTAAGGTAAACCTAACCGAATTGTGATCACTATCACCAAAGTGCTCACCTACATCTAAATCTAACACCTGGCCGGGTTCATTACCCAGTACCAAATCCAATGTGGCATCGCCCCTGGTTGGCCTGTCTACATACTGTGTCAGAAAACCCTCCTGCACACACTGGACAAAAACTGACCCATCTAAAGTACTCGAACTATAGTATTTCCAGTCGATATTTGGAAAGTTAAAGTCCCCCATAACAACTACCCTGTTACTCTCGCCCCTGTCGAGAATCATCTTCGCTATCCTTTCCTCTACATCTCTGGAACTATTTGGAGGTCTATAAAAGACTCCCAACAGGGTGACCTCACCTCTCCTGTTTCGAACCTCGGCCCATACTACCTCAGTAGATGAGTCCTCAAATGTCCTTTCTGTCGCTGTAATACTCTCCTTGATTAACAATGCCACACACCCCCCTCTTTTACCATCTTCTCTGTTCTTACTGAAACATCTAAATCCCGGAACCTGCAACATCCATTCCTGCCCCTGCTCTACCCATGTCTCCGAAATGGCCACTACATCGAGATCCCAGGTACCAACCCATGCTGCAAGCTCACCCACCTTATTCCGGATGCTCCTGGCGTTGAAGTAGACACACTTTAAACCAGGTTCTTGCTTGCCAGTGCCCTCTTGCGTCCTTGTAACCTTATCCAGGACCTCACTACTCTCAACATCCTGTACACTGGCACTACAATTTAAGTTCCCATTCCCCTGCTGAATTAGTTTAAACCCCCCCGAAGAGCACTAGCAAATCTCCCCCCCAGGGTACCCCTCTGGTTCAGGTGAAGACCATCCTGTTTGTAGAGGTCCCACCTACCCCAGAAAGAGCCCCAATTATCCAGGAAACCAAAACCCTCCCTCCTGCACCATCCCTGCAGCCACGTGTTCAACTCCTCTCTCTCCCTATTCCTCACTTCGCTGTCACGTGGCACGGGCAACAACCCAGAGATAACAACTCTGTTTGTTCTCGCTCTAAGCTTCCACCCTAGCTCCCTGAATTTCTGCCTTAAATCCCCATCTCTCTTCCTACCTATGTCATTGGTGCCTATGTGGACCACGACTTGGGGCTGCTCCCCCTCCCCCTTAAGGATCCCAAAAACACGATCCGAGACATCACGAACCCTGGCACCTGGGAGGCAACATACCAACCGTGAGTCTCTCTCGTTCCCACAGAACCTCCTATCTGTTCCCCTAACTATGGAGTCCCCAATGACCAATGCTCTGCTCCTCTTCCCCCTTCCCTTCTGAGCAACAGGAACAGACTCTGTGCCAGATACCTGTACCCCATTGCTTACCCCTGGTAAGTCGTCCCCCGCAACAGTATCCAAAACGGTATACCTGTTGTTGAGGGAAACGGCCACAGGGGATCCCTGCACTGCCTTCTGGTTCCCTCTCCTTCCCCTGACGGTAACCCATCTACCTACTTCTTTTACCTGAGGTGTGACTACCTCCCCATAACTCCTCTCAATAACCCCCTCCGCCTCCCGAATGATCCGAAGTTCATCCAGCTCCAGCTCTAGTTCCCTAACGCGGTTCTCGAGGAGCTGGAGTTGGGTGCACTTCCCGCAGATGCAGTCAGCAGGGACACTCTTGGCGACCCTTACCTCCCACATTCTGCAGGAGGAACATACAACTGCCTTAACTTCCATTCCCTCTATTCTAAATTCCCAACAAATCTACTGAAAAAACCAAAAAAAAAAAGTCAAAACTTGTTAGGTTAGCAATCCAACGGACAGAACTTCTTAAATAAAAAGTTTCTACATTGAGGACAAACTGAAAGCCAACCTGGATATTATGGAGATGCAAGGAATTATTTGGTGTGTTCAGCAGCACACAGATTGGTGTAGCTATATGAAGCAGTGATCAAAAAAGACAGCACTATTCGGGTATCTTTAGACGCTAGAAGGCTGAACTGGGTGTTAAAACGATGTCCTCATAAAATCCCCATTTTGGAAGAGTTAAATCTAAAGTTCGTAACAGCCAAATTGTTTTCAAAGCTAGATGCAAAATGTGGATATTGGTCAGTCCATCTCTAGTTCACAGGAGTTAACAGCTTTCAGAACTCCCTTTTTTGCATTTCCCATTTGTTCTATCAGTAAGCCAGTATTTATTCCACAATGCATGAATCATGTTACTGAAAATGTTCCAGGGTGTGTCTGTACTGCAGATGACATCGTAATCATGCGCAGCACAAAATAAAAGCACAACAGGAATCTGCACATCCTGATGGAAACAGCCAGAAAAGGAGGCCTCGTATTCAACAGCAAAAACTGTGGCATTAACGCAAGCCACATCAACTTTTCCAGTTCAATCTACACTGATACAGGCATAAGACCCGATCCAATACAAGGTAGAGGATATTCAGACCATGCCTTGTCCACAAGACAAGGAAGACTTATCGAAATAGCTCAGTCTATTTAATTTCCTAGCTCCCTACATCTCAATTTTTTCTAAAAAGTCTTCATCTCCATGGGAAGTCCTCAAAAAGGATATGCCATTCCTGTGGCACAAAGATCATGAGCATGCATTCAAAATGCTGACGCAATCGCTGTCGACAGAAGCATGTTTGCAGTATTATGACACGAATAAAGATATAATTCTTGAAGTAGATGCTTCATTAAAAGGTCTCAGAGCATGCCTATTGCAAAAAGGTCATCCAATTGCTTTTGCTTCAAAACGTTTATTACCCACACAGGCCAACTATTCCAACGTACAAAGGGAAACACTAGCACTGGTATTCAGAATCACCAAGTTTCACACTTATCTTTTTGGCAAACATTTCATAGTTGAGACGGATCACAAACCATTGGCAATGATTTGGCAAAAAACACTCACCAGCGCGATGCCTTGACTACAACGGCTATTAATCAAGGTGCAAGGGTACAACTGCGAGGTCAGATATAGGCCTGGAAATCTTATGGTGACTTCTGACACATAAAGAAGATTACCCATCCCAGAACGTTTGAAGACAATCCACTAGATGTCCAAGTTGACAAAGTCGACATAGAGTTGAAAGATGCATACCAGATAGATTTGATGCATTTCAGACAAAGGAAGTATGAAGAACTACAGGAAGAAACATCCAAAGACCCTATTTTAAAAGAATTATGCCGACTCATTGTCAAAAGATCGCCTGATACAAGAAGTTCCTACAGAATACAGAAACTTTTGCCATATTGAAATGAGTTGGGGATATCTAGTGGCATTATTTTCAAAAGAAGACAAGTATTAATTCCACAAATGCTTCATCTTGATCTTCTCTCACAGTTGCACCAAGGTCATATGGGCATTGAGAAGTCCAGAAGACTTGCAAGTGAAGCAGTCTATTGGCAAGGAATTAACAGTGACATTGAGGGGGCGGTAATGTTATATGTTGTATGCCAAAAGCATCAACCAAGCCAACAGAAAGAGCCACTCCATCCTCATGATGTTCCATCATATCCTTTGTCAAAGTTAGCCACTTACCTCTCCTCTGTCAAAAGTGACGATTTTCTGTTGACTACCGACTACTTCTCCAAGTTCCGCACAATTTGTCAATTGAGACACATCAAGGGCATCAGTTGATAACACTATCAGTGCAATCTTCAGTTTATTTGGTCCCCCGGCGGAGATAATGTCAGATAATGGCCTGCAATACACTGCCAAACCATTCCAAGACATGTATAAGAAGTGGGTTGTGATCATCACCCCTGCATTACACTAAGTCATATGGCCTAGCAGAAAGAATGGCATGTACAGTCAAGACATCAATTGTGAAGTGTCAAGAAACTAAACAAGATCTGCATGTAGCCATGTCGCACTGAAGGGCAATACCAATTGGCACAGGACATTTCTTCAAAGTCATCATTTCATGAAATCTTTGTAAATCCAGGACAAACTGTTAGCACAACAAAAACAAAATGAAAATTGCACTTGCTAAGCATGCAAGCATGGAACTACCACTGTAACAGATTGTACAGAAGGTCAGAGTGATCTATTCGCAAGAGAAGACATGGTTCCCTGCAGAAGTGTCCAAACTCTGCAACGGGCCAAGGTCATATGAAGTAACCGCCCCTAGTGGAGCAGTACTAAGAAGAAACAGATGTCAGTTGAAGGAACTAGCTAACAACATTATGCCTAACAACCCTATTACTTCGAGGATACGTTCACATTCCAATCCAGAGAACGTAGCGAAGAACAGCGACAAGTATAATGCTCAAGCACAGGATGACTGTAAGAGCACACATACGGGTCAATAGAAGGAAGTTGACAAATCTAGTTCTCAACCAAGCTACACAGTGATAAGATCAGGTCGAGCCAGTAGACAACCTGTACGTTTAAGAGACACTTGATTAAAGGACGTAAGAGTCAATGCATATGTAAATATTATTTACACATGTTCTGTTTCATAATGCACATTGTTTATCTTCTGTGTATTTCCACTTCAGGAAAGGGGGAATGTTGTGATATCACTTTAACAGATTGAGTACTTCATACACCATCACAGGAAGTGATGTCAACCAACAAGTGATCAGGCAGTTGGAGTCCTGTTAGTCACCAAGTCAAACAGGTATGATAGAGTTCTCTTGTAAACTTGTTACTTCACAATAAAGAACCCAGTATTTAACTACCACTCAGCTCGAGATTGTTTGGTACCTTATTGCTGAAGTAGGCAATAACACAACATGCTCTGCTCAGGTTGTGATTCCATTTTCCTGGTGATTGACAGCCTCAGCAATGGTTGCTGCCCGCCCTTTAGATTGGGCCCACTGCTGGCTTAGTCCTGCCTCCTTCCCATGTCCTCCACTCTTAACTGGGTGCAAATGTGACTCTTGGCCAATAACGTCATTTATAAGTCAAAACAGCGGCGCATGCGCATTTCCTCGTTGGTACGGGGTCGGGACCCGGAAGTCATCGTGATGTTGAGCTTCTGCCCCAGGAATTGAAATCCCACCCAATGTGTGAGTGGGCAGAACACTGGCAGATGAAGCTTAATACAAGCAATTGTAGAGTACTAAAAATTGGGTGGAAAAATTGGTAATGTACATCTACCATGAATGGTTTTGAAATAGCCAAGGATGAAGTTGAAAAAGACCTAAGAGTCCAAGTAAGACTGGCACTTAAAATGCCCAACAAATGAGGAGTAGCAATCAACAAAAGCAATGCAATGTTGAACTGTGTAGCTAAAATTGCAAAATATAGCTGAGAAGTCATAATCAAACTCAACTTGTCAGACCACACTTAAGTACAGTGTATAATTCTGGTCGCCAAGACATGAAGATATTCAAGAGTTGGAAGGAGTACTGAGAAATGCCACAAGAATGATTTAGTCTTAAGAGGTCTCAGTTTTGAGGAAGAAGTATTGCTTCTTCATCCTTAAAAGGAAAGGACGTAGCATCATGGATACAAAATGGGTTGAGGGACAGAAAGCAGAGAGTAGTGCTGAATGGTTGTTTTTCAGACTAGAGGGAAGTATTCAGTGGTTTCTCCAGAGGTCGGTGTTGGGACTGCTGCTCTTTTTGATACATATTAGTAACCTGGACTTGGGAATACAGGGCATCATTTCAAAGTTTGCAGATGGCATGAAACTCAAAAATATGCTAAACAATGAGGAGGACAGTAAAAGACTTCAGGAAGACTTAGACACACTGGGTGTGTCTCCGAGCAGATAATATTTAACACAGAGAAATGTGAAGTGATACATTTTGATAGGAAGAATGAGGAGAGGCAATATCAAATAAATTATACAATTTTAAAGAGGGTGCAGGAACAGAGACCTGGGAGCATCTGTACACAAATCTTTGAAGGTGGCAGGACAAGTTGAGGGAAAAAACATATGGGATCCTTTCTTTTATTAATGGAGGGATAGAGCTCAAAAGTAAAAAAGTTATGCTAAACCTTTATAAAGCACTGGTTAAACTGGAGTATTGTGTCCTTTTCTGGGCACCACACTTTAGGAAGGATATCAAGGCCTTAGAGTGGGTGCTGAAGAGATTTACTAGAATCATCTCAGGGATGAAGAACTTCAGCTATGTGGAGAGACTGGAAAACCTGGGGTTATTTTCTTCAGAGCTGAGAAGGTTAAGGGAAGATTAGATTGAAGTGCTCAAAATCGGTGGCAAAAGGGTCAGTAACTAGAGGACACAGATAAGATGATTGGCAAAAGAACCAGAGACAAGATGAGGAAACTTTTTTTTTTAACAATGATTTATTACAATGTGGAATGCAATGTCTGAAAAAGTAATGGAAGCAGATTCAGTAGTAATGTTCAATAGAGAATTGGATATATATTTGAAAGGAAAAAAAATACATGGCTCTGGGGAAAGTGCAGGGAAATCGGACTAATTAGATAACTCTGCTAAAGAGCCAGCACAGGCACAATGGGTCAAATGGCCTCCTTCTGTGCTGTATTATTCTATGATTCTATGATTCTAAGACGTCAACCTGATTGCAAATAGTATGGAAAAGATAACTCTTCACTACTCTGCACTTGCAGCTTTAAATGACATTATGAAATTCACACATCACTGCAAAGTGTCTTAGAGATCATTGTTTGTCCCACATTCTGTTGCCTGTGACAAAAGAGGATTGTTTCGTAGACAGCATTTTTCTTGAGTGGGAAAAGATTGTTTAGTGCTCTCTTAGCATGTGGCCATTATTTAGTCAGTGTCAACAATTTGATGCATGTCCTCCACTCCTTATTAACAGGAGTGGAGCTCATTCACATTCAGGTATATTAATATTAAATCCAATCATCATCCTTTAGTTACTTCAAACAGCAAATCATAACTAAGACAGACTAACACGTGCATCAAGGATAAAAAAGAAGGCATCACTGAAGCTATTTTGATAAATGTATCAACCACCTATATGCATTCCAACATGCATTTCTATTTCACCTACTCTAACTGCTTTTAATAGTCCCTGTGGCCAATGTTACATGGGTTTTGAATGCAAATGAAGAGAAACCACTGCTATTACAAAAACAGTCTCCATTTTTATTCCTCTAAATTCAGCTGATGATTTCCTAACTTGCTGACCACCTACACCTCAAGCAGGTGCTTAGGCAATGAATTATTAAGTTACATCTGCAATTGGTTATTTATACAGGACACATAACAATAACAACTACTTACATTTATATAGCATCTTTAATGTAGTAAAATGTCCCAAGGTGTTTCACAGGAACATTATGAAACAAAATTTGACAGCAAGCCACATGAGACATTAGGGCAGGTGACCAAAAGCTGGTCAAAGAGGTAAACTTTAAAGGTTATCTTAAAGCAGGAGAGAGAGGTTGAGAGGCAGAGAGGTTTAGGTACGGAATTCCAGAGCTTAGGGCTTAGGCAGCTGAAGACACGCTGTCAACAGTGGGAATGATTAAAATCAGGGATGTGCACGAGGCCAAAATTGGAGCAGCATAGAGATCTCAGGATGGGTGGGCTGGGGAGGGGGCGGTGGTTGTAGAGCTGGAGAAGTTTACAGAGATACAGAGGCAAGGCCATGGAAGGATTTGAAAAGAAGGATTAGAATTTTAAAATCAAGGCGTTTCCAGACTGGGAGCACATGAGAAGTTTGTTATGATCAGGTGAGGAGGGGTCAAACGACTCCGCCTTTTCCCTCTCGTTTTTTGACTGAAACAGGTTTATTTCTTTTTTGAAAAGGATATACTTGCCAATTCAGTGAGTGTTTAACTGTTTACACACTGTGATCATAAAATGAACCAATTGGACAGGTTTTCTTGAGTTTAACAAATAAAGAATTTAGCTTTGTTGTACCTAAACCAATCTAAGTAAAATAATAAAATATGCTCCGACTTGATGTCAAGGGCAGTCACTCTCACCTCATCTCTGGAGTTCAGCTCTTTTGTCCATGCTTGGACCAAGGCTGTAATGAGGTCAGGAGCTGAGTGGCATATTGTTCAAAGAGGCTTTCAGATTTTCACAAAACAGTCCAACATACTTCCAGCAGATTACTAGAACTGCTGAGGTGTTGCCCCAGGGCATAGCAGTGGTTCTGTGGAGCACGAACCTGTTGTCCTTTCTTGGGATGACAGCATTTGTCCTCCCACCCCTGCCACTCATGCCCTTATTGCCCGTCAGTCAGCCAGCCCAGACTGCTGCTACCTATGCCAAGAGGGTACAGTCTGAAATGGGGCCTTCGAGAGTCTGAGCTGCTTGAGGTCATCCTGCAAGGCCATCTGCAGTCTTCCATACTGAAAGTGAGCAGCCTTTCACCAGCCACGCTGCAGTCACTGGGGTCGCACTGTGTTGGAGCTCTAGGACAGGCAAAGGCATATAGAAGACAAGCACAAAGGGAATGCACAAGAGTTGATGATTGTACGCAATATGGCATGGTTTGATTTATAAATTTGGTTTGGAATGTTTATTTTTTGTTGACTTTTATTTTTGCATTGTGGCCAACTGGACGAAATGATGATCAGTAACAGAGGGAAGGTAAAATGTGTGACTGTTGGTAAATGAGGAATTACCTTACGGGAGTGCAACTGAGAGGAGCAGACCTGTGGGGAAAACATCGAGTGAGAGAAGATGATAAATTGAGCTTGAGGATCGCGGCCCAGTCACTTACCTTCCGGGAGTGCAGCGGAGAGGAGTCCAGGCGCGCTGGAGTTTGAAAACAAAGTGAGCAGTGACGTCGCAGGAAAGCTGCAAGGTGATTGGTTGGCGAGTAACTGCTGTTAGGGAATAACTCTAAATAGCTGCGTAAGTAACTAAAAGTAAAGGGAAAGGTCTGCAGTTTTTTAATATAGTAGGCAGTGTTTTTTCAGGGAATCAAGATCCCTAGTGTAAATAATCTAATTTTTGGGTAATTTAAGGGTAAATCATGGCAGGGCAGCTCGGCAACATGGAGTGCTCCTCCTGTGCAACGTGGGAAGTCAGGGACACTTCCAGTGTCCAGGGCGCACACATGTGCAGGAAGTGTCTCCAGCTGCAGCTACTCGAAATCTGTGTTTCGCATCTGGAGCGGCGGCTGGAGATACTGTGGAGTATCAGCGAGGCTGAGAACATCGTGGATAGCATGTACAGGGAGGTGGTCAGACCGCAGGTAAAGACTTCTCAGGCAGAAAGGGAATGGGTGACCACCAGGCAGAGTAGAAGAACTAGGCAGGTAGCACAGGAGTCCCCTGGGTCCCTCTCCCTATCTAACAGATTTCCCACTTTGGATACTGGTGGGGGGAAATAACTTCTCAGTGGAGTGCAGCAAGAGCCAAGTCTGTGGCACCACGGGTGGCTCAGCTGCACAGGAGGGGAGGAAAAGAAGTGGGAGAGCAAAGCAATAGGGGATTCTATCATAAGGGGTATAGATAGGCGTTTCTGTGGCCGCAAACGTGACTCCAGGATGGTATGTTGCCTCCCTGGTGCTAGGGTCAAGGATGTCATGGAGCGGCTGCAGGGCATTCTGAAGGGGGAGGGAGAACAGTCAGTGGTCGTGGTACACGTGGTACCAACGACATAGGTAGAAAGAGGGATGAGGTCCTGCAACAAGAATTTAGGGAGCTAGGTAGGAGATTAAAAAGCAGGACCTCAAAGGTTATAATCTCTGGATTACTCCCAGTGCCACGTGCTAGTGCGTATAGGAATAGGAGGATAGAGCAGAAGAATGCGTGGCTGAGGAGATGGTGCAGGAGGGAGGGCTTTAGTTTCCTGGATCACTGGGTCTGTTTCTGGAAAAGGTGGGACCTGTACAAGTTGGACGGGTTGTGCCTGAACCAGAACGGGACCGACATCCTTGCTGGGAGTTTTGCTAGGGCTGTTCGGGGGAGGTGGTTAAACTAATTTGGCAGGGGGATGGGATACAGAGTGAAGGTACAGTAGGGGGTGATGTGCAGTCAAATATAGAAGAGAACCTGAGTCAATCTGGAAGGCAGAGCAAATATAAAACTGTTAAAGCACAAGTGAAAAATGAAAGGCTGGATTGCATCTATTTTAATGCAAGGAGTCTTACTAGTAAGGCAGATGAATTGAGGGCGTTGATTAGCACATGGGAATATGATATTATTGCTATCACAGAGACACGGTTGAGGGAGGGGCAGGACTGGCAGCTCAATATTCCAGGGTATAGAATCTTCAGGTGTGACAGGCAAGGGGGTAAAAGAGGAGGTGGCATTGCACTGTTGATTAAGGAGTCAATTACTGCAGTAAGGAGGGACGATATCTTAGAAGGTTCCTCAAATGAGGCCATATGGTTAGAACTTAAAAACAAAAAGGGGGCAATTACTTGGCTGGGAGTGTATTACAGGCCTCCAAACAGTCAGGGAGAGATAAAGGAGCAGATATGTTGGCAAATCTCAGAGAGGTGTAAAAATAATAGGGTAATAATAGTAGATGATTTCAACTTCCCCTATATCAACTGGGATAGTCTTAGTGCAAAAGGCCTAAAGGGGGCAGAATTCTTAAAATGCATATAGGGGAGCTTTTGAGCCAGTACGTAGAGAGTCCTACAAAAGAAGGGGCAGTAGTGGACCTAATCCTAGGGAATGAAGCCAGACAAGTGGTAGAAGTGTCAGTGGGGGAGCATTTCGGGGATAGTGACCATAACTCTGTAAGATTTAAGGTAGTTATGGAAAAGGTCAAAGCTGGACCGGAAGTAAAGTTACTGAATTGGGGAAGGCCGATTTCAATATGATAAAACAGGATCTGGCCAAAGCGGACTGGGAGCAGCTACTTGTAGGAAAGTCTACATCAGACCTGTGGGAGTCATTCAAAGAGGAAATAGTGAGAGTTCAGAGCCAACAGCTATCTGTTAAGGTGAAGGGTACCAACAAGTCCAGGGAACCCTGGATGTCAAGAGTTATAGAGAATTGGATAGGAAAAAAAAGGAGGCTTATGGCAGGTTCAGAGTGCTGGAAACAGTGGAGGCACTAAAGGAGTATAGTAAGTGTAAGGGGGTAATTAAAAAAGTAACTAGGAGAGCGAAGAGGGGACATGAAAAAACATTGGCGGACAAGATAAAGGAAAATCCTAAGACGTTTTATAAGTATATTAAGGGTAAGTGGATAACCAGGGAAAGAGTAGGGCCCATTAGGGACCAAAGTGGCAATCTGTATGTGGAGCCAGAGGACATAGGTGAGGTTTTAAATGATTGTGTTCACTATGGAGAAGGACAATGCAGGTATAGAGATCAGGGAGGGATTTGTGATATA
Organism: Heterodontus francisci; assembly: GCF_036365525.1. Lineage (NCBI taxonomy): Eukaryota > Metazoa > Chordata > Chondrichthyes > Heterodontiformes > Heterodontidae > Heterodontus > Heterodontus francisci. The sequence continues at coordinate 160,767,677 of NC_090374.1, read as the reverse complement.
CGAACATATTTGCATTGAAATTGAGGAAGTATTAGCTGTTTTAGCAGTCTTAAAAGTGAATTAATCCCCAGGCCCACATAAGATGTATCCCAGGCTGTTATGTGAGACAAGGGAGGAGACAGCAGGGGCTCTGACACAAATTTTCAGATCCTCTCTGGCCACAGGAGAGGTGCCAGAGGATTGGAGGACGGTGAATGTGGTACCATTATTCAAGAAGGGTAGCAGAGATAAACCAGGTAATTACAGGCCGGTGAGTCTAAAATCAGTGGTTGGGAAACTATTGGAAAAAATTCTGAGGGACAGGATTAATCTCCACTTGGAGAGGCAGGGATTAATCAAGGATTGTCAGCATGGCTTTGTCAGGGGGAGATTGTGTCTAACTAACTTGATTGAATTTTTCGAGGCAGTGACTGGATGTGTAGATGAGGGTAAAGCAGTTGATGTAGTCTACATGGACTTCAGTAAGGCTTTTGATAAGGTCCTGCATGGGAGATTGGTTAAGAAGGTAAGAGCCCATGGGACCCAGGGAATTTGGCAAATTGGATCCAAAATTGGATTTGTGGCAGGAGGCAGAGGGTAATGGTTGAGGGTTGCTTTTGCGAGTGGAAGCCTGTGACCAGTGGTGTACTACAGGGATTGGTGCTGGGGCCCTTGCTGTTTGTAGTGTACATTAATGATTTAGACGTGAATATAGGAGGTATGATCAGTAATTTCGCGGATGACACAAAAATTGGTGGTGTCGTAAATAGTGAGGAGGAAAGCCTTAGATTACAGGACGATATAGTTGGGCTGGTAAGATGGGCGGAGCAGTGGCAAATGGAATTTAATCCTGAGAAGTGTGAGGTGATGCATTTTGGGAGGACTAACAAGGCAAGGGAATATACAACGGATGGAAGGACCCTAGGAAGTACAATGGGTCAGAGGAACCTTGGTGCACTTGTCCATAGATCACTGAAGGCAGCAGCACAGGTAGATAAGGTGGTTAGGAAGGCGTATGGGCACTTGCCTTTATTAGCCAAGGCATAGAATATAAGAGCAGGGAGATGTATAAAATGCTAGTTAGGCCACAGCTGGAGTACTGTGTACAGTTCTGGGCACCACACTATAGGAAGGATGTGACTGCACTGGAGAGGGTGCAGAGGAGATTCACCAGGATGTTGCCTGGGCTGGAGCATTTCAGCTATGAAGAGAGACTGAAAAGGCTAGAGTTGTTTTCCTTAGAGCAGAGAAGGCTGAGGGGAGATATGATTAAGGTACACAAAATTATGAGGGGCATTGAAAAGTTAGATAGGAAGAAATTTTTTCCCTTAGCGGAGGGGTCAATAACCAGGGGGCATAGATTTAAGGTAAGGAGCAGAAGGTTTAGAGGGGATTTGAGGACATTTTTTTTTACCCAGAGGGTGGTTGGAATCTGGAACGCACTGCCTGAAGAGGTGGTAGAGGCAGGAACCCTCACAACATTTAAGAAGTATTTAGATGAGCACTTGAAACGCCATAGCATTGGGCCAAGTGCTGGAAAATGGGATTAGAATAGTTAGGTGCTTGATGGCTGGCACGGACACGATGGGCCAAAGGGCCTGTTTCTGTGCTGTATAACTCTATGACTTTTACACACACTCGAAGTTTCACACATACGCGCACACACACACGCACACACACACAAATAGTTTACAGAGTGGGGAAGGGTAAATTGATCAAATTAGAGCCTAGATAAATAAAAGGGATATACAGTTCATGGAAGTTGGTGACTCAGCTGCCTTCAGGCTGAATTTGGAAGTTGTGAGGCTTTCCTTTGGTGATCCTGGGGCTTCCGATTTGAAGATGATCACTGATTCAGTGATTCTCCTGCAGACAGTAGTGGCTGATTTCCTTCAAGGGGTTTTTGTCTGCAGCAGGGGCATCCCTGGATGGTCACAGTCAGCAAACAGGGTTCGAAGCTTGCAAGGCAGATTGGAGAAAGAGAAATGAAGGAGTCTTCTCTTGTCAGTGTCTAGCTGCATGTCTCCCTACTGCAAAGAAAACACAAGCTTAAGCACACAAAAGTTCAGTCTGTTGCATGATCATCACCATGTGATTCAAACATGGTGGTTACTAGTGTGTATTCCTTCTTGCAACTTAATTAGTCCATGTCTGGGAATCCTCTTCTCACAGCTAGGATCCCATTGTTCAAGAGATTTGGTTTGAGTGTTTCGTCTCTAACAGTTGAATAGTCAGGCAATTGCTTGATGCCTTGTTAATGGGATAGGTGGTTCACTCAGATTCCCCAGGTCATTGTCCTTGATGGGTCTGTGCAGACATGCTGTCTCCAACTCAATTCATTGGAATGTGGAAAGTACATTGATGAAAATTGGGGTGGCCATCTTTAGTACCCAACATCGAGTCACTTTTTGTCTGTTTTTTTAAAAATGCAATTCAGGTTTCCAGCTGGTGGATTAAAAATTGGCAGTTGATATAAAGCACATTTTCATGACAAATTACAAGTGTCAATCTTTTTTCAGTGACAGCACTCTCACATCTGAGTCAGAAAGTTGTGGGTTCAAGTTCCACTCCAGAAACTTGAGCACAAAATCGAGGGTGGTATTTGAGTGCTGTACTGTCAGAGGTGTCATCTTTCAGTTCAGGTGTTAATGCGAATTCTGTCTTCCTCTCAGGTGGAAGTGAATGATCCCATTGAACTATACAATGAAGAACAGAGAGGTTTTAAATAACTTATAGTTGAATTCTGGACATTGATTCATCTGGAGATTGCTGAGCTTCATTTTTTTTTAAAAGGGAGGTCAACAGAAGGTTTGGAACTGAGTGAAATGTAAACAGACTGGAAGACACTTGTGTCCAAATAACCCAGCAAGGGTTGTGCTTGTGACTTTGAAAGAATGTTTGCAAAGGAGTGACAGACCACAATTTATAGATGTCACGGGTCTCGCATCTGAACAGTTTTAGTTTCATTTTTTAGCTGTTCAAAAAGCCAGTTGGTGTTTGGCCTGAAAACAGGAGGAATTGCTGCATGCCTTCCAGGAGAAGACAGCTTATATATTTTTCTCTTTGAAGAATCCCTGTATCTTTAAAGACATCCTGCATCAAGTTTTACTATTTCCTCCTGTATTTGAAAAAATATTTACTGCTACATTGCTCTTATAAGACCTAAGAAAATCCTTGTGGCTGATTCTTGCTGTAAAGCCTGACTGCAGCTTTCTGTGCTGCATCTTTTGGAAGCCTACCCAGACTGATCATCAACATCACCTGGAAAGAACTATTCTAGGAAGATCCCATTGACAGTCACCTATTAGACTTTGGGACACCTCGTCAAAACAAAGAATTTCTTTCCATAACTTATTTTAAGTCTAAATGGGCTTCTTTATTCCTTCTATTTCTTTGTAACAGCTGTAAAAATAAATCCTTTTTTCCCCAGTTAACTGGTTTTGTAAGTATGTGTATATGCATGAGGGCCACAATAAATAAGAGGCTTTAATATTTCCATTCACTTGTATGTTTGCTTCATTATTGGTTAAGACTTGGTTTATAATAAACGGATATCTTTTTGTTTATTAAAGAAACCTGGTTGGTGTGCTTTATTCTGGGGAAAAGTAGAGTATATGATTGATTGTTTCGGTAAGTGGTAAAATTTAAATATATGTTGTGACCTGTGGAGAGGTGGGACTGAATTAACAGTGCACTCCTCCCGCCTTGGTCGTAACAGTGAAAGCGTGCTTCCATGTACTGTGAAGTGCAGTAATAGGTACAACCATTCAGAGGTTCAACACGAATAGTGGAAACAGAATGGGGTAGAAGTTGGAGCTTGTTGCACCTGTTTTACAGGTGTAAAATTTATGTAATGAGGGCCAATTTTGGGGATCAATGTCTCACACCCATACGGTGCCTGCAAGACATCGGTCAGACTGTTTCTCAGGTGTTCTTGGCACATGACTAAAGCAGGTATTAAGCCCCTTTCATATGTAAATGAGGGGCTGAACAACTTTTCATGGTGCCCTGAGCCAAAATTGGAGTGTGATGATTGGAACAGGAGCCAGGCCTGTCCTATTTGGGATTTTACAGCAGTCACTGGATGTAAGCAGTGGCTGCCAAAAAAAGTTTTTTTTGTATCTATGAGAATCATTCCTGTGGAGCTCGGAAAAGCAGAGAACTCCCCCAACTTTACTCACGATTGCCCTTCTCCCCCATTGCCACCCCATTTCCAATTCCAAGACTTAGCTTCAGGCCGCTGCCAGTGAGGTAACTGGCCTAACGTTCCTCTTTTTAAAATGGAAGAGCTGCCTTTGGAGGTATGACAGACATCAACATCTCACCCAAATAATGTTAATATGACCTGAGGCCGAATTTTAAGATGATCTCCCAGTGGGGCATGTGCTTCTCACTCACTGCCTATTTTCGGCCCAAATCTGAGCGAAAAAGAATCTCTGACCCAATGCTCCTAAACACAGTTGTAATACACAAGTGCCAGGAACATCACTAATAAACAAGGTGAGAACATATCAATGACAAGCTCTTTGGTTCTTTGAAATATCCAGTGGCTCTTCAATTGATCTAATTAAGGGTCCGTTCTACAATTGTAATTTTAATTGATGATGTCCAAGTAGAAGGGGAAATAAAGATTCTTGAAGTTGCTCTTTACTGTTACTTGTAAGGATATGAAATAATGCAATTTATGACAGAGTTACTCAATACATTACATTACCACTCTGTGGTGACTCAAAGTATCAGCTCTCTAAGTCTACTGATGCTCTGGGGAAGAATGTCCCTGGATTTGACTCAGCATGAGCTTCAGGCAAAGTGATTTTTCCGCATTAAAGGAAAATCCATTATAGAAAAAGGAACAAATTTAGTTTTGTTGTAGCTCTGTTTTCTTTGCTGAGGAAATGATTTCTGTAGGTGGGTTAATTTTTTTTCCCTCTAGGTGCAAATAGCTTGGATTGATTTTAATTAACACCCCAAGCAATGTTTGGAACACAGTCTCCAGGGATTCCCAAACTGTGAATTCAGTTTCTCACAAAGCCACATGCTCCTTCGGAAATTCAAAGTATATGTAATGTGAAGCAGAAAGGTGAAACAAAATTTATGTTTTAATATTGTATTTAATTTCTTATGGTGCTTTCTTTATTTCCCATATGTTCATTCTGTCTCTGCTGTTATATGCTGCTTATTTTTCATTGCCCTTTAAACATAATCGTGAGCTTATTTATTTCTCAAACCACTGGTTTTCTTTATTAATCATTTCCACAGCATTTATTTTCAATTACGTGCATGCCTCTCTTTAAGAGTTGCAATGTTTATGGTGTACAAGGTGCCCTTGGGCACTGGGATAAGACTGAGTTGTTCCTTACTTTCTTTGCAGGGAATATTCATACTACATAATAGTTTGATTTCAGATTATTATTTATAGTTAAATATAAACACATTCAGCTCATTTGAGAAGCAAAGAAATAGGGTTGTTTGGAGCTCATGAGCTTCTGTGTAGGACAGGATGAGGGGCAGAGAAATGCAGCAATGAGACAATAAAGCGACTCAGTTGGTGAGTGTGTCTAATTACAAAGTGACAAGTTTACAATAGCCAACTCCCATTATAAATGCCAACATTGGAAGTTACAATGCAAAAAGTTAACATTAACATGTAACAAAATGAAGTAAGATGTAGTAAACAGGAATTGCTTACAGACATAAGGTTTTTCAATATATTGTAATTGGATTATTGCAGCATAAAAGACTCCTGGTAAAACATTGTTGGCTGAATTTATTCTTCCCATTGCACGTCCCAGTGATGGACGTGGAAGAAGGTGCCATTGCCACTTGTGACAAGTGCAGCAGGTCCTACTTGCATTGCAGCCTTTGAGTGAAGTACTGATTCCAGATAGCTGCTGGAGGCCATGTTGTAACTCCTGAACTAACCCCTCATCCTGGAGAAGAATAGTGCACTATGGCAGAGGCAAGACACTGGGTGGCCCCACAGTTTAGCAATGCCTCCCTGGAGATTCTCCTCCAGGTTGCAAGGGAATGGCAGGAGGTCCTCTTCCCAGCGATGGCAAAAAGAGGTCCTCCCACCTGACATAGCAAGCCTGGATGGAAATCGCAGAGTAGGTAAGCAGCCATGGGGTCACCACCCAAACACAGAAAGAGAGACAGCTCCTTCCTTCTGCCGCAGAGAGTGCTCCATACCTTTCTCTCCTTTGGGGCTTGCATGTTGCTATGCAGGAGACAGCGTGACATGGGGAGCTGGCAAAGGGGGTCAGGCATTACCATATCCTGGCAGATACATGGCTGCAAATTGGCCAGAGGCCACCTTTTTTTACTTGTCACCCCAGTATGTCCCCTGAGAACAGACGTAGGGAAAAGCCATTTAGGAAACCCCAACAGGGGACGAGGGGCTGCCATTAGCAGAACTGTTCTCTTTCTCTTCCTGCGAGCTCTTACTATCACTCTCTTTCCACTTGCAGGACAAGCAGGCCCATAACAACAGGAAGTCCTCAAGGACTGGCAGAGGAACTCCAGATATACACTGCCTGTTGACAGATGAGGAGGAGGCACTGGAGCTCCTGGAGACCCAGGGTGGCCGCTCGATAGTGGATGGTGATACTGGAGTCTCTGCACAAGAGATTGAGGATTGTCTTCATTTGAAATCCACTACACCTCTGGAGATCCACATCACACATGGTTGCCATGACAAAATTTGCACAGCTTAACCCACAGATGTTTTGTGTTCTCTCATGCAGGTTGGCATCTGCAGAAGGCTCCAGCTGAAGGCGGACAGCTGTCAACCTCTGAGGAGGAACCGCAGTCAAAGGTTGCACGATCAGGTGACTTTCCTCCACCTTCCACCAGCACAGAAACTTTCACCTTGGTAGGTTTGTGCTTGGCCTTAGAAGCAGGGTCACAGGCTGGTGAGAGCACCGAACATGCGCCCAAGCAGCTGGCTGACGCTGAGACAGCTGAGGCCACTGACAGTTGGGAGGACTATGGGTAGTCAGGCCCATCCTGAGCCCCAGGATGATGACAAACCTCTGGTGTCGACAGCACAGGGCATGTTGGAGCCAACATATGGTGGAGATGCAAGAGGCCATGCACAGCCATGAGTGGACAATGGAGGAGTCTATCCATGTCATGACAGCTGCCATGTCTCAGGCTTTTGAAGAGCACATGGCTTCTTCCACTGAGAGGTTGGCGACCCTCATGGAGAGCCAGATCCCACAGATGTGCACAGACCTGCACACCATCGCCTTGACCATGGATTCAATGCAGCAGTGGCAAGGCAAGAGAAGGACAAAGCAACTGGGGTCTTCTCTAGGTCCTCGTTCTTCTATGGTCAGCAGGGAGCTTCAAGTGAGCCTTGAAAGGGAGGAGGAGAGGCTGACCACAGCTCGGGGCTCCCCTCAGGGCACGCTGAGTGTTGGCAGCAGCTCCTCAGCCCCTCTATCAGTGATCTCAAATCCAGTAGCCACAATGACCTTGTGCATGTCCACAGGTCCCTGAAGGTGGCAGGATAGGTAGATAGAGTGGTGAAGAAGGCATATGGAATGCATTCCTTTATTGGCCAAGGTATAGAATATAAAAGCAGGGATGCAATGCTGGAACTGTATAAAATGCTTGTTAGGCCACAGCTGGAGTATTGTGTACAGTTCTGGTCACTGCATTACAGGAAGGACATAATTGCTCTGCAGAGAGTACAGAGGAGATTTACAAGAATGTTGCCAAAGCTTGAAAATTGCAGGTACGAGGAAAGATTGGATCGGTTAGAGGTGTTTTCCTTAGAACAGAGGAGACTAAGGGGTGACTTAATTGAGGTTTACAAAGTTATGAGGGGCCTAGATAGAGTACACAGGAAGTACCTGTTTCCCCTTGCAGAGAGGTCAATTACCAGGGGGCACAGATTTAAGGTGATTGGTAGAAGGCTTTGAGGGGACATGAGGAAAAACTTTATTTCACCCAGAGAGTGGTGGGTGTCTGGAATTCACTGCCAGGAATGGTGGTGGAGGCATAAACCCTCAACTCTTTTAAAAGGTACCTGGACATGCACCTGAAGTGCTGTAACCTGCAGGGCTATGGACCAGGTGCTGGAAGGTGGGATTAGATTGGGTGGCTAGTTTTTTCAGCCTGCACCGACACGACGGGCTGAATGGCCTCCTTCTGTGCTGTAATATTTCTATGGTTCTATGGTTCTAATGACTGAAAAGAATCCTGCATCTATACAGGAAACCCTCAGGCAGCTTGGGCCCTCCAGGTCTCAGGCAGCCAGTGGTCGGCCACTGAAGTTATCCCAGGCCAAGGGGCAGCCTGATCAACAGCCTGCCTCCAGTCCAACTGCTAGCGCAGCAGTCACACCTCATAGAAGCACTTGTAAAAGTATTAAGAAAACCACCTAGACGTACTTGAGTTTTTCAGGTGTTTGACATTTGCCATTTGTGTTGTGTTATAAAGTTCTACCATTATTACAGTTCACATTCATTGTTGAAAAATGTGTATTCTTTCATGCCTTAATTGTGAGATGCTGCCTTCACCCTTTCTCCCTCATAAGGATCTCAGTGTAGACACAGCCCTCCTTTGGTAACCATCTCAGATGTGCCAGAACATGTGGTTAAGCTGGGCACTAGGTATGGAATCCAGATAGAAAAGAGGATTGAATCCATTGAGGTGATTCTTTATTGAATTCATTTTGAGAGACCATCATGGTGGCTGCAAGTGGATATGTATGAGATGGTGTCTTACCTCCCTGGTCCGTTTCTCAATGTGTCTGGCCTCTGGAGCAATGGGTTTAATATCCGGTGCTGCCTGCTCATTATCCTCCATGTCCTCCTCATCAGTTGAGGGTGGTGATCAATCATGCCCTCTTCAGGCAAGACCTCCCCCCGCTGCAGTGCTAGATTGTGCAGAGTACAGCAGACCACCACGATACGTGAGACCCTCGCTGGGGCATACTGCAGGGCTCTACTGGATTGATCAAAGCCGCAGAATCTCATCTTCAGCAGCCCAATGGCCTGCACGATGGCCGCTCGGGTGAAGCCGTGACAGGTGTTGTACCTCTCCTCTGCTGTAGCGCGTGGGTTCCTCACAGGTGTCAGTAGCCTTGTCTTCAATAGATAGCCCTTGTCCCCGAAAATCCATCCCTGAAGGCGAGCGGGGGCACTGAAAAGCTGTGGCACCTGAGACTGACAAAGTATGTCGGTGCAGGGGTTGGCAGCGTGTCCATATAAGGACACCAGTGTCTGTGGTTACAAATTTTGCAGTCTGTAGTAATTTTAAATTCAGGGATGAGAAATTTCCGCCAAATGGCAGATTTCCAACATTAGGGTTTCAGAAGTCTGCCATTGGCTTCTTCCTTTATCTGCTATTTCAGATTTCCAGCATTTGCAGTCACTTGATTTTGTTCGCCAGCATTAAAGATGGTGAACACAGTTCTAAACATTAGCTGAAGCTGGTTTGCCAGCACTAAAGATGGTGGTGGTTGTTAGGCCAGTCATTGTCACACAATGGGGAATGTTTGCTGTCAATTCAAGTCTTGAATAGTCTCTGAATATCTTTATTTGCATTCATGTACAGAAAGGGCAGAGAGAGGGGGGAGAGAGGGAGGAGAGAGAGAGGGAATTAGAGAAAGGGTGAGAGAGGGGGAGAGAGATGGAGGCAGAGAGGTAGAGAGGGGAGAGAAAGAGATCAAGATCACTCCTGACAGATGGACATCAATCCGAATTCTCCACATCGCTATATCAAGTGTGTGGACAAACATTGACTACTTGTGCAAGCAAAAACAATGCCAGTTTTCTCACTAAATAGGGAGAAATGTGTTTTAAATCAGATTGTATTTTGATGCATTAGTTTGGCAATACACTTTATATACAGATTAATTGCCCCATGTCTATGGCTGAGTCAATAATTTTGTCAAATGTCTGTGGTGCAACATGTTGGTGTCTATCCCTGTGTAGGCATCATGGCTGCTTCCCGGGAAGAAGGCACACACCTTCAGGAAATGCTGACGGTGGTCGCAAACCATTTGAACGTTGATTGAATGGAAGTCCTTCCTGTTGATGAAGGCCACTGGATGGTCCGTTGGAACCTTGATGACCACATGCGTGTAGTCTATCACACCTTGCATCTGTGGGAATCCAGCGATGGCCCTGAATCCGATTGCCCGCTTGCCCTGACTGTCAGGGTCGGTCTGGTAGTGCACAAAGTCGCCAGCCCTCTTGAACAGGTCATTTCCTTAATGCAACAGTGGGCTGCTGCCTGGGAGACCCCACACATGTCCCCAGTGGATCCCTGGAAGATTCAGATGTGTAAAAGTTGAGTGCCACAGTGATCTTCAGAGTCACTGGCATAGGATGACCACCAAATCCCATAGGTCACATATAACTTAATTAACAGCAGTGACTAAACTTGCACAGTGATTCATTGGCTATAAGAGACAGCAGTGTAAACCATCGACAAGATGCACTGCAGCAACCCACAAAGGCTCCTTAGTCAGCACCTTTTAAACCAGCAAACTCTCCCAACTAGAAGGACAAGGGCAACAAATGCATGGGAATGCCATCACCTGCAAGTTCCCCTCCAAGCTACACACCATCCAGACTTGGAACTATATCGCCGTTCCTTCACTGTCGCTAGGTCAGAAACCTGGAACTCCCTTCCTAACAGCACTGTGGGTATACCTACCCCACATAGACTGCAGCAGTTCAAGAAGGCAGCTCACCACCACCTTCTCAAGGGCAATTAGGGATGGGTAATAAATGCTGGCCTAGACAGCGACGCCTACATCCCATGAATGAATTTTAAAAAGTGAATGTCGCAATCTATTTCTCTTTCCATAAAATTGTAAAAATTGAATGATTAAACCTATTTATTACTTCCTGGTTGCTGTCTGTGAGAATTCTTGAATGTGATGAGCTGCTTTGCCTGTTTGATGACATCACTGTTGCTGGATGCCGGAGATTCCCGATAGCTGGAACCAGAATCAAATTAAGTTGGGAAAGGTGAAATACACACCACAGAGCTCGCTAAATCTTTGTGGACAACTTTCTATGAGGTCAGTGCTGGGTGCTGTCACTTCACTGCTGACTGTAATACCGTGATAAATGTCATATGTGACCTATGGGGTAGATTCTACAATTGCTCATTTTGCTGGAATTAAATTAGGTATTGAAATTTCTGAATTCATTATATTGATATGGAATTAGAAGTTGGAACATTGGATCAGAGGAACATAGGAATATAGGAGCAGGAATAGGCCATTCAGCCCACCAAGCCTGCCCCACCATTCAGTATAATCAAGGCTGATCATCCACTTCAATGCCTTTTTCCCACACTATCCTTATATCCCCTTATATCACTTGTATTTAGAAATCTGTCAATCTCTGCTTTAAACATTCACAATGACTGAGCTTCCACAGTCCTCTGGGGTAGAGAATTCCAAAGATTCATAGCCCTCTGAGTAAAGAAATTTTTCCTCATCTCTGTCCTAATTCTCCCTTATTTTACAGTTAGTGTGAAACTTTAGATTAGATTAGATTAGAGATACAGCACTGAAACAGGCCCTTCGGCCCACCGAGTCTGTGCCGACCATCAACCACCCATTTATACTAATCCTATGCTAATCCCATATTCCTACCAAACATCCCCACCTGTCCCTATATTTCACTACCACCTACCTATACTAGTGACAATTTATAATGGCCAATTTACCTACCAACCTGCAAGTCTTTTGGCTTGTGGGAGGAAACCGGAGCACCCGGAGAAAACCCACGCAGACACAGGGAGAACTTGCAAACTCCACACAGGCAGTGCCCAGAATCGAACCCGGGTCCCTGGAGCTGTGAGGCTGCAGTGCTAACCACTGCACCACTGTGCCGCCCTACACTAGCAACAATTCAGGAAAAAGAGATTGCATTGTTTCAGCCCATTCCAAACATCTGAACGCGTATTGCAAAATTGATGCAGCACTTCTGAGCTGGCTATGCCTACGGCACCTATACAGTTTGTAATAGCACTAATTCAAGTAATATAGCATCAATATTATTGTCATGCAGGCCCCCACCTGCCCAGAATGAGGCACATTGGTTTTGTCACATGAACATTGATATTTGGAACTGTTGCTGGAGTGCGGAAATGACTTGTTGAACAGATCAGCTATGACTGGAAAAAACATTTGCGCACTAACAGACGGTGCTTATGTAGACAAAGGACCCTTCCCTGACACATTCAACCCACAATGGATGTTGTTCATCAGACTGGACAGTGAGGGGGTGAGGAAGCGCATTTCAGGACCTGCTGGGGTGATGCAATCCACAGGGACCAGGACTGGTTGGACCAGCGGGTCACATGACTAACTGGCTGTTCCAGGGTTTTTTGAACTAGCCACAGAGAGTTTGAACCGAAAAAGACTGTTTGCTCCTGGACTGAGAAGATCTTTCCTGTCTGCTCCCATCTCTGTCTCACAAGCCTCTGAATCCACTGAAGACACATGAACCCCAGGAGCGAAAAGCCTCCTACAGCTAACAAGGTTTAAGAAGAATAATGGGCCCCAATGAAAAGCAAAAACTACTTACAATCAAGAACCCTACAGTGAGCTCGAACAACCATAACAAAACTCTTCAGATATTGCCTCAAACTTTTCCACTTTATTTTTCTTCTGCTCTTTTCTGTCTCTATTTGCATGTGTGTATCTCGTATGCATGCTAGCATGGGCGCGTCGTGTATCCGTAGGCGTCAACATAATTAGAGTTTAAGCTTAAGTTTAAGAAATTTCATCTTTTCTTCTTTAAAGCTAAGAAAATCTGTTTGTGCTAGTTTCTTTGCCTTACAATTGGAAAGGGGTGAAGAAGGATTCACCAAGGGGGAGCTAAAAACACAGTGTGTTTAAAATAAAACCCTGTTATGGTAAGACCATGTGAAGGCTAAGGGGGAACCCTAGACCCGTTTCTCACCGGGTCGTAACAATTATGCAATATCGTACCTGCAATATGCAATATAGCACCTATTCTGTGTTATTGCATCTATACTGTGCACTATCATACTTCTATGTTGCCCATAGCACCTATACTTGCACTATAGAACTAACTTTGTGTGTTATAACATCTGTAACATATCACCGATGCTGTGTGTTGTAGCACCTAGACTTGCACAGGGACATCAGCAACATCAGCTGATTTTAGATGCTTTACTCAGCAGGACCAACACCTGCATCTCCCTTCCCACTGACCAGCAGCAGCAACATAACAGTGATATTCAATTTTCCCATACTCCTACCTTTCCCAACAGAGGAGGGATGATTAGAATCATAGAATGACACAGCACAGAAGGAGACCATTTGTTCCTCTTTCCCCATGGTCCTGCAATCTTTTTCTCATTATGTAGTTATCCAATTTGCTTTTGCAAGTGTCTGCCCATTTCACCAGTCTACATTCACCTGAAGTTTGTCACCATCCTCCTCACTGTTATTCTTTTGGGCCTCCTTATCTCGAGAGACAATGGATACGCGCCTGGAGGTGGTCAGTGGTTTGTGAAGCAGCGCCTGGAGTGGCTATAAAGGCCAATTCTGGAGTGACAGGCTCTTCCACAGGTGCTGCAGATAAATTTGTTTGTTGGGGCTGTTGCACAGTTGGCTCTCCCCTTGCGCCTCTGTCTTTTTTCCTGCCAACTACTAAGTCTCTTCGACTCGCCACAATTTAGCCCTGTCTTTATGGCTGCCCGCCAGCTCTGGCGAATGCTGGCAACTGACTCCCACGACTTGTGATCAATGTCACACGATTTCATGTCGCGTTTGCAGACGTCTTTATAACGGAGACATGGACGGCCGGTGGGTCTGATACCAGTGGCGAGCTCGCTGTACAATGTGTCTTTGGGGATCCTGCCATCTTCCATGCGGCTCACATGGCCAAGCCATCTCAAGCGCCGCTGACTCAGTAGTGTGTATAAGCTGGGGGTGTTGGCCGCTTCAAGGACTTCTGTGTTGGAGATATAGCCCTGCCACCTGATGCCAAGTATTCTCCGAAGGCAGCGAAGATGGAATGAATTGAGACGTCGCTCTTGGCTGGCATACGTTGTCCAGGCCTCGCTGCCGTAGAGCAAGGTACTGAGGACACAGGCCTGATACACTCGGACTTTTGTGTTCCGTGTCAGTGCGCCATTTTCCCACACTCTCTTGGCCAGTCTGGACATAGCAGTGGAAGCCTTACCCATGCGCTTGTTGATTTCTGCATCTAGAGACAGGTTACTGGTGATAGTTGAGCCTAGGTAGGTGAACTCTTGAACCACTTCCAGAGCGTGGTCGCCAATATTGATGGATGGAGCATTTCTGACATCCTGCCCCATGATGTTCGTTTTCTTGAGGCTGATGGTTAGGCCAAATTCATTGCAGGCAGACGCAAACCTGTCGATGAGACTCTGCAGGCATTCTTCAGTGTGAGATGTTAAAGCAGCATCGTCAGCAAAGAGGAGTTCTCTGATGAGGACTTTCCGTACTTTGGACTTCGCTCTTAGACGGGCAAGGTTGAACAACCTGCCCCCTGATCTTGTGTGGAGGAAAATTCCTTCTTCAGAGGATTTGAACGCATGTGAAAGCAGCAGGGAGAAGAAAATCCCAAAAAGTGTGGGTGCGAGAACACAGCCCTGTTTCACACCACTCAGGATAGGAAAGGGCTCTTACATTCATGCATTTCATGTAATCTGCAAACTTTGAAATTTTGCTCTCTATACCCAAATCCAGCTCATCAGTATGTATTAAAAACTGCAAAACAGAAACACAGAGCAGAAACAAACCAGGCCCATGCAACCAAAGAACAAAGGACAGTAGTTTAGTTTAGTTTAGAGATACAGCACTGAAACAGGCCCTTCGGCCCACCGAGTCTGTGCCGACCATCAACCACCCATTTATACTAATCCTACACTAATCCTATATTCCTACCACATCCCCACCTGTCCCTATATTTCCCTACCACCTACCTATACTAGGGGCAATTGCTAATGGCCAATTTACCTATCAACCTGCAAGTCTTTTGGCTTGTGGGAGGAAACCGGAGCACCCGGAGAAAACCCACGCAGACACAGGGAGAACTTGCAAACTCCACACAGGCAGTACCCAGAATTGAACCCGGGTCACTGGAGTTGTGAGGCTGCGGTGCTAACCACTGCGCAACTTTGCCGCCCAATCACAGGAACAGGCCATTCGGCCCTCCAAGCCTGCGCCGATCTTGATGCCTGTCTAAACTAAAACCTTCTGCACCTCTGGGGACTGTATCCCTCTATTCCCATCCTATTCATGTACTTGTCAAGATGCCTCTTAACCATCGCAAGTTCCAGGCACTCACCACCCTCTGTGTAAAGAACTCGTCTCGCACATCCCCTCTAAACTTTGCCCCTCGAACCTTAAACCTATGTCCCCTCGTAGCTGACTCTTCCACCCTGGGAAAAAGCTTCTGACTATACACTCTGTCCATGCCACTCATAACTTTGTAAACCTCTATCATGTCACCCCTCCACCTCCGTCATTCCAGTGAAAACAATCCGAGTTTATCCAACCTCTCCTAATAGCTAATGCCCTACAGACCAAGCAACATCCTGGTAAACCTCCTCTGTACCCTCTCCAAAGCCTCCACATCCTTCTGGTAGTGTGGCGACCAGAATTGCACGCAATATTCTAAGTGTGACCTAACTAAGGTTCTGTACAGCTGCAACATGACTTGCCAATTTTTATACTCTATGCCCCGACCGATGAAGTCAAGCATGCTGTATGCCTTCTTGACTACCTTATCCACCTGCGTTGCCACTTTCAGTGACCTGTGGACCTGTACGCCCAGATCTCTCTGCCTGTCAATACTCCTAAGTGTTCTTGTCGAAGGCTTTACTGAGGTCCATATAGACAACATCCACTGCCCTTCCTTCATCAATCATCTTCGTCACTTCCTCAAAAAACTCAATCAAGCTGGTGAGACATGACCTCCCCTTCACAAAACGATGCTGCCTCTCGCTAATAAGTTCATTTGTTTCCAAATGGGAGTAAATCCTGTAGCGAAGAATCCTCTCTAATAATTTCCCTAAAACTGACGTAAGGCTGACCGGCCTATAATTTCCTGGATTATCTTTGCTACCCTTCTTAAAGAAAGGAACAACATTGGCTATTCTCCAGTCCTCTGGGACCTCACCAGTCGCCATTTACTGTATACCTCCCACCTGCATTAGACCTTCCAAAATGCATTACCTCACATTTGTCCGGATTAAACTCCATCTGGGAAAGTGGCAGAAGAAAGACAGATAGTAATATCCACCTGTCCATTCTGTCTGAGCCTTAGTGAACATGTATT
The DNA here is from genome assembly GCF_036365525.1 of Heterodontus francisci. NCBI lineage: Eukaryota > Metazoa > Chordata > Chondrichthyes > Heterodontiformes > Heterodontidae > Heterodontus > Heterodontus francisci. Next base: position 160,751,385 of record NC_090374.1, on the reverse strand, counting down.
CTGCAGCTAAGTTGTCTTACAAGGGTTTCCAGTATCAAGTACCTATAAAGTTTCTGGCTGACAACAGTATGGGTATGCATAATAAATATTCAATAGGCTGCTTCTATAATGGCAGATCTTACGCTGGACAGTTTTCCAATCGGTCAGCACAAAATGAGTTACAAATTATCAGGTTACACCTTATGACAGGTCTATTTGGTGTAGGTACCTGGCATAAAAAGCTGTACTGTAGCCTTGGTAACTTTCTTTTGGTCACCCATCTTTTTACTGACCTCTTTCCAGGTTTGTTGGATCACACAAGCAATGATGACTTTGTCTGCAATATGTTTCATGTTTCTGAGTCAATTTTTTGAAGGGGGTGGCTTTCTGTCCGACACAGAATAGACTTGTCTTCCCACACAACACAGATGAGGATCTTCAGCATCTGGTCATCAAATCAAGAGGTTTTGATTGTGATAATCTCTATTTGACAGGAGTATTGTGACACAAATCCAGGATCTGCTCTCCTCTACACAGATCTGCATCTTTAATTGCTTGCTGAATCCATTTAGATGCAGTTCAACAATTTAATCAATCTTGGCACTCCATTTCACAGCCTGCTATAAAGGCTGAAGATCACACTGTTTACACATGCAGCTAAAATCAGTGATACCGGAGACGAGCCACAAGGTAAGAATTCTTTTAGTAAACTTTAGGAACCCACTGCTAATCCCTGAATACTGCACTAACAGCAATTTCTAGGCTTTAGATAACATTCTTACATTAGTGGCCAAATTGCTCTTTAAAGCAGGGTCAATATGAGATTAGGAACCACATGTAAAGGGATTGTTTATTGAGCAATTAAAATTGATTCATTTTACCAATTACAGTTGTTAAATTAAGGAGTGTTTTAGGCATTTACATATGTACAATCAATGAGGGAGTCTCACACCAGATGGAAGAGGGAGTTTTATATTATGTAGATAAGGGAGTGTCAATATATAGGTGAGGTCGTTTCACAACATATGTTCACATTATGGAGCTAGTTAATTAAAGAAAGCCAGCCTGGATTTCTTAAGGGAAAATCATGTTTAAATAACTTGCTGGAATTTTTTAAAAAGCTAACAGAGAGGGTCGATGAGGGCAATTCTGTTGATGTGTTGTACATGGACTTCCAGAAGGCATTTGATACAGTGCCACACAACAGACTTGTGAGCAAAATTATAGCTCATGGAATAAACGGGACAGTAGCAACATGGATACGGAATTGGCTGACCAACAGAAAACAAAGAGTAGTGGTTAATGGATGTTTTTCGGGCTGGAGGAAGGTTTGTAGTGTTGGGACCCTTGCTTTCCCTGATATATATTACTGACCTAGACACTGGTGTACAGAGCACAATTTCAAAGTTTGCGGATGTTACAAAACTTGGAAGCATTGTGAACTGTGAGGAGGATAGTGCAGAACTTCAAAAGGACATAGACAAATTGGTGGAATGGGCGGACAGGTGGCAGATGAAGTTCAATGTGGAGAAATGTGAAGTGATACATTTTGGTAGGAAGAACATGGAGATATAATATAGAATAAGGGGTGGAATTCTAAACAGCATGCAAGAGCAGAGGGACTTGGATGTATATCTGCATAGGTCATTGAAGGTGGCAGGACAAGTTGAGAGAGCAGTTAATAAAGCATACGGTATCCTGGGCTTTATGTACAAGACACTAGTTTGGCCTCAGCTGGAGTATTGCGTCCAGTTTGGGGCACCGTACTTTAGGAAGAATGTGAAGGCTTTAGAGAGGGTGCAGAAAAGATTCACGAGAATGATTCCAGGGATTAGGAACTTCAGTTATGAAGATAGATTGGAGATGTTAGACCTGTTTTCCTTGGAGAAGAGAAGGCTGAGAGCCGATTTGATCGAGGTATTCAAAATCATGAGGGGTCTGGACAGAGTAGATGGAGAGAATCTGTTCCCACTCGTGGAAGGATCCAGAGCAAGAGTGCACAGATTTAAAGTAACTGTTAAAAGAAGCTAAAGAGCACGAGGAGAAACTTTTTCATGCAGTGAGTGGTTAAGGTCTAGAATGCAGTGCCTAAAAGCACGGTGGAGGTAAGTTCAATTGAAACATTCAAAAGGGAATTGGACTGTTATATGAAAGGAGAGAATGTGTAGGGTTATGGGGAGAAGGTGGGGGGAGGGTGGCATTAGGTGAATTGCTCATTCAGAGAACCAGTGCAGACACGATGGGCCGAATGGCCTGCTTCTGCGCTGTAACAATTCTGTGATTCTAGTTAAAGGTCAGGAGGCTCGATACTAATAAAGGCTCAATTCTCACAGTTACTTCCTCAGTTCCATCTGCGAAATGGTTTGGTAAAAGTACTTGCTGTGAGAGACTTGCTTGTACAGATTGGAGGTCGTCACACAGGGAACATCAGGATAGGTGGCTATCACATCCCCTGGATCCTCACCCCGCCCCCACTGGCACAAAGCAGTCCTGTACCCAATCATCTACCTACTGCACGTGCACCAATTTGTTCCCATCAAAGTCACATCATCATATTCTTCACCAAGCAACTGAAAAGGCGAGGTGCCACTTGGCAGGCAAGAATGATCAACATGGGAAACTGACGCAAAATAATACATTTTATGTGAGTAGTGTTATGCCAATGTGTTTTGTTGAATGATAATTTTATTTAATCCACTGACTGGAAATCTGAATTTATATATTGTTAAGAAATGTAAAAAGAACATTTAAAACAGGATGCCTGCTAGTAGCTTAAGATGATCACCTAGTTTGCTACGCTATATCCTACATTGCAAAGGACTGTGAGGAGGGAGATAGAATGTCTGCTAATTCCCCCAGAAGAACCAAGACACAGGAAGTTTACAGGTACTGGTTGTTCTTTTTTTGCAAGAGAGAATTGCTATGTTTTGAATCACTGAGTGACTGTCATGTGACAAGCCCCTCCCTATCTGTGATTTTAAACTGGTGTTTTCTCAGTAGCAAAGGAGAGGCAAATGGACTCTGACATGAGCAGACCCTAAGTGTGGGGTCTCTCTCTCTCTTTCCATTTCAGATTGAAAGCTTTCAAATTCTGCTTGTTGACTGACTACCTTTGCATACTCTGGCTACAATCCAAAACCCCGTTTGAGAAAATCATCCGCATCTCTATCTCCAAGACACTCACCGAACCAGTCATCTACCTCTTTAAACTAAAAGCCTCAGGATCACCAAATCCAGCCAGAAGCCAGCTGAATCACCAAACTCCACAGACTGTATACCTTTTTTTCTGGACTCGAACTCAACCAATCTACCTTTCCCCACACTGTAACCTATTTATGTGTGTGTAAACCTCCAATGTGTGTGTGAGAATGAAAGTTAGCATGTTTTTAATTACTTTATTAGTTTAGTTTAGGTACAATAAAGTTAACCTATTTGTCTGTTTACTCAAGAAAACCAGTCCGATTGGTTCTTGTTATGATCATAGCAAGTAAGTAATCAAACACCTACTGAATTGGTCAGTACATCCACTTTAAGAAAGAATTAAATCTGTTTTGGTCTAACAAGGAGAGGGAAAAGAGGGAAGCCCTTCAACTCCTCCTCATTTGACCGTAACAGTAGATAAAAAAAGAAATGTTGTAACATTTTCACAAACACCTATGTGCACACCCTTGGTGAGCTACAAAACTGATTGTTTCCTCTCCCTACTCACCTACTTTGTGCTACACTGCTGCTTCAGCAGATGTAGAAGAAGGCTGCTCAGATTCCTGCTCTAACCTTTTGAGATGCTCGTAGCCAACAACCTCTGGTTTTTGGAGCCCATGAAGGATCTGCCAAAGACTGCTCCACCTACATCCATGCAGGGGAAGACCTGGCCAATCAGGAGATGGAGTAGTATGTTGAGTATTAGCTGAAGGTGGTCAATGGGTAAGAGAAGTGGCAACACTTTGAGTGAATTTTCCACTTCCTTGACCTCTGCCATCATCATTCCTCTCCAAGGCCAGTGGCACTTTATTCTTAGCTCTCTGAGGAGAGCAGCTTTCAGCAGATCATAAACACAAATTAGGTGTCTGTCATCTTGTTTAAGGTACCAGATGTGTAGGCACCCTGTCAGCATGGCTGTGGTCTGGACCTGCATGGACTGATTAGATTGGGGCAACTGATATTCCACCGAGAAAGCCACTCTATCCATGGAAGACATCTAACAATGGCCTGCAATATCAACCTACTAATGCTTGAGCTCCATCCTCGCTGTTATTATGGACAGTATGCCTAGCAGGCTCCCAGTAACTCACAAATTTGCTGTTGTCCCTCTATGATTATCTATGTCATCAATGGTTCCTGGGATTCAGTGTCTTTGTTCAGATGTGCAGAACTTGGAAAGGACAGCAACCTCTGACATGGACTCCACACAGCTGTCACTGCAACCACTTTCTGCTCAGGCTCATTCGTGAACTGTGACTCAACAGGTTCAAACCCACTGATCTGTCTAAGACAATCTACCAAATTGCATGTATCTACGCTGGTGTGTTTGGTACATGTTCTGTGACAGCACACCCTCAGAAGTAATCAGCTCTGTTCTGAGCCCACTTTAACAGCCTATAAGTGAAGGTCACCAGAGGAAGTGATGTCACATCACATTTAACCAGGGAGTTGTGGGCATAGCCTGACAGAGTAAGACATGTGTAAATGTGCTCATGCAGTAGCTGTTGGTACAGCCAAGTTAGGAGGGGTCAAAGGGCTTCTCTCTTTTCCCTGTCCTTGTTTGACCACAACAGGTTTAATTCTTTCTTAAAGTGGATGTACTGACCAATTCAGTAGGGGTTTGATTACTTACTTGCTATGATCATAATAAGAACCAATCGGATAGGTTTTCTAGAGTTTAACAAAGAGTTTAACTTTATTGTACTGAAACTGAACTAATGAAAATAATAAACTACACACCAACTTTCACTCACACACACACGCACTGGAGGTTTACACACACACAAATAGGTTACAGAGTGGAAAAAGGTAGATTGGTTGAGTTAGAGTCCATAGACAAAAAAAAGAGGTAAACAGTCCATGGCATTTGGTGATTCGGCTGGCTTCTAGCTGAATTTGATGGTCCTGTGACTTTTAGTTTGAAGAGGTAGATGACTGGTTTGGTGGGTCTCTTGGAGACAACGATGTGAATGATTTCCTCCAGTGTGGTTTCTGGTTGTAGCCTGAGTATGCAAAGGTTGTCAGTCAACAAGCAGGATTTGAAGCTTGTAAGCTGAAAGGGAGAGATGGGACCCCTCCCCTCCCACTGCCACCAACCCAACTTGGGTCTGCACATGTCAGAGTCCAGAAGCTTCTCCTTTTCTGCAGAGAAACATAAGCTTAAAACTACAGATGGGGAGGGGCTTGTCACAAGACAGTCACTCAGTAATTCAAACATAGCAGTTAGTAGTATTTCTCTCTTGCTAAAAAGAACAGGTAGCTCCCTTAAACTTCTTGGGTCTTGGTTATTGCTGGAGATTGAGCAGACATGTCATCGCCCTCCTCACAGGCCTTTTAATGTTGAATACAGTGTTGCAAGTTAGGTGGCCATCCTAAGCTGTCAGCAGAGTCATCTTTTTATATCTGTTCTTTTAAAAATGTCTTCAAAAAATATAAATCCAGATCTCCAGTCAGTGCATTAAAGAAAATTATCATTTGACAAAGCAAGTTGGCGTGACATATGCTCTAGTTAAGTTCTAATAAAAACCCATGTTTTCTTTGGATATTACTTAGAGTCCTCTGAATCTTACAATAGTGCACATACCAAAGGAAGAAGTAATATTACAAGCTCCTCTCAGGAATTATCAAATGGAAGGGCCATGGGCAGCTGTTTTTTGTGTAATGACCCTGGAAAAGATAAGAAATGGATATGAATTAGTAATGGTAATACAAAATGTTGCTTCTTAGCATAAGTATGATGAACATATTTTACTGAAATCAAGTCAAACTGACTGAGTCTTATATGAGATAATTGTCAGTAATATTTAAAAACATGCAACTACAAATTTCCAGTCTCTTCATCTTCAGTGGTCAGGGACAGAATTATACCATTGATCTCCATGTTCCTCTGCAGATGTCAGCTTCACAATCTGTGCAAATTACCTCCAGTTCTCTTCCTCTCCTTTGTATTTTGTGCTCTCTTTTTTCCTGCAAGGAAGAATGACAGACCTATGAGTGAATGTACGACATGTCTTCACCCAATGGATGCAGTGCATTCGATGAAGGTGACTTTCAGGCAGATGCATTATGAGTGGCATTGACATTCATCTGAGGAATGTGTTGGTCATGCCATTTGAAGACGTGTACTGAAAATCGTGGGAGCTGACTGAGGTGGCATTACATTGCATAAAGATTGGGGTGAGTGGCAGTGGTGGAGGATAAATGGGGAGGTTAGGAAGGGCATAGAGAGTGAATGATAGGTGCTGCTGGACCTTAAGTGACTGTGAGGAGTGATGTGATAGAGTGCACTTGACATGGCAGAATAAGACAATGCACAACAGGATATAGGTGAATCTGCAACTGTACTAACCTTCCTGACCTGGTTGTTTTTTAAGTGCTTCCTGCACTGGCTCCAGGTACGGGGTACTACAGTTCTGCTGCTCACCTCCTCAGCCGCCTGTAACCATGCCTTCTTAGTCAAAGCAGTAGGTTTCTTCTTGCCATTGCTTAGGAATATTACTGCCCTCCTGGCCCTTACTGCTACTGCTACATCAATTGAAGTGTCATTGAAATGGGTGCAGCCTTTGGCCATCCCAACTCCATTTCTAATGTTTTCCTGTCTGTTGAAATTCTCCCACCTCCTCCAAATTCCATGGTTGCATTGGCCCTTTAAATAGTTAAGGTGAAGTCACATCATGCGGGTGAATATCATGCCTGCTCACAAGCATTGGAAAATATGAAACCCAGAATTAAAATGTAATGAACATTGCCTGTTGAAAATCGGACATTTCCACACGTCCCACAAGCTTCGTTTCTTGCCCACTATTGCCCCCGCTCAAAACCTGCCTCTGAATTATTGTTGTTATGTGTGTGTTAGAACTGTACCACCCAGTGTTTCTTTCTCAGTGACCTACTTGTGAATTCAATGCCAGCTGGATATTTCTACTTCCATCAGCCTATGGCCTCTGTGAACTTTGTCTATTTTCTTATAAATGAATACAATAACAACTTGCTTTTAAATTGTGCTGGTTACATCCTGCGAGATAACTCAGAGTGTTTAAATAAAGTAATATAGACATTTTTAAATTACTTTTAAAAGAAAAATGGTCAGAACCAATAATTAATTGAAAGAAGGAAGAAGTAATATACCTTTGAATATCGAATAAAAAGCCAGAAATGGGATGCAATAAGTCCACTGATCCACAAAGAAATCCTGTTACACAGAAATTAAATTAGTTGTCATGTTTTATTCCATGAAGGGATCTTGCCTGAAGCTATAAATTTATGTAAGGAGCCCATTGGTGTGGCAGATGTTATATTAAATGGTTTCTGGTCTTTAACATTTGAAGGTGACCAGTATGTAATAGCTGTGCTGAAGTCAAGGGATCTCGGGAGAACCGTGAGACACAAAAAATTGTCCATATTTGAGCAAATTTATATCCTGAAGGCTTCTTTTGCTCACAGCTGGTATTAGAAGATTCATGATGGAAATGGCAAGGTTACCAATTCTGCAGACTTTTTCTGCAGGCCTTGATAATAGGGCAAACATGAAATGAAAGCCCAAGACAGTTTACACTGAGGCTCACAGGAAATCTATATGATTGATAATTGTAAGTGAAGCCAAGTGACAGGTGGCCAAACTATTTTGATCAGTTTGGGTCAGATGATCTAAAATCTGAAGGTCTGATTTTACTTCTTAAGGTGCATCACAGATCTGGCCACCCTAGTTTTGTAAACAATGGTCAAAGAAATAGTCCCTCCCAAATTCATACGACAGTGAATAACAGAATCCCCCTTGAAAGCTAAAGCAAAGTACTGCAGACATTGGGAATCTGAACTAAAAACAGAAAATGCTGAAAAAGGTCATGATCCATCTGTGGAGAGAGAAACAGAATTAATTGCCCTGATATTTATGGAAAGGTGGGGAGGGAGTGGGGACCTGCAATTTTTTATGGGAGAACACCCAAAATGCTGGGAATGTGGTGGTCCTGCTGAATTTAAGGGCAGTGCCTCATTATCAATTCTTTCCTCTGTTTCCCATCCATCAGCCAGTCAGATTGAGAGACTGTCCAGCTGCTAGGTGGAAAAAACAGTTATAGAAGGCAGCAACCAGGGACCATCGGGGATGGGGTCCTCAGCAACAGTAAAATTTTGTGAGTTTTTTTATTAATTTGTGTGATATGGGTGTCACTGGCCAGCATTTATTGCCCATCCCTAATTGCCCTTGAACTAAGTGGCTTGCTAGAGGCCATTTCAGAGGACATTTAAGAGTCAACCACATTGCTGTGGGTCTGGAGTCACATGAAGGCCAGACCAGGTAAAGACAGCAGATTTCCTTCCTTAAAGGACATTAGTAAACCAGATGGGTCTTTACAACAATCGACAATGGTTTCATAGTTATTAGACGAGCATCTTAATTCCAAATGTTTTAATTGAATTCAAATTTCACCATATGCCATGGTGGGATTTGAACCCATGACCCTAGAGTATTAGCCTGGGCTCTGGAGTTGTTCCGGGGGAAGTTGGACTAGCAATTGGGAAAGAGCGGGGACCAGGAAACACCGTAAGGTGGTGAGGGAAAGCATTCCTGCTCCTTTGGGCCCACCAGCAGTGCTATAAAAAGCACTTATCTGCTGGATTCACCTCTTCTCACCTCCCTTTAATTGCCAGGTCCCGGTCAGACAGCATTAAGTTTAAATGGCTGTCAAAATATTATGAACAAAGCCTCATTTACACATAATAATGATGGACAGCCTCTCCAGAGCAGATAACTCAGATACTCCCAAACGTGCCACTGTTAAAACATAAGTAGGTGCGTTTGTGGTGAGTTGGGGTCAGGTTTCACATATTTCCTAATTGAAGAGGTGAGCTGGCAAGATGGATACAGAACTGGCTCTGTCATAGAAGACAGAGGGTAGCAGTGGAAGGGTGCTTTTCTGAATTGAGGGCTGTGACAGTGGTGTTCCGCAGGGATCAGTGTTGGGACCTTTGCTGTTTGTAATATATATAAATGATTTGGAGGAAAATGTAGCTGGTCTGATTGGTAAGTTTGCGGACAACACAAAGGTTGGTGGAGTTGCAGATAGTGATGAGGATACAGCAGGATATAGATCGGTTGGAGACTTGGGCGGAGAAGTGACAGATGGAGTTTAATCCAGACAAATGTGAGGTAATGCATTTTGGAAGGTCTAATGCAGGTGGGAAATATACAGTAAATGGCAGAACCCTTAGGAGTATTGACAGGCAGAGAGATCTGGGCGTACAGGTCCACAGGTCACTGAAAGTAGCAACGCAGGTGGATAAGGTAGTCAAGAAGGCATACAGCATGCTTGCCTTCATTGGTCGGGGCATAGAGTATAAAAATTGGCAAGTCATGCTGCAGCTGTACAGAACTTTAGTTAGGCCACACTTAGAATATTGCATGCAATTCTGGTCGCCACACTACCAGAAGGACGTGGAGGCTTTGGAGAGGGTACAGAAGAGGTTTACTAGGATGTTGCCTGGTCTGGAGGGCAGTAGCTATGAGGAGAGGTTGGATAAACTCGGATTGTTTTCACTGGAACGACGGAGGTGGAGGGGCGGCATGATAGAGGTTTACAAAGTTATGAGTGGCATGGACAGAGTGGATAGTCAGAAGCTTTTTCCCAGGGTGGAAGAGTCAGTCACTAGGGGACACAGGTTTAAGGTGCGAGGGGCAAAGTTTAGAGGGGATGTGCGAGACGAGCTCTTTACACAGAGAGTGGTGAGTGCCTGGAACTTGCTGCCGGGGGTGGTGGTGGAAGCAGGTACGATAGCGACGTTTAAGAGGCATCTTGACAAATCCATGAATAGGATGGGAATAGAGGGATACGGTCTCCGGAAGTGCAGAAGGTTTTAGTTTAGGCAGGCATCAAGATCGGCGCAGGCTTGGAGGGCCGAATAGCCTGTTCCTGTGCTGTACTGTTCTTTGTTCTTTGAACCCCCTTTCCCCTGCACACACTCCCGCAACCATCTTCTGATCATTGTGGGAAGGTGTTAAAGGTATCCCAATGTTGCAGGTTGATGATCAGAACTGCCCCTTGAAACATGCTGTCCACCAACAAATCCACTACCCCATGACCCCTCCATAGCTTAACAAGATTTCAGTCTTCAGAATGCAATTATTCATTGTTGTTTCACAAGAATTAGGGTATATGTTTATTTTTCTGCCTGTAATTTGAAAGAAAAATATTTTCCTGAACTCTCATTGAAAAATGTATCATGAATAATTAATATGGTTTATGGTTCTACATTTAAACGATGAAATGATAAGGATGGACTTGGGTCCATCAAAAACCATCAGAGCATATTTACGCTGGGTTGAGCATTCTTATATATTTTACCTTATACAAACCCAATCTGCAATTATCACTCTAAAAGCTCTCCAGGTATCACACCTTAATCCAAGACTTTGGAGCATCCCACTATTATCACAGTAGTCTACATGATAATTGAGCATCATAAAAATTCACCTGGTCCATCAGTCCATAATAAAAAAGCTACTGTGTCGTCAGATCACCAAAGTTTGACCTCACCTAAATTATATTCACTCAATTGGACTCAAATTTTATAAATGAAACACAATATTGAATATTGAAATTCTGGAACTCAGTTGTGCGGATGAATATGAGCATTTCATATGATTATTAGCTATATTATAAGTTTAAACATAATTGTGGGAAACTTACACATGTATGAGATAAAGGCATTTAGCAACATAGGAATGGGAATAGTCCGTTCTACCACTCGAGCCTGCTCTCCCGTTCAATCAGAACATAGCTGATCTGTACCTCAACTCCATGGGAAGGAGCAGGGAAACTGACACAGCGGCGAAATTCCACGCCTACCTGCCTCTGTGCCCGCCCCCATTAGGGACCAAAAATTCAGCCCAAGGTGTTTAAAATGACAAAAGGATTCAATGGAGATATTTCCTTTGGTGGGGGAATTTAAAACAAGGGATTAGAACTAGGCCATTCAGGAGTGAAATGAGGAAGCACTTTTTCACACAAAAGGTATTGGCTGCTGGGTTAATCAAATTTTAAAGACTAAGATTGACAGAGCTTATTCAGGAAGGGTATTAAAGAGATAAATCTGAGGTGGGTAAATGAAGTTGAGGTACAGTCAGACATGATCTATTGGTGGAACAGGCTTGAGGGGCTGTATTACTTACTCCTGTTCCTATTTTCCTATGGCCAACCATACTGAAATGAACAGAGTAAATAAGAAAGTCCTGCTGTACATGAATCTATGCTAAGAGAGCTCAGGGATGCTGAATGAGTTCAGGGCTGCAAGAGTAGGCTGACAAGTGTTTGGACTTGAATTGTTATGGCTATTATTACAGACTTCACATTCATTTTTTTTGTATGAACAGCTGCCAACTTTGAGTCAGTCATAGTTAGGCTGAGGAAAGCCCAGGAACGAAAAGGATGCTGATGGCGATTCTTTTAATCCAGCTGCTGGATAACTAACTGGTTACAGATGTTAGCTGAGCATGAGATAGGGTCTCCATCTGTCAGGTCTCCTTGATGGGGCAGTGTAGCTGTATTAATATCTCTCACTCTCAAGCACTGTCATAAAGTTTGCTTTCATTTGTTACTGTTTGCTGCGCTATAAATAAGGCAACTCATTTTTCACACCTGATGTCTCACATCAAATTCCATGGATTTCTACATTTAACTTATTCAATGTGATTTTCTGCCCAACTTCCTAAATTTTGCATAAAACGTCCCAGAAGCAGTGGAAACACCAGATTTCAAGCAGGTCTGCATGATGACAAATTCTGCAGCAAATCATGTACCCTAATTACAACAGGGCTGATTTTCTGATCCAGATGACGCATAACACTATTCTGGGTTGGAGGTCAAGCAAGGAAACCTTGTCTGTTTCTCAAAGTATATTTGTCGAAATGCACAGCCACGATCAGGTGAAAATTATGGGTTTTTCATTAAAAACTGCAAAAGCATAGCAATAAACAGAAAAGGACTGAAGGCATAATATGCCAGGTTACTTATGGACAATAATAATGACTTGCATTTATATAGCACCTTTAACATAGTAAAAATATCCCACGGCACTTCACAGGGGCATTATGAGACAAAAGTTGACACCAAGCCATATAAAGAGATATTAGGACAGGTGACCAAAAGTTTGGTCAAGGAGCAATTTAAAGGATAAAAGAGAGTTAGAAAGACAGAGATGTTTAGCGAGAGATTTTCAGAGCTTAGGTCCAAGACAACTGAAGGCACAGCCAACAGTTGTAAATCAATGAATTGGAGGAGTGCAGAGATCTTGGGCTAGTGACGTTTACAAACATAGAGTATGGGGTTTTCAGGTTTCAGAGTTGAACAGCATCTGGTGTCACTGCAGTGCATCCACGAGGTTGAGAACAATGTGAACAGTTCATTTCTGGAGTAGGTCACCCCACAGCTTAAGGGTGTCCTGGTTGGGAGGGAATGGGTGACACCAAACAATTAAGCAGCACCAGGCAGGTAGTGCAGAGGTCCCCTCAGTGCACCTCACTCTCCAACCTGTATTTAATTTTGAAGACTGGTGAGGGTGATGGTTCTTCTGGGGTATATAGCCAGTGCCAAATATATGTTACCATAGGTGGCTCAGATGTGCAGGGGGAGAGAAGGAAGGTCAGGAAAGCAATTCAGTGTGATAAGTAATATAACTAATAAGTGATTCAGTAGCTAGGGGAATAGAGGCGTTGCAGCAGCTGCAGACATTGCATCAGGTTGGAAGATATCACGCAACTCACCTCCTGACTTCCCAAAGCCTGTCTACCATCTACAGGGCACAAGTCAGGATTGTGATGGAATACTTTCCACTTGCTTGGATGGGTGCAGCTCCAACAACACTCAAGAAGCTCAACACCATCCAGGACAAAGCAGCCCACTTGATTGAAACCCCATCCACAACCTTCAACATTCATTCCCTCCACCACCGACGCACTCAGGCATAAAAATATAAATATAAAATATAAATATAAAATATAAATATAAAAATCAGGCATATTATTGAAACTAAAATTAGACGTTGCATTGGGAACATGGGGAGGGAAGGCAGATTTGAGAGTGAGTGTGTACCATATACAAGATGCCACTCCAGAAATGCACCAAAGCTCCTTCCACAGCACCTTCCAAAACCACGACCTCTACCATCTAGAATGAAAAGGGCAGCAGATGCATGGGTACACCACCACCTGCAAGCTCCCCTCCAAGCCACACACCATCCTGTCTTTGAACTATATCGCTGTTCCTTCAATATCACTGGGACAATATCCTGGAGTTGCCTTCTTACCAGCACTGTGGGTGTACCGACATGTTACAACCAGCTGAGAAAGGGGTCCCTCTCAGCATTTACCTGGTCTTACCGTAACAGGGTTTAATGTTAAACACACCATGTTTTTAGCTCCCCCTGGTGAATCCTTCTTCACCGCTTTCCAATTATAAGGCAAAGAAACCAGCACAACCAGGTTTTCTTAGGTTTAAAGAAGAAAAGTTGAAATTTATTAAACTTGAACTTAAACTCTAATTTGGTTGATGCCTACGAATACACAACGCGCCCACGCTAGCATGCATATGCAATATACGCATACAAATAGAGACAGAAAAGAGCAGAAGAAATAAAGTGGAAAAGTTTGAGGCAATATCTGAATAGTTTTTGTTACGGTTCTTCGAGCTCACTGTAGAGTGCTTGATTGTAGGTAGATCTTGCTTTTCGTTGGGGCCCAGCATTCTTCTTAAACCTTGTTCGCTGCAGGAGACTTTTCTCTCCTGGGGTTCATGCGTCTTCAGTGGATTCAGAGGCTTGTGAGAAAGAGATGGGAGCAGGCAGGAGAGATCTTCTTAGTCCAGGAGAAAACAGTCCTTTTCGGTTCAAACTCTCTGTGGCTAGTTCAAAAACCCTGGAACAGCCAGTTAGTCATGTGACCAGCTGGTTCAACCAGTCCTGACCCTTGTGGATTGCATCACCCCGGCAGGCCCTTGAATGCACTTCCCCACCCCCTCACTATCTGCTGATCAACATCCATTGTGGGTTGAATGTGTCAGGGAAGGGTCCTTTGTCTACATAAGCACTATCTGCTAATATGCAAATGTTTTTTCCAGCCACGGCTGATCTGTTCCTCACTCCAGCAACAGAAAGGTATGGGTATACACACCCCGCCAATTCCATTAACTAAAACTTTAGCGTTCAAGGCGCTCTCTGGTGGAAACCTTATATCTTTCCCCAGCAAGAGTATTTGGGTTGATCCTGTGTCCCTGAGTATAATGATAGGTTTTCCTGCCTCACTAACAGGATACGGAGTTACTCTTCCCTTTGACATAAATTAATTATAACTCTTGGGTATTTAATTCTTAATCTCTACACTCCTTTCAGTTTTAGTATCTGGTTTCACATTCACAGCTGTCGTTAAACCAAAGCCTGGTCTGCTGTACTTTCAATCAGCATCTTTTCCTCTGCACTAACTTTGCGTGCCCCAACAAGTTGTATGGGTCTACATCACAATTTGCAGCACTCTGAACAAAGATGACCCATTTTGTTGCAATGATAACACTTTGGCTTGCAAACCTCATTTCTATCCTCAGCAAATTCCTTTCTGACCTGAGGAGGCGATCCTGGGGCATTCCCAGCTGTTCCTTCTTGTCCCTGGCTACTTGCCTTCCTTTCACTCTCCCACTTTCTATCGTTCTCGGGTTGATGGGGTGACAGACAAAATAGGTTGTCTTATTCACAAGATCATAATCATCAGCAATCTCTGCTGTTTGCCTAGCTTTCAAAACTTTCAGGTTATCGATATGAGTTCTCACTACTGAAGGAATGGAGTTTTTAAACTCTTCTAAGAGAATCAATTCTCTAAGGTTCCCAGATGTGGTTTCAATCTTTAATGCCCGTATCCAACAGTCAAAATTCATTTGCTTTCCCCTCTCAAATTCTAAATATGTCTGCTCAGTCAATCTCCATAAGCTCCTGAACTTCTGATGGTGAGCTTCAGGGACTAACTCATACGCAGCGAGAATAGCCTTTTTTATCATCTCATAGCCTCAAGCCTCTTCAGAAAGCATGGCATAAGCTTCATGAGCTCTGCCTACCAGACTGCCCTGCATAAGCAATGTCCAGCTTTCTTTCGGCCATTTTATCTGTTTGGCTATTTTTCAAAAGATATGAAAAATGCCTCTACGTCCCTTTCCTTGAACTTAGGAAGAGCCTGTATAAATTTAAACAACTTCTCACTGGGTCCTGATCTAAATTCAGATTCTTCCTGACCTGAATTTTCCCTGGATTCAAGACTACCCTTTTGTCTTAGTTCCATCTCTTTTAACTTAAATTCCCTCTTTTCTCTTTCACTTTCTGCCTGAAATGCTCTCTCTTTCTCGCTTTCCTCTTTTTCCAATTCAAGTTTTCTTAATTCTTTTTCTGCCTCAAGTTTTTTCGTTTCCAACTGAACCTTGCCAATATCATTGCATCAGTCTCGGACCTATTACCTCATGTCTCGCATATTCCCTTTCTTGTTCCTCGTATTGTCCTTGATCTGTATCATCATCATGATCATCTTCTTCTACTAATTCCAGATGTTCGGCTATGATGTCAATTATCTCTACTTTTTTGGCACCTGATTGCAATTCCAACCCCAATTTCACTGCCAATTCTTTTAATTTGTTCTTAGTTAAAGTTATCAGGTCACTCAGGGAAACATTCTGCTTTCCCAAAAACTCTGCTACAGCCACTTATGCTATTACATTGGTATAGACTGTACCTTATTCTTTTAATTTCTTTGTAATTGGTGTCAGATTTAGATCCCAACAATTGAGTTTCCAATTTATATGATCACAGACTCAAGAGCAATTAATATGATGCCAAACGCAAGACCCCAGTTCCGAAGAAGGGTCACTGACCCGAAACGTTAACTCTGCTTCTCTTTCCACAAATGCTGCCAGACCTGCTGAGTGATTCCGGCGTTTCTTGTTTTTGTTTCAGATTTCCAGCATCCGCAGTATTTTGCTTTTATCCCAGTTTAAATATGTTATCCCAGAGACAAGTAATTAATGTGATTCCAAATGCAAGCCCTCCAAATTAGTCTGATTCTGTCTGATCCCAGACACGAGGCACTGAATTAAATATGATTGAACTACAAGCGAGCCCCCAATTAAGATATGATTCAAATCCACAGATGAGAAACCCAGTTAATATATGATTCAAATCTCGAGCGAGCCCCCAATCAATATGTTACGACTGACCGCTCCAGTCAAAGCCCCCAATCAAAATATACGATTCTGATTGTGGTGGGTGAAACACACTGTTAATTCAATCCCGTCCCTCCACAGATCGCCAAACATATTATCTTTAACCTTCAAAATTAAAGAATAACCCAGCCAAATTGTATCATCTATTAACCCCCGAATGAGGCTAACCAAACCAGCTATCTTTAAATCAACAAATTAACTGTTTAATTCGAGAAACTAAATTCTTAAACACTACTAAGACATAAACAACATTTAAAATAGAAAAAATTAGAGTCCTTACAAATTTACAGTCCAAGGTTGCTTGAAGTCCTCACAGACGTCCAATGGAGAAAAAAGGTTCTTCAACAGTAGAACAGTCCATAGTCTAATTCCAGCAATAAGTGATGCTTTCCTTCTCCAGCAATGTATTTCAACAATTCAGAGATCTCTATTCTGGCTTGACTGTTTTTTTTTAGAATTTTGAGAGATAATAATAAATAAACAGACTAAATTCTCTTCCTTCAGTTTAAATGGCTGAGAGAACATCTTTCAGGTGCTAACCCCAGCTGTCTGTTTGTGTTCTGTTAGAACAGACTCTCTTCAACTAAAAAGCCAGTTCAAAAAATTATTGCAACATTGTATATCCTGAATGACAGTTGCCGAGTAGCCAGGATGCATTCTTTGAAGATTTGAAGAGGTTACCTCACCATATACTTGTATCTAATGGCAAACAAAATGCACTTTCTCTAACTCCTAAGGCCTGCTGGTTCTTAAAGCAGTAATGTTCCTTTGCTGTCTTAAAGACAGCACCACAAATTTCCCGAAAAAAGAACTATAGGATCATAACAATATGACCAAACCTATGTGCCTCATCCTTGGCAGGTGGGGGCCTGCATGACACCTCCAAACCCAGTGGAATGAAATGCAATTTGAGAAAAGCGCATTTCATTAAAAGGGTTGAGAGAAAATATGATACAGAAAAAAACATGCATTTCTCTCATTCATTCCCATTCATTCATAAATCTTAAAAACTTATTACAGCCTGTCTTTTCTTAGTGGCAGTAGGGCTTTAATTGCTCCTTTTTTGGCATCCTAATAAACATGTGGTTCTTTGGGGAAGGTTTTCTTCAGTTTGCCCATTTCCATGGCTACCGAGGGTCTTTGAGATAGTTAGGTTTAATTAGCCTTGAGTTTGAATTTTTTTTTTCAGGAGAGTCAGTCGTGAGTGGGCCCATGATGAGCGCTCCTTCTCCTTCAGTGCTTTGCTGGGTCATGTAAAGATTTTTGATTTTAGGGGGATGGGTGGTTCCCTTTTTCTGAGTGTGGGGGAGGATTCTTTGCTAATCTCCCCTTTGTCCTCTGGGACACTCCTGCCTGCAAGTATTTGTGGTGACTCTACTGCACTCCACTGTGGCACTTCAACTAGGTGAAGCATCACAATCACGATTTCTATGCCCCCTAGAGGTCTTTCTTTATCTCTACAGGTTGCTGTAAATGCTGTTAGCAACTTTGGTGGGGTGCTTCTAATGTCTGCATTTACATAGCAGGATGTGGGGTCCAACCTTTCAAATTTTTTGGATTTGGCTGACCGGACAGTCGGGGTTTTTATCTGGGATTCCTCCCGGACTTCCTTTAACCTGCCCTCTTGGTCACTTTTTCCCCTTCCCTTTCTAACCTTTTTCCAGCCTTCTGCCTGCCTGTCCCCTTTTGATCTCGGCGGGGGTCCCTTACAGTTCACCAGCCCTCTGCTAGACCGGACTTAGGGTTGCAGGTTTCACTGTAGCTTGGGGTTTCCCCTCAACCTGGTACATGTGGCAACTCCTGCAGTACTCCACCACATCTTTGTGGAATTTTGGCCAGTCAAACCTCTGTCTTATGTGGGCTTTGGTCATTTTTATACTGGCATGTACAGCTACAGTAGTCTCATGGACCCTTCTTAATATTTCTCTCCAGTACCTCTGCACCACCACTAACCGGTGAACTACTGTCCACTCCCTGCTCTCAGGTCTGTGAGGAGAACTCCATTTCCTCATCAGTACCTCATTCTTTAAATAATAACAGTCCGGGACTCCCTCTGCTTCACTTTCAGACTGGGCAGCCTGTGCTAACTCTCGCAACTCTGGGTCAGTTCGCTAAGCCTCAGCTGGGGAAAATGTATTTAATTCACTCCCTGGGTCTCCTAACTTCCCAAAGAAAGGACAGACAGACCTCATGGTCATCTGCCTGCAATGCCAATGCAGTCTCCTCTGGGGGAGCTGGTTTGATCATGACCTGATCCACTACACATTCAGGGACCCTGCAGGGGTCCATCTCCTGCCACTGCACTGTCACTCTAACCTCCTGTGGTCTTTCTTTCACTATTGGGGTGGGGGGGACTCCCACCTTCACCCCCGCCAGATCATTACCTAGGAGCAGGTCAACCCCGTCCACAAGCAAACTAAGGACAATCCCTAAGGTCACCAGTCCTGAAACTAGGTCACACTCCAGGTCCACCCAGTGTACAGGTAAGACATACATTGCCCTCCATTACCATTCACCATCATTCTGGTGTTCACTGCACTCTCTGGGGGAAAGCTCAGGCCTTTTCCCAGTAAAAAGGATCTAGTGTTTCCTGTGTTCCTAAGAATTACGATGGGCTTGCTTGCCCCACTCCAGGAGTATAGAGTTACTCTGCCTTCAGACATAAAACCCTGATAACCCTCAAGAACCCTATTACATTTTCCTGAACTTGCAGCGGTAGTCTTCCTGGTTAAATCCACAGCTTGTTCTGTTGTGCTTTCCATCAGGATCCCTTCTCCTTCACTGAGTGGGTGTGCCCTGATTAACCCTACAGGTTTTCCCTTTAGTTTCCAATAGTCAGCTTTTAAATGCCCTGCTTTATTGCAATGGAAGCACACAGGTTTCTGGGTCTCACTCGGGCTCATAGCACCTTCCTTTTTGGCTAGCGGAGTGCCTCCTGTGTCTCCTGATTTTCTTTCTCTCCCAGGACTGCTTGGGCTCCTATCACCTTCCCACCCTTTGTCCTTTTCGGATTTGTGTGGGTGACTAGGAAAGGTTCTCCCCTAGGAAACTGACTTATTAATTAAAGCAAATTCATCAGCCAGAATGGCCGCTTGCTGGGCTCTCTGAACCCACTGCTCCTCTACATTTGTCATTATGGAGAGTGGGAGAGAGTTTTTAAATTCCTGTAACAGAATTTCTTCTCTGAGATTCTCATAGCTGAGCTGTACTTTAAGAGCTGTCAACCACGGGTCAAAAGCCAGCTGCTTACTTCTTTCAAACTCCAGATAAGTTTGATTAGCTTGCTTCTTGAGGGTTCTAAACTTTTGGTGATAGACTTCGAGTACTAATTCATATGCCCCGAGAATAGCATCTTTTATCAGTTCATAATTTGATGAACTCACATCTGGCAACAGGGAATAAACCTTATGGGCTTTTCCAGTTAGCTTGCTTTGTAATAAAAGAGGCCAGGTCTCAGCTGGCCATTTTAGCTGCCTTGCCAGTTTCTCAAAAGACACAAAAATGTTTCTACATCCTCCTCATTGAATTTTGGAATTAGTTGAGATAGTTTTAACAATTCTGTACCCATCCCTGAATTACGCTGCTCCATATGGGCCATGCTTTCACTAGGGTTACTCTGTCACACCCTAGTTAACCCAAGCCACTTCAGCTCTCGCTCTTCGCATTCCTTCTGGAATATTCTTTCTCTCTTTCTTCTCTATGTCGTTCCTT
Source organism: Heterodontus francisci (assembly GCF_036365525.1). NCBI lineage: Eukaryota > Metazoa > Chordata > Chondrichthyes > Heterodontiformes > Heterodontidae > Heterodontus > Heterodontus francisci. The sequence goes on along the minus strand of NC_090374.1, from coordinate 160,731,250 downwards.
CTCCTCTTTTTCTTTCCCTTCACATTCCTTCTAGAAGGGTCTCTCTTTCTCCCTCTCCTGTCTCTCTCTTTCTTTTTCCTCTAATTCAAGTTTCCTCTGTTCCAATTGTAGCTTTGCTGTCAATACCCTGTCGGGGTCTACTTCTAACACTGCTTCTGCTTCCTCAGATTCAAGGGAAAAATGGTTGGCCACTAGCCTTAGGAGTTCAGACTTCCTATCCTTGCCACGTACAGTGATCCCACACTGTTCAGCCATTTTTCTCAACTCTTCCATAGACAGTGCTTTTTTCTTATCCCAAGTTACTTCACCCTGGTTTGGGGAGCTACTAGCTTCAGTCGCAGACATGTTAGTATTCTAGCACACAAAACCACTGGAAAATCTGTTTTGAAATCTTGCTCTTTTTTATTCGGAACAATTTGACTTCCCACTTCCAATTTCTCTCATTTGTCTGTCGGTAAAATCCAGGATGGTAGCCCCCAGATTTCTGTTACGACCAGGTGAGAAAGGTGTCCAGAGGTTCTTCTTAGCCTTCAGCTGGTCTTACCCCTAACAGGGTTTAATTTTAAACACACCGTGTTTTAGCTCCCTCCTGGTGAATCCTTCTTCACCGCTTTCCAATTATAAGGCAAAGAAACCAGCACAAACAGGTTTTCTTAGGTTTAAAGAAGAAAAGTTGAAATTTGTTAAAATTGAACTTAAACTCTAATTTGGTTGATGCCTATGGAGACACAACGTGCCCACGCTAACATGCATACGCGACACACACAGGCAAGTAGAGACAGAAAAGAGCAGAAGAAATAGAGTAGAAAAGTTTGAGGAAATATCTGAAAAGTTTTTGTTATGGTTCTTCGAGCTTACTGTAGAGTCCTTGATTGTCGGTAGATCTTGCTTTTCGTTGGGGCCCAGTATTCTTCTTAAACCTTGTTCTCTGTAGAAGACTTTTCTCTCTTGGGGTTTCTGTGTCTTCAATGGATTCAGAGGCTTGTGAGAAACAGATGGGAGCAGACAGGAGAGACCTTCTCAGTCCAGGAGCAAACAGTCTTTTTCAGTTCAAACTCTCTGTGGCTAGTTCAAATACCCTGGTACAGCCAGTTAGTCATGTGACCAACTGCTCAAACCAGTCCTGGCCCCTGCGGATTGCATCATCCCAGCAGGCTTTGGAATGCACTTCCCCACCCCATCATTGTCCGGTCCGGTGATCAACATCCATTGTGGGTTGAACGTGTCAGAAAAGGGTCCTTTGTCTACACAAGCACCGTCTGTTAGTATGCAAATGTTTTTTTCCAGCCGCGGCTGATCTGTTCAAAAGTCACTTCCTTGTTCCAGCAACAGTAAAAAAATCAATGTTCATACGACCAAACCAATGTGCCTCATTCTTGGCAGGTGGGGGCCTGCATGACACTACACTACATGACTGCAGTGGTTCTAGAAGATGGCTCACCACCAGTATCTGTTCCAGGGCAATTAGGGATGGTATTAAATGTTGGCCTTGCCAGCGGCACCCACATCCCATGAATGAATAAAAAAAACTTACAAGTTGGATTCAAAATTGGTTCAGAGGCAGGAAGCAAAGGGTTAAGGTTGACAAGTGCTTTGTCCTGAAATGTTTGCAAGAGAACTTCCTTGATCAAGGTGTTTGCAGCCCAAGGAGGAAGGAAGCAGTACTAGATCTAATTCTGTGGAATGAAGTGACAGAAATGGAGCATGTTTCATTGGAGGAGCGTTTGGAGAATAGTGATAACAATATCGTTTAAGTTTATAAGAGTTATGGAGATGTGCAAGGACCAATCAAGTGCAAAGATACTTAACTGTAGGAGGGCTAATTCCACTGAGTTAAAAAGTGATCTTGCCCAGGTGGATGGGAATCAAAAATTGGTAAGCAAAATAGTAATTGAAAAATTGGAAGCCTTCAAGGAGGAGGTGGTTTGGATACAGAGTAGGCACATTCCTATCATTGGGGGAAAGGAAGAGCCTCCAAAGCTAAAAGTGCTTGTATGGCTAAAGATATAGAGATTAAAACGAAACAGAAAAAGCAGTCTTATGACAGATGTAAGGTTCATAAAACAGTAAAACAACAACAACTTGTATTTATATAGCACTTTTAATGTAATAAGATGTCCCAAGGCACTTTACAAGTGTTATCAAACAAAATTTGACTCTTAGCCACATAAGGAGACATTAGGACTGGTGACCAAAGGTTTGGCCAAAGATGTAGGTTTCAAGGAGGTAAAGAGGCAAAAAGGTGTAGCGAGAGAAATCCAGAGCTTAGCGCCTAGGCAGCTGAAGGCATCGCCATCAATGGTAGAGTGATTAAAATTAGGGATGCTCAACAGGCCAGAATTGGCAATGTGCAGAGATCCTGGGAGGCCTTAAGGAAGGAGGCAATCACAGAGATAGGGAGAAATTAGGCCATGGAGAGATTTGAAAACAAGGATGAGAATTCGAAAATTGAGGTTTTACTTAACCAGGATCCAATGTAGGTCAGTGAGCACAGGGGAGTTGGGTGAGCAGAACCTGCTGTGAGTTAGGACACGGGCAGCATAGTTTTGAATGATATCAAATTTGTGGAGAACAAGGGAGGTCAGACAGAAGTGCATTGGAATAATCAAATCTGGAGGGAACAAAGGCATAGATGATGGTTTCAGTAGCAGATAAGCTGAGACAAGGGCAGAATTGGGTGATGTTCTGAAGGTAGAAATAAGCAGTTTTCATGATGGTGCATATATATGGTCAGAAGCTCACTTTGGGGCAAATATAACATCAAGGTTGCAAGTAGTCTCAGACAGTTGCTGGGGGAGGGACTAAATCATTTACAAGGGAATTGAGTTTGTGAAGAGAGCCAAAGACAACAAAGCTGAATACAGAATATACAGAGGAAATGTAAAACGAATGAACGAGGAGAAAACAGACAGCATAAGAAAATATTGGCCCAGATTTTCTATTAAGAATAATGGTGAGGCTCTCAGTGCTCACCATTATTATGGAATAGGTTGGACAACAACCTTCAGAGTCTGCACATGCACATGAAAATCTGGAAGTTACTGTTCGATTTGCCCTGTTACTCCGCAAGCTGCAGTAAACCAGTACCTCGCTGATAGACATGGCATTAACAAATATGCAAGGGAATGAATTTGCTGGACTTAGCCAATTGTTAGCCACCAAACATGTCAAAAAATTAGGACTCGTTCATTCAAGTGTAAGTGAATTTTTAACACTTGATAAGTCTTAATTACTGGTTGTCAAATTCTCTGGCACTGAAAATTAACTTTTGCAAATGTGGAATCTCATTCCTTCAGAATATAATTATTATTGGAGATTTTTTTTTAAATTAAAATAATTTATTTTTACTTCTTTGTCACTTTTTTCTCTCCCTCTCCTAATGCTATCTTTTTTTCCCTCCCTTTGTTTTGCTTTCTGTACATGATTTGACATTGAATTAAATATCCTAATTCATACTTCCTAGTTTAGACTCTGAGGCTGTGAAATTGGGCTCCATTGGGCCATTGGTGCTGGTGCTACAGAAGCACCAAACTGAAATAAAGTCACGGAAGCACCTCTGGTCACTTCTGATGTGGCCTGTGTAGCACGTCTTGACTGACAGAACATGAGCATGAACATGGATGTACCGTGTGCGCACTGGAAGCATGCAGCCTCAAATGCTGATTTGACGCACGATCTGACAACTTGGACTGCACAGGTTCAGTTAACTCCCTCTCATAATCAGTCCCAGCTGAACATGTATTCAAATGCAAAAACCCCCCACCCCAACCCCCCACCAGCCTCTGCAACCCTTACAGTGTTAGTTAAAGGTCTAATCATACAACTTCCAGGTGAGGTGCTTTTGATCTATCTTTGCTAGGTCAGAGATAATGAAAGTACTGTGTTGTGCTATACAAGGAGTTTTGCTAACTTTTTAAATTTTCAAGGGAGTAGTACTAAATCGTGACAAGAAGGTCAGTGGAGTGGTTTTGCCTTTCAGGAGAAAACCTGCTTCAGTAATGGGGGCTATACGTGCAGTCCCTCTGGGCTGCAGCATGACTTGGAAATGGAGCACAGGGAGCAGAGAGAGGAGGAAATGTGCAAAGGGAGGATAAGGAGAGTCTAGGGTCTTTACAGAACCCTCTAGCTGCCTCCACCTTAGCCAGGAGCAGTGTGTGAGACACCTGAGTTTCAACAAGGAGGCGGTCATTGAACTGTGCCACCTCCTGCAACCTGATCTGCAGCCACACAGCAGGGTGAGGATAGTGCTGCCAGTGGCCGTCAAGGTCACTGTCATCCTAATTTTGTACACCAGTTGGTCTTTCTAAGCAGATGCTAGTGACATCAACCACATCTCAGAGTTTGCCTTCTATTACTGAATCAGGAAGGTGACAGAGCCTCTCTATAACGGAGAGGGGACATCATCATTTTCTCAGCGACCAGAGAGAAGCAGGAGGAGAGAGCACATGGATTTGCCAGGCTGATGGGATTCCCAATGTGCAGGGTGAAATTGACCGCATGCACATGACTCTGTGGGTCCCATATATTTACCGTAAGGGCTGTCATCTCATCAATATCCATTGGTGTGCAACAATGACCAGAAGATCCTCATGGTTAACACCTGCTTTCCTGGCAGCAGACATGATGCCTTCATTTTTCAGCAGACAGCCATACCCGCCATATTTGTGCCACCACAAAGCACCAGAGGCTGACTGCTGGGTGGCAAAGAAAACCGCTATACACCTAGTTAATGACTCATCCGTCAACCAGGCACATTGAGGACAACGCACCAATTATGAGAGCCATGCAACAACAAGGAATGTCGTGGAGCAAACCATCGCTGTCCTGGAACAATGGTTTAACTGCCTGAAGTTTTCAGTGGGTGGAACGGGGGGCACACTCCAATACTCACCTGAGCCTATGTCCAAGTTTCTGGTGGTCTGCCGCATTTTGTACAGGGATTTGGAAGCCACCTTGGGAGGAGGAGGAGGTGATATGGAGGAAGGGGAGGCAGAAAGGAGACATCCAGGACTCCTTTGCTCCAGATGGGCTGTTTGTGAGCTGATACTGAGACTCTGGTACCCCTAAGATGTCATCCCAACATTTCAGTTGCTCCACAATTCCCCAGCTTTCAGTCCATCAGTTACGTGCCATCACGATGTCCTTTGGCCAAAATCCTGAAACAAAAGCCACCAACAAAAAAAAATTCCATCACAACTTTATCCAACAATAGTTGCAATAAAACAAACAAAAATTAGCTATTCACATTGAGCATTCCCTTGGTGCCTGACTTGCGGGTGCCTTTGCCAGTCCTAGTGCTCCTATGCAGTGCTACACCAATGGCTGCAACGTGGTTGGAGGAATGACTGCTGACTGCAGATGGCCCTTGCAGGACAACCACAAGCAGCTCTGGGCAGTGTGGGCCCAGCTTTGGACCTCACCAGCTTGGCTTGGGCAGCTGTAGTCTGGCTGATTGACTGAAAGGCAACAGCAAGGACATTGGCAAAGTGGCAGTGGTGAGACCATGAATGCTGTCATTGCAGAGAGAGGACTGCAGGTTCGTGCTCCATGGTACAAATGCCACTCCCCTGGGGTGGTGCCTCAGAAATCTGTTGGAGGCAAATTGCTGGACTGTTCTGGGAGCCTGCATAGCCCTTTGAGCACTGATATCCTCAGCCATAATGGCAGCAGCCTAAATCTGCATGGCACCAAGCATGAATCTCATGACCTCAATCTGAGATTCCACTGCTGCACTCAGGAGTTGGGCAGTTTCTGCCTCTGCCACAATGCAGATGAGACATCAGCCACAAGATGCTACATCAAAGGTGGATCTGAAGGTCTGCTACCACTTATTGGCCACCACTTCCAAGTTCTGCACAAAGCCCTGTGCGAATTTGGAGCAAGACTCCTCCGTGCTCCTTGGCAGTGACAGCAGGCTGTCTTGCGGGGCTGTCAATGCCCCAAGCATCTTGGTGTGCATGATTATCAGTGTTGTCCTATATGTTGCCCTATCAAAATCCTCAGCTGAATACTCTGTAACAGAACTCATCTGTGACCTTGCTGTCCAGTGAGCTGGCACGTGAATTTCCTTTCTCCTCCGCCTACCCCCGGCTGCAACCCTGTCATGCCCAGTGACTCACCACATGCAGATCTCAACTCTATACTAGCCTTGAAAGTTCACACAATGCCAGTATCTGAGTTGGTGGCTGCGATTATCAGATCAAGTGATGGTGTTTCTCCCTCAGAGGGCAGATGTAGCCATGGCCCTTCCTCAGGAGGCTGCAATGGCTGATCAGGTGGTAGTTCTTGGCTATCTGAAAGCAGAAGTGCAGAAGGGGAAGGTTTGGGTGAGGGAAGGTGTGGAAAGCAAGTGGTTCATGGTCACACCATCTACGGCTTGCACTTCATAATAGATAGCAGGATGAGGGTGAGATAGGATTTGAGAAGGGGCATAAAGCAGGAAAATATCATCATCCTGAATGTTCTCAGCGATGCCAGATGCAACGTCCTCTGTCACAGCAATCCCCATAATGTGAAGCACCATCTCTTCCAGAGGGCTCAGTTGATGCAGGCTGTTCTGCGTTGTTCCCTGTGGTTATGTGCCACATTGTCCTGCAAGAGAGAGGGAAGGATGTCAGTGAATATCTTGCAATGCTTTTGGGTAATGTGCCTGACATAGCTGAATAACTAAAGGTTTGTGGAAGGAGTGAGAGGTGGGTGCGAGACTAGTAGCATTGGTAAGTATGTGAGGGCGAGGTGGTATGTCCTCATTGCTAGATATTGCTGATGCGTGAGCAATCAGTTTTTGTGCATTGAGCAGCATTAAAGATTGATAGTCCAGCACATAGGGGATGTCATGTATAGATGCATTGACAGACCTTGACAACCCATGTAAGGTCATTGAATTTCTTCTGGCACTTCAGCCAGATCCTCTGGGCCAGATTCCAGGGATCGACTTCCCTGGCCATTTGCTTCCATTCACTTCTCAGGGTGTGCCTTGAAGGCCTCCAGGTCCCCTTTGGAAACAACGCATCTCTCCTCCTTTCCACCATCTGCACTATTTCCTCAGCACTGCATCAGAAAATCTGGGAGTCCTCTATCTTGCCTGCTACTCCATTTTCTTTGCTTTTCCTTCAATCCAAGTCTTCCACAGATAGGGCTGGATTTAGTGGAGCTGACAGGCCTCCCGTTGCATGGCCTAAAAGGCGGTGAGAACACGCCTCAGCCATTCGGAGCACACCTGGCTCGAGACAACCGCATCAGTCAATTAACAGCCCAGCGCCAGGATTACCTTCCCTTTAAAGACAGGGATTCCATTTCCTAGAGCTGTTGGCCAATCAGAAGGCCAGCAGCTCAGTAATATCGGCAGTGTCACTGAGAACATTGGCCACTGCCAGTACTACAACAGACCTGTGAGCAAACGTGTAGCTCATGGAATAAAAGAGATGGTAGCAACATGGATACAAAATTGGCTGAGTGACAGGAAACAAAAAGTAGTGGTTAATGGATGGTTTTTGGGCTGGAGGAAGAGTTGTAGTGCAGTTCCCCAGGGATCAGTGTTGGGACCCTTGCTTTTCCTGATCTATATTGACCTAGACATTGGTGTACAGGGCACAATTTCAAAGTTTGCAGATGATACAAAACTTGGAAGCCAAGTGAACTGTAAGGAGGATAGTGTAGAACTTCAAAAGGACATAGACAAGTTGGTGGAATGGGCAGACAGGTGGCAGATGCAGTTCAATGCAGAGAAATGTGAAGTGATTCATTTTGGTCGGAAGAACATGGAGAGACAAAATAGAATAAAGGGTACAATTCTAAAGGGGGTGCAGGAGCAGAGGGACCTGGGTGCATATGTGCATAAGCCTTTGAAGGTGGCAGGACAGGTTGAGAGCACTTATGAATAAAGCATACTGTATCCCGGGCTTTATTAATAAGGGTATAGAGCACAGGAGCAAGGAAGTTATGTTGAACTTGTATGAAACACTAGTTCGGCCTCAGCTGGAGTATTGTGTCCAGTTCTGGGCACCGCACTTTAAGAAAGACATGAGGGCATTGGAAAAAGTACAGAAAAGATTCACAAGAATGGTTCCAGGGTTGAGGAAATTCAGTCATGAAGATAGATTGGAGAAGTTAGGAGAGTTTTCCTTGGAGAAGAGAAGGCTGAGAGGGGATTTGATGGAGGTAGTCAAAATCATGAGGGGTCTGGACAGAGTAGATAGAGAGAAACCGTTCCCACTAGTGAAAGGATCGAGAATGAGAGGGCACAGATTTAAAGTATTTGGTCAGAGAAGCAAAAGTGACATGAGGGAAAACCTTTTCACGCAGCAAGTGGTTAAGGTCTGGAATGAGCTGCCTGAGAACATGGTGGAGGCAGGTTTAATTGAAGCATTCGAAAGGGAATTAGACAGTTATATGAAAAGGAAGAATGCGCAGGGGAATGGAACTGAGAGAATTGATCTTCCGGAGAGCCAGTGTGGACACAACGGGCCGAATGGCCTCCTTCTGCACTGTAACAATTCTGTGAGACAAGGAGTTTTGGAATGAAGCCCACTGCTTGAGATCTGGACCTCAGGTAAGTGAGGTGGGGTCACTGGTCAGTCTGGTAGTCCCCAGCGATGGAGGGGGAGAGGATGGGCGTTGAGTGCAGGGGACGGGGTTCAGGGAGGTAGGTTGTTTTTCACTGGGGGACCTCCATGGCCACAGATTGCCCACGGAGGAGGGCACCTGGCCCAAGTCCACAGGAAGGTCACCTCGTTTTACTGGGCGACCTCCCTGCATGAGGGAGGCCTCCCTGCCACTGGCTTAATTCTAGCGGCGGTGGAAAAAAGCCCTAAGTGGCTGGTAATTGTCCTTCTAAGAGACTTAATTGGTCTCTGGGCGGGAAGACCGTCTTAGGACTATCCTGCCCGACTTAATTGCCATGTGACAGGAAGGCGACAGGCCGTCCGCCCCACACCCGACCTCTGTCTGCCGTCACAATTCTATGGGTCCCCATGCTTCCATGCCCATCTCTGGGGGGGGAGGGTGTCCATTAGATTCAGCCCACAGTCTGCAGCAACTTCTCTACAATGAGAGCACCTCACCTTTAAGAGGGGCAGGCTGCCTTTAAGAAATGCTGGCTAACTGTGTATTGTGCGAGCCACACAAGCTGCTGGGCCCACTGTTGAGCATACAGCAAGTTACCAATGTGTTTGGCACTGGGATGCACGTTGAAATCAATTAGATGTGGAGACAGCACAAAGTTTGCATGTTGCCTGCCTGAACAGGATCAGACATGGGGTGATCACGCATCGCAATCCCCATGCCTGAAAACAGACCTTGACGAATTTTTCCCCTTGAGTGTCAGTTAATTGGCCACTTAAGGGCCTTGACTGACCTAAAGTGGGTGGGCTATTTCTCACCACTGCCACCCCACTTAAAATTGCAGGGGGGATGGGAGGGTGTCGGGAACAGCACCCCGCACTTCCCACTCAATATTATGACCCCACTGCCACTAGCCCACTCCTGTTGGAGGGGGGGGTGGGCGGGGAGGGGTGTAAAATTCCACCCATGGGATCCTTGTATTTATTAACATAGGTAGAGAGTACAAAAGCAAGGAAGTTATGCTAAACCTTTATGAAACACTGGTTAGGCCTTAACTGGAGCATTGAGTTCAATTCTAGCCATCACACTTTGGGAAGGATGTCAAGGGCTTAGAGAGGGTACCGAAGAGATTTAGTAAAATGGCACCCAGGATGAACGACTTTGGTTATGCGGAGAGTGGAGAAGCTAGGATTGTCTTCCTTAGAACAGAAAAGGTTACAAGGAGATTCAACAAGGTGTTCAAAATCATGTTACGGCAATGTGGGAGAGGTTTGGGTGGTTCCAACAGTTCAATTCCCACCTGACCGCAGCAAATATTTTTTTGTTCTTAGGGTTTAAACCCTTTGTCAAATAAACAGACAGTGACAGGTTTTCTTGTAGGTTTAAAACAGAAAATCAATTATTTATTGATCAATATGCCTTATCCCAAAAGTGTCACAACCACATTCACTCATGCATTCTCTCGCACGCGCGTGCACACACACACACACACACACACACACACACACACGAACAGACAGAGAGGAAAAGTGGTAAGTGGTTGTAAGCAAGATAGGTTTCAGGGGTCAAGGGAAACCTGTTGAATTCTCTCCGAAGTCAAATTCACGTTGATTGCAGGCCTGAGGTGTTTATAGGTTTCTCTCTTGGTTGAAAGTTTAATTGAAGGTAGTAGATCACCTCCAATTCACTTCTGCATAAGTAAAGACGTAAAATTTTACACAGGGTGCTTCCCCTCTGGCTTGCTGTACTATTTCCAGCCTCTTGGCTGGAAACAAGCTTCTTAGTGAGGCTTATTTCTGGGTGTCTCCCTCTCTCTTCAGGAGCTACCTTTAAGGTCTAAAATGGTTTCCCACCTTTGTCTCTGCTGGGAGATGTAGATCTCCCTCCTTGTGGTGACCAACAATGACCTGGGATGTGGCTACTTCACATCTTCTTTGTTTCAGAAGAACCCATTTAATTCAAAAGTTTTTCTTGATGGGCTCAGGATGAGAATAATCCAGTTATGACGTTTCCACTTTATACTTTAAGAACCCATTTGATTCAGAAATGTTTCAGGGTGGGTGTAATTGAACCCTCCCAGCTCAAAAGATATTCCTTTGTCCCTGTAAGACAGTTTGAATATACAAAGGCCAGGTTGTTTACCTTTGGCGGCCATTTTTAGCAACTTTGTCCATTTTTTTAAAATGTTAAAGTCGATTTTTATAACTCTTCACTTTTAGTCTGTATTTTTTTCATTCTCACACTTCTTGTATGCGTGACAATCATAAATGGTTTTTATTGAGTACATAAGCGGAAACTATTTCCAGTGACGGAAGGATTGGTAACCAGCGAAAGTACATTTTATTTTCTGCAGTGAGTTGTTATGACCTGGAATGCATAGCCTGAAAGGATGGTGGAAGCAGATTCAATAGTAACTTTCAAAAGGGAATTGGATAAATACTTGAAGGAATAAGAACTGCAGCTCTATGGTGAAAGAGCAGGGTAGTCGGATTGATTGGATAACTCTACCAAAGAGCTGGCACAGATGGGCTGGGCCCAATGGCCTTCTTCTGTGACTATGATACTGAGTATGATAGTATAAATATGCACATAGCAAGGCTCCTATAAACAAAAATGTGATAACAACCAGATAATCTATTTTAGTGATATTGGTTAAAAGATTAATATTGGCCATAACTTTGGGGAGAACTCTCCTGCTCTTCAAATGGTGTAATTGGATCATTTTAAGTCCAGCTGAGAAGACAGATGTGGCTTTGTTTTAATGTCTCATCCAGAAGACAGCACATCTGACGTGTTTCACTCCCTCAGTGCTGCACTGAAGTTTCAGCCTAGATTACCTCCTTAAATTTTTGGCTTGGGTTTGAACCCACAATCTTTGAACTCATAGGTAAGTGTGCTAACACTGAGCCAGGGCTAACACCCATTTTCCTAGACAGAGTTAATTTTCTACTTCGCATTCCAGGAGCACAACTTCCCTGCCGGAGGTGAATACCAGGATTTCAACAAGAAAACGAGTCCCAGAGGATCTTCCATTCTTATTTTGGGCCTGCTGACATTAACATTCAAATTCCCAATATTTTGAAAGGTTTTGTTTAGGACTTGCACTTCCCATGCCTAAGTCTTATCTCCTGCTGTCACAGTTTGAAGTCAACATTTGGCATTGTAAATTGCTATGTCCACCCCATTTTGCTATGTCATCATACAGCTCCGTCACTATATGGTGTGCTATAAAGCAATGGGTCATAATTTACTTCCATCAGCAAATGAAAGGCGCCAGCCATTCATTGCTTTTCCACTTGCTCACAGATTTTCTATGGGATTTTGCACCTGAACTTGCAGAGATTAGAAATCCAAAACAAAATGGCACTCTCTACAGGGGATCTGGAACCTTTGTGAACAGATCAAGGAACAGGGTGTCTCCTAAACCAATCCGATTGAAGAACCAAGAAATCTCAGTTAACATGGTTAATTCAATGGTAAGTCATATACAGAAAGAGATATAAAGAGAGGGAAAGGAAGACGGGATTAAAAAGAGATATGAAATAGATAGAAAGATAAAGGTAATAAAAAAATCTGTTTTTTAAAAAATCTATCAATAATTAAAACATGAAGGAATGAGACTCCACACTTACAAAAGTTAATTTTCAGTCCCAGAGAGGTTGTTTGGCTGTTGGCTGTAATTAAGACACTTGATGCTGTTCCATGTATTTCAGTGTCGAGTCTGTTGTCAAGGTACTGGTGTTGTTCAACTTCTCGAGGAGCAGGGCACCTTGGACAGCAGCTTCCTGAATACTGCATTTAATTGTGTATGTGGTTGGTTGGACTAATTGTCAGTTGCTGGATTTTTAATACATTTTTGGACAGCATTGTACATAGATAACACAAAATGTCACCATATTATTTTTTACATTGAACCTTAAAGAAATTGTTTATTCGATATTGACCACCCTCCATGGCACACATGTGATTTAATTAAACTTCTCACAACTTGGAGTCCTGTAGTTAGCATCCTAAGAGTTCTTCAGGAAGACTTTACAGTGACTTGCCCTGTGGACCAATGTTTGTGAATCATCTGCTAATGCTGTGAATTAGTGACTTGGAAAGGCTGGTTATTGTATTGTGTGAGACATTTCCTTTGCTGGCTTTGCTCCACCATTTTGACTTCCTGAGAAGCTGAAATAACCCTAACAAAACATACCTCACAACAAAAGAATCTATTTCCTGAACACTTGCATTTTTGTTGGGGAAGCATACAGGATTAAGAATAGTTTTAAATGATTGCTTCCTTTTCTTGTTGTTGTCGGTAAAAGAGACCCTCTAGGTTATAAATTTCTGTTGGTGCCCTATTCATTGGTAAATTGTGGGTGAATGAAGCCTAGAAAGCCCCATTGCTGGAAAATGTTCTGCAAAATTGGGATTGCGGCCCAGCACATATTTTGCCAAAGGGTCACTGCCTCAATCTACAATTCTGTTGGTGTACTATTCATTGCAGTGAATTCAACAGTGGGGGAACAGGGGGAACATGCAAGAGTAACCAGCTGATGCATTGGAACACAGCCAGATTCTGTTCCAAAAGGGACTTCCCGGGTTATGTCTAATTTCGACAGCAGAATCTCCAGGAAGCAGCTGCCCCTGACAGAAGGTTATTCTCTGTACACAGTACAAAGGTAGATTGTGTTTACTGCTCCCCTGGGACAGGCAGGAGGAGAAACAGGAAGTGGCTCCTAGAGGTGTAAGGTGAGACCAAAGGCATGTTGTTCAGACTTGCCACTATGCTGCTCATTGAGTGTATTATCCCACGCATAGTTACCTGGGCTTAATTAAAGATCTGTGACTTAGGAGACTATGGAGTACCAAAGAGGCAATGACCAAATTGTGCCATCTCCTCCAAGAAGATCCACTGTCAACATTTGCAATCTGACAGTATTTCTAGTGCTTGTCAAGGTAGCTGCACAGCATTACCTTTATCTTCCAGTTCCTGCCAGGCTAGTGCAATGACAGCCAGTTGGCTGCTGACAGATGCATCTTATTCCAGAGTGTCAGCAGCTTCATGACATTTACCACTGAGCAACAGCTGCCTGATAATGGCTGCAAAATATCACATGCTGTGAATTAGTGACTTGGAAAGGCTGGTTATTGTATTGTGTGAGACATTTCCACAAGTACAAGCAATGATTGATTGACCCCATGTAACCATTTGACCATTCTATTGTGCTCCAGCCTGCATGAGCAGAAAGGTTTCTACTCTCTCAACATGCAGTTGATATGCAACCAGTAGAATAAAACTGTGTAGATTAGTACCGAGTTCCCTTTCAGCTTTCCACAATTCATGTCTTTTGAGAGTCATCTCTGCCACCCATGTATGGGACAAGACACAATAAAATTCTCGGGGAGACCTCTGCCTGAGCAAAGGCCCTAGTCGATAATTGACACTCAACCAACATTGCTAAAATTTGACCCAACTTGTCTATGCTGTTATAAAAGCAAAATACTGCGGATGCTGGAAATCCGCTGGTGTTCTGAAGAAGGGTCACTGACCTGAAACATTAACTCTGCTTCTCTCTCCACAGATGCTGCCAGACCTACTAAGTGTTTCCAGCATTCCTTGTTTTTATTGTCTATGCTGTTTATGCTCCATGCAAGTCTGCACCCACCCCTCTTTTAATGCTATCAGTAGATCTTTCGAGTTCTTTCTCCTGCATGTGCTTACCTAGCTTCCACTTAAATGCATCTATGCTATTTACCTCAACTATTCCTTGTGGTAGTGTGTTCCACATTCTTACCATATTTTGGACAAACAAGTTTCTTCCGAGTTCCCGATTGAATTTATTAGTCACTATCATTTCTTTATGAACTCCAGTTTTGGACTCCCTCACAAGTGGAAACATTTTTTCTGTGTCTACCCTATTGAACCCTTTCATTATCTTAAAGACTTCAGCCTTTTCTTTTCTCCAGAAAATAGCCCCAACCTGTTCAACCTTTCTCGAGAAGTATACCCTCTGAATTCGGGTAACATCTTTGTAAATCTTTTTTGCACCTTCTCCAATGCTTCTAACCAAGGTTCTACAGAAGTTTACATAACATCTCTGCTTTTCAATTCTATCCCTCAAGAGATGAACCACAGTGCTTGGTTTGCTTTTTCTATGGCCTTATTTATCTGTGTTGCTATTATTTTGATGTGTGTATCTGTACCCCTAGATTTCTATGCTCCTCTACCCCATTTAGACTCTTACCATCCAAGCAGTATGTGGCCTTTATCTTCTTACCAAAAGGCTACACCTCATACTTATCTATACTGAAGTTCATTTTCCACTTACATGTCCATTCTCCGAGTTTATTAATGTCTTCCTGTAGTTTGTTGCATTCTTCCTTTTGTTTTAAATACACCTCAAAATTTGGTGTTGGCTCCAAATTTTAAAATTGTACTTCTGATTCCAAAAGCCTAAAATGGATAAATTTGGATTTATTTGAAATCAGTTTGGTTTAGATTGCTCCACTTTGATGTCAAATGTGTCTACCATTTTAAAAAATTGCTGAGCAACAGCCTATTCACACCTTCCATCTCAACATGGTATGAAGAGGTCAAAACATCTTTGTACAACTGTATAGTCAGTGTCTTACCAAATGTCCTCTGTTAGACCACAAGAACATAAGTGATACATCTGAATTTCGTCATTGATTCTCTTTTGTCATATTTGCCAGTTGAGTGCAGATTCATTCCAGCAAAGTATTTCATTGATTGTGAAAATTTGGGATGTCCTGAGAACATGAAAGGTACAACAGCAAGGTCTTTCAATAGGGAAAAGTCAAACCAAGTACAAAGAGATCGAGATAAGTTGGGAATTTGTAATGAAAAGTGATCAATGGGATTTACTACTCCTGCAAGGTAATAAGACTGGGGAAAATAAATAAATATTGGGGATGGACACTAAATCCCCCCACTTGATACAGCATGGGAGATGGATATCAGTGCTTACTAAAAAAAATAGCAATGGGCAACAGCAGTAAGAAAAGCTTAATGGATGTTGTGATCTATAGCAAGAGGGATAAAAAACAAATCCCAGGAGATGATAATGGATCTATACAAAGTATTGTTATGCCCACATGTGGGGTACTGTGTACTGTTACGAGAGTACTTCCATTTTTTGTTAGATTTTGGGGACTTGCGTTTTATTTGGGAAAACTGAAAAGGATTCCACGGATGTTCTTTTTACACTGGGGTCATTGAAAGGACTAGGAAGTCTTGTTTGCAAACAACATGTACTGGAAGTCACCTGCCTTCAGATAAATACCCAGCAGGGGGCTTTTTTGACTTGGAGAAGATGTTTACAGAGAAGTGACAGGCCAAGATTTATAGGGGTCAGGAAGCTTGACTCTTGAGATTGTTTTTGGTTTCACTTTGGACAGTCAGTTGATGTTTTAAAAACCAGCCAGGACAGCAGTCACCCAGCTCAGCCTTTTCCATCTCTTTGAGAAGCTCTTGGAAGTGTGTGTAAGAAATAGAGAAATTGATGCTACACTCATCCTGAAAGGTCTGCTGGAAGCCCCCATTGCTGCATTTCTCCTGAGACAATGGAAAAACCTGCCAGATAAATCCTCGCTGCTATCTGAGTGAATTGCTCCAAAGAAAGATCCAAGTGACAGCCATCTATGCGTATTTGGGATGCCAAACCAAAAAAAGGACAACTCACATCTTTCCATATCTTCTCTTTTTTCTTCAAGAATTAACAAGTATTTGGCCAAAGTCTTCTTTTATGTCATTTTTTTTTTTGTAACAGAGCTCTTAAAAGAAAATCTCTATTTTTTCTAGTTAACTGGTGTGTGTGTGTGTGTGTGTGTGGTTGGGGGGGGGAGTGCTAAGGTAAAAAGGGAACTTTCATAGTTCACTCTGTGTGTTAATGCTTTGCTTTGTAAGAGTTATGTCTTGTTTTATAATAAACTGATAATTTTGTTGTTTATTAAAAAAACCTGGTTGCTGTATTTTATTCTGGGATAAAGAGTAGAGTCTATGATTGACCATATCAGTAACTGGGCAAATGTTAAAATATATGTTGTGATCTGTGGAGAAGTGGAACTAGAAAATACAGTGCACTCCTCCCACCTCGGTCATAACATATAACTGGGGGCTCTGTGCAGGATAACCCAATGCTGACGACGTGCGTGGGGTAGTAATAATTGAAAAGAGGAAAAGTTAAAAAAAAACAAGTAAACTAGGGACAGTCCCTACAGTTACCAGTCCCGAAACTAGGTCACACTCCAAGTGCACCCGGTGTAAAGGTACAGGCATATACTGCCCTCCAATACCATTCACCACCATTCTGGTGTTTACTGCACTCTTTGAGGGAAAGGACAGGCCTTTTCCCAGTGAAAAGGATCTAGTGGCCCCTGTGTCCCTAAGGATTACTCTGAGCTTACTTGCCCCATTCCAAGGATATGGGGTTACTCTCTCTTCAGACACAAAACCCTGATAACCTTCAGGAATCCTATTCAATTTTCCTGCACTTGCAGCAGTAAGCTTCCTGGGTCTCACTCTTACTGCAGTTAAAGCCAAAGCTTGTTCAGCTGTACTTTCCATCAGAGTCCCTTCTCTTTCACTGAGTGGGTGTGCCCTGATTAACCCTACAGGTTTTCCCTTTAGTTTCCAGCAGTCAGCTCTTAAATGCCCTCCTTTATTACAATGGAAGCACACAGGTCTCCAGGTCTTACTCCTACTTACAGCACCTTCCTTTTGGCTGGAGAAGGGCCCCTGGTGTCTGTTGCTTTTCTTTCCCTTCCAGGACTGTTTGGGCTTCTATCACCTTCCCACCATTTGTCCTTTTTGAATTTGTGGGGGTAATTAGGAAAGGTTTTTCAATGGGAAACCGACTTATAAATGAGAGCAAACTCATCAGCCAGAACTGCAGCTTGCTGGGCTCTATGAACCTTCTGTTCCTTTACATGTGTCTTTATGGAGAGTGTGAATCTGAGATTTTCATAGCTGAGCTGTACTTTAAGAGCCCTCAGCCACTGGTCAAAAGCCAGCTGCCTATTTCTCTCAGACTCCAGATAAGTTTGATCAGCTTGCTTCTTGAGGGTTCTAAACTTTTGGCGATAGGCTTCCAGTACTAACTCATATGCCCCGAGGATAGCATTTTCTGTCAGTTCATGATTGGATGCAGTCTCATATGGCAACATGGAATAAACCTCCTGTCTCTCTCTTTCTCTTTCCCTGTCTTCTAATTCAAGTTTCCTCTGTTCCAATTGTATCTTTGCTAGCAATAGCCCATCAGAGTCTACTTCTAATCCTGTTTCTGCTTCTTCAGATTCAAGGGAAAAATGATTAGCCACTGGTCTTAGGAGTTCAGACTTCCTAGCCTCGCCACGTACAATGATCCCACACTGCTCAGTCATTTCCCTGAACTCCTCCATAGACATTGCTTTTAAGTTATCCCAAGTTACTTCCCCCTGGCTTAGGGAGCTGCTAGCTTCAGTTGCAGACATGTTAGTATTCTAGCTCACACAACCACAAGAAAACTTGTATTGAAATCTTTTCTCTTTTTGATTACGATCAATTTGACTTCCCACTTCCAATTTCCTCATTTGTCTTTGGGTCAAATCCAGGATGCTAGCCCCAAAATTTCTGTTATGCCCAGGTGAGACATCGGTCTAGGGGTTCCTCTCAACCTTTGCCTGGTTTAACCATAACAGGGTTTAATTTTTTAAAACACCTTGTTTTAGCTCCCCCTCAGTGAATCCTTGTTCACCACTTTCCAATTGTAAGGCAAAGAAATCAGACAGGTTTTCTTAGATGTAAACAAGAAAGGTGGAAGTTTATTAATCTTAAACTCCAATTCGGTTAACGACTACGAGTACGCAACACGACCATGCTAGCATGCGTACGCGATAAACAGACATGCAGATAGGTACAGAAAAAGTAGAAAAGAATAAAGGGGAAAAGTATGAGGCAATAGATGGCTTTCTATTTACTGTCCTTTGAGTTTGATGTTGAGTTTTTGGTTGCTGTTCGCTGGGGCCCAGTGCACGCTTTAATTTATTTCGATGTAGGAGTCTTTTCTCTCTCGAGGTTTACATGTGTTCATTGGGACGGAGGCTTGTGAGAAAGTGAAAGAGAGAGCCAGTCAGGTGAGAGGCTTTCTTATTCCAGCTTCAGCTGCAAACGGCAGTCTGAATTCAAACTGTCCTGTGAGCAGAATTCAAAACTCATAGTTGGCCTACCGGTTAATCATGTAATTAAGTTTTCTTCAACAAACTCTCCTGCGTCTTTTCTGGATCTCAAAGCTCTCAGTGTGGGGGGGTGTAGTGCTGTCTCCCATCACGACCAGATTTGAATCACCATTGCCCAGTCCAATCTCTGTTAATTGAATCAGTGAGCAATTCTTTTGTCTCTCCAAGCACTGTCTCTTAGTATGCAAATGCTCTTCCAGCCACTGCTGGTCTCTTCAAGTCATCTCTTCACTCCAGCAACAGGTTAAACTGACGTTCATATAATGAAATTAATATGCCTCATTCTGGGCAGGTAGCGGTCTTCATGACACTGTTCATTCGTCGTCACTGGCTCAAAGACCTGGAACTTTCTACCTAACACCATCACCCCATGGACTGTAGCAGTTCAAGGAGGTGGCTCACCACAAGCATTTCAATGGCAACTAAGCATGGGCAATGACTGTTGGCTTTATGAGCAATGTCCACATAGCCAATATGAATTTTGAAAAATGTATCTGCACCTAGGGCATGAAGTCCAGACTCCAGTGATGTATCACTAGCCTATCAATATGTCTGCTACTATGCACTGCAACTGCCCAAAAAACATTTAGAAGCAAAAGCCCAATTTTTTTCACTAGTTTTCACTGGTCAAATTGCATAACTGACACTGGAAGAACATCTGCTATACCTTTTTCCTAATTAGTGGTCTAAGGCACATCCTTTCAAAAGAAGGTGTACAATAAAAAAAGTCATAACAATTTGGGTTTTGTTTAAAGACCCTAATACCTACTTCACCATGAAGTCAAGGGCAATATGGAATTTATTTTAAAATCATGAACAAAAGTATGATTATTTTCTCTTTAGTCGTTTGGTAGTACAGATTTAAGTGTTGCTGAAAATAGAGACATGTTGTTGAAACTTTTCATCTTGCTCTCATCAGGACAATCTGAAAGAATACCAATGTAAGGGAAAACAACAACTGTATACTGTATGAGAAGAGAGTGCTGATTGGTTGGCAAGGGACCTCTGATTGGTAGAGGTGTTGCCATGGAGAATGCACCAGTTTATGGTGACTGACAGTTGACTGCCAAGCTTTATTTCAAATTTAACCCAGGCAGCTTGACTCTGATTGGTCAAGGCATTGCCATGAGGAATAAACCAGCGAATGGCTGTCATTTATTTTGTTTAGCTGGAACAGGCGCAATGCTTGTACATGTTCTTTCTGTCTGCAAAGAATAGGGCCCTGTGTATTAATAGATGTAGCTTCCAGTACGTGCCATACTGCGAGCCCAAACAAGCAAAAAAAAAGTTTTTTTTGTTCTCAGAATTCTTTTACAACAGGCTACAGGTTTCATGTATTTTCACAGGTATTGTTAAATGTCATTATTCAAGACCAAAATCTGTTGTTGGTGATGAATCTATCATTTTATAATCAAGTATGGCAGCATTGAAAAGCTTCTTCTGCCAATAATTTTAGTGAAAGTCAGCATGAGTAAAAAATGGAGTTTCCCTAATGCTAACACAGAGAAGCACATTTTAAACAACAGTAAACCTGTATAATGTCAATGAGAATGGATTATATAAGCTACCATGAGGCCAGATGCAAAGCAGCAAAGATATATTCCAATTTTTAACCTGGAAGTTTGGACTTTCCAGTAAGTTTATCATTCATACATTATAGAAACTGATAAGTGGAAAACATTAATTGTGGATGAGACCCATTCTTGCAGTGAATAAAGGAGCTTTAACATCAGAGAGACAGCACTGAGAGTGCATGTTGGAGCAACCAAGGAATTAACACAGCCTGCCCTGCACAATTAAGGGGAAAACACATTTAATCTGACAATTTAACAAAGAATTTTGACAATAATTATTCATATAATTATTCTTGACTTTATTTTTATCTCATGAAAATAATATAACTTTGATACCTGGCCTCTAAACTAATGATTCTTATTACCAAGAAAGATAGCGGCATAAGCTATTTTTAAAGGCTTTAATCCTTCGTTTTTGAACTAGGCAAATAGTGCATTTATTATTACAAGAACAAAGAACAAGACACAGGGAATATTACCTTTTTGTAAAGTCAGGCAAGCTCCCCACCTGCCAAGACTGAGGCACACATTATTTCGCCACATGAACATTAAAACTTAAAATTGCAAGCCCCTGACTGGAAAGATATTTGCGTAGTAACAGACAGTGTTGGAACAATTGGGACCCAGTCATTGCTTCCCCAATACACAGAAGAAGTGGTCAGACCAGTTTTAGTCACATGACTAACTGCCTGTTGCAGAGGTTTGAACTGAGAGTTTTAAACTGGAGAAAACAGTGTTTGAAATCAGAAATCTCCTGGCTCATGGTTTGAGAACATCTCTTTCCTGCCTGCTCTGATCTCGCTCTCACCAGCTTCGGAAACCATTGAAGACACGTGAACCTCAAAGAGAGAAAAGTCTCCTATGTTGAACAAGGTTTAAGAAGAATACGGGGCCCCAACCAAAAGTAAGATCAAGGACTCAGGAACAGTAACAAGAAACCTCCTTTAGACTCTGCCTCAAACCTCTCCATTTTATTTTTCTTCTGCTCTTTTCTGTCCCTATTTGCATGTGTGTATCATGTGTGCATGCTAGCATGGGTGCGTCGTATATCCGTAGGCGTTAACCATATCAGAGTTTAAGTTTAAGGTTTAATAAATTTCACTTTTCTCCTTTACACTGAAGAAAGCCTGTTTTTGCTAATTTCTTTGCCTTATAATTGGAAAGCTATGAACAAGGATTCACAAAGAGGGAGTTCAAAACACAGTGTGTTTAAAATTAAACCCTGTTACAATAATTACAGGTGAAGATAGTAACAGACCCCCAGACACCTTTCTCATCTGGTCGTAACAGTAATTTGAACTAAATGTTTCTAAGAATAGTGATAAGCTATATTGGTCCATAATACTGGTTTGTAGTGGTGCATGATGTTGGTTTATAATTTCTGACATATAATGGTGCATTATACTGATTTATAATATCAGTGTATGGTGGTATATTATAATGGTGCAAAATACCGGTGTAGAGCTTTTTATACTGTTGGATAATACTATTGTGCGGTGTTGCATTATAATGATGGATGATATCGGTGTACCATAGTGAATCATTAAGGTGGTGGGTAGTATTGCTGTGACCTGATGCATAATAGTGTATTATGTTGCATAATGCAGCTGATAATATTAGTGAATAATGTTGGTATGTAGTGCAGCATTATACAGGTGAATAATATTGGCATGCAGTGTGCATTATAATGGTGGAAAATAGTGGTCTGCAATGATATACTATCCTGGTGAATAATACTGGTTACACAATGAAACATTTTATATCTCCGAGACATTCAGCATTCCTCGAACCATGGTTCTCATTACATCCTGAGATCCGCACTCAATGCTATGCGCCACCACATATATTCTCTCGATCTCTCTCTTCAGCAGCACTGACTCGCCCCATCTCAAAATTGTCCTGGTTCGCAGTTTCATTTCATCCTTCATCTCATCCGGCGTTTCAACGAAAAACATTTTTTCTTCCTTTCAGGTATTAAGGATCGCAAGATTCAACAACTCATGGCCATCAACATCCCTCCAAATCTTTCTTCCCCTTCACTTCCCTCTGACTCCATTCCTTCCTCTAATCTTATCCCTTGCCATGTATTCATGAAACTCTCTGACATTTCCTTACCTGAACCTGAATGATCTGCCATTAGTAAAGGCCTCAGCTTCATTCCCTTACGTCCTACCTCAATGCAATTCGAGCTTGGAACAACGCTGAGCTTTTCTTCCATCACCTTCACCTCTGAGGCCACTTCTTTTCCCACGAGTCCTCACCCCGCACAGCGGACCCCTTTATCCGTCTCCAGTATTCTCCCTCCGCATAGACCCTCCCTTTAGCCTCTTACCTCCTCGACATCTTTTCATTGAGAACTGCTGGCATGACCTTGGCTGTCTCAATTTCTCTGCTCCCTTCACTCACTCGAACCTGTCTCCCTCTGAACTTGCTCCATGCCGTTATTTTACATCCAACCCTAACATTGTCATCAAACCTGCTGACAAGAGAGGTGCTGTTGTTGTCTGGTGAACTGACCGCGACCTTTTTTTCATTTATTTGTTCGTTTGGAGGATGTGGGCGTCACTGGCTAGGCCAGCATTTATTGCCCTTCCGTAATTGCCCTTGAACCACTGCTGTCCTTTGGGTGTAGGTACACCAACAGTGCTGTTACGATGGGAGTTCCAGGATCTTGACCCAGCGACAGTGAAGGGATGGTGATATAGTTCTAAGTCAGGATGGTGTGTGACTTGGAGGGGAACTTGTAGGTGGTGGTGATCTCATGTATCTCCTGCCTTTGTCCTTCTAGGTGGTAGAGTTTGCAGGTATGGAAGGTGCTGTTGAAGGAGCCTTGGCGAGTTGCTGCAGTGCATCTTGTAGATAGTACACACTGCTGCCACTGTGCATTAGTGGTGGAGGGAGTGAATGTTGAAGGTGGTGGATGGATGCCAATCAAGCCGGCTGCTTTGTCCTAGATGGTGTCGAGCTTCTTGAGTGTTGCCCATCCGAGGAAGTTGAAAGTATTCCATCACACTCCTGACTTGTGCCTTGTAGATGGTGGACAGACATTGGGGAGACAGGCGGTGAGTTACTCACCACAGAATTCCCAGCCTCTGACCTGGTCTTGTAGCCACAGCATTTATGCGGCTGGTACAGTTCAGTTTCTGGTCAATGGTAACCCCCAGGATGTTGGTAGTGGGAGATTCAGTGATCATAATGCCATTGACCATCAAGGGGAGCTGGTTAGATTCTCCCTTGTTTGAGATGGTCATTGCCTGGAACTTGTGTGGCCCGAATGTTACTTGCCACTTATCAGTCCAAGCCTGGATGTTGTCCAGGTGTTGCTGCGTATGAACATGGGCTGCCTCAGTATCTCAGAAGTTGTGAATGGTGCTGAACGTTGTGCAATCATCAGCGAACATCCCCACTTCTGACCTAATGATGGAGTGAAGGCCATTGATGAAGCAGCTGAAGATGGTTGGGCCAAGGACACTACCCTAAGGAACTCCTGCAGTGATGTCCTGGAACTGAATGATTGACCTCCAACAACCACAACCATCTTCCTTTTGTGCTAGGTATGCCTCCAACCAGCGGAGAGTTTTCCCCCTGATTCCCATTGACTCCAGTTTTGCTAAGGCTCCTTGATGCCATACTCAGTCAAATGCTGCCTTGATGTCAAGGGCAGGCACTCTCATCTCACCTCTGGAGTTCAGCTCTTTTGTCCATGTACGGACTAAGGCAGTAATGAAGTCAGGAGCTGAGTGGCCCTGGCGGAATCTAAACTGAGCATCAGTGAGCAGGTTATTGCTGAGAAAATGCTGCTTGATAGCACTGTTGACGACCCCTTCTAGCACTTCATTGATGATTGGGAGTAGACTGATAGGGCGGTAATTGGCCGGGTTGGATTTGTCCTGCTTTTTGTGGACAGGACATACCTGGGCAATTTTTCACATTGCCGGGTAGATGCCAGTGTTGTAGTTGTACTGGAACAGCTTGGCTAGGGGCGCAGCTAGTTCTGGAGCACAGGTCTTCAATACTATTGCCGGAATGTGGTCAGGGCCCATAACCTTTGCAGTATCCAGTGCCTTCAGCCGTTCGGATTGGCTGAAGACTGGCAGCTGTTATGCTGGGGACCACAGGAGGAGGCCGAGATGGATCATCCACTCGGCATTTCTGGCTGAAGATGGATGCAAAGGCTTCAGCCTTCTCTTTTACACTGATGTGCTGGGCTCCCCCATCATTGAGGAGGCGGATGTTTCTGGAGCCTCCTCCTTCTGTCAGTTGTTTAATTGTCCACCGCCATTCATGACTGGATGTGGCAGGACTGCAGAGCTTAGATCGGATCCGTTGGTTGTGGGATCGCTTGGTCCTGTCTGTTGCATGCTACTTCTGTTTGGTATGCAAGTAGTCCTGTGTTGTAGCTTCACTAGGCTGAATCCTCATTTTTAGGTTTGTCTGGTTCTGCTCCTGGCATGCCCTCCTGCATTCTTCATTGAACCAGGGTTGGTCCCCCAGCTAGATGGTAATGGCAGAGTGGGGGATATGTCAGGCCATGAGGTTACAGATTGTGTTTGAATACAATTCTGCTGCTGATAACCCACAGCACCTCATAGATGCCCAGTTTTGAGTTGCTAGATCTGTTTGAAATCTTGCAGAGACTGAATGCCAACTCTCTGACACTTCCTTCTACTTCCCCTGGACCATGACCCCACCACCGAACATCAAGCCATTGTCTCCAGGACTGTCAATGGCCTCATCTGCTCTGGAGATCTTCCCTCCACAGGCTCCAACCTCCTAGTCTTCCAACCCTGAACATCCCTCTTCTATGTCCTTCCCAAGATCCACAAACAGGATTATCCTGATAGACCTATAGTTTCAGCCTGTTCCTGCCCCATTAACTGTTTCCTTCCTATCTCGACTCTTTTTTTCTCCCTCTTGTCCAGTCTCTTCCCACCTACAGGTGTGACTTTCTGGTGCCCTCCGTCACTTTAACGGTTTCCAGTTTCCTGGTCCTAACCATCTCCTCTTCACCATGAATGTCCAATCTTTACGCCTCCATCCCTCACGATGGCAGTCTAAGAGCATTCTGCTTCTTCCTTGAAAGGAAGCCCAACCAGTCTCCATCTATCATCACCCTCCTCCAGCTGGCTGATCTTGTTCTCACATTGAACAACTTCTCCTTTAACTCCACTCACTTTCTCCAAATAAAATGCATTGCTATGGGGACCATTGGGTCCTAGCTATGCTTGCCTTTTTGTGGGATATGTGGAACATTCTTTGTTCCAGTCCTACTCACGGTCCCTCCCTCACCTCTTTTTCCAGTGCACTGGTGCCGTTACCTAATCTTGCCCTTCACTGGAAAATTTCATCAACTTTTCTTCCAATTTCCACTCTTCTCTCACCTTCACATGGCCCATCTCTGACTTTCCATTTCCCTTCCCCGACTTCTCTGTCTCCATTTTCTGGGGATAATCTATCAATAAATATTCACTGTAAGCCCACTGACTCCCACAGCTACCTAGACTGCACTTCCTCATGCCCTGCTTGCTGTAAGAACTCCATTCCATTCTGCTGGTTTCTCCGTCTTCATCGGATCTGTCCTGATGATGCAACCTTCCATGACATCCCTTCTGATATGTCTTCCTTTTTCCTCAAGCAGAGACCACCTACCCTGACAATGGTTGACAGGGCCCTTGACCATGTCCATCCCATTTTCTGCACTTCTGATCTGACCTCTTCCTCTCCCTCCCAGAACCACGGTAGGGTCCCCTTTGATCTCACCTTCCACCTCACCAGCCTCCACATGCAATAGATCGTTCTCTGCCATTTGTACTACCTCCAGCGTGATGCCACCACCAAACATATCTTCCCCACCTTCCCTTTCAGCATTCCAAAGGGATCGTTCACTCTACGACACCCTGGTCCACTCCTCAATTACCCCCAACACCCTGTCCTCTTCCTACAGCACCTCTTCATGCAAGCGCAGGCGATGCAACACCTTCCATTTTACCTCCTCCCTCCTTACCTTCCAAGGCCCCCAAACACTCCTTCCAAGTGAAACATCAATTTACATGTACTCTTTTTAATTTTGTATACTGTATTCGCTGCTCACAGTGCGATCTATTCTATATTGGGGAGACCAAACGTAGATTGGATGCCCGTTTTGCGGAACATCTCCACTTAGTCCGCGAGCTTCCAGTCTCCTGTCATTTTAATTCTCCACCTTGCTCCCACTCTGACCTTTCTGTCCTTGGCCTGCTACAGCATTCCAATGAAGCTCAATGCCAGCTCAAGGAACAGCACCTCATCTTTCAATTAGACGTTTCAGCTTTTCAGAAACAACATTGATTTCAACAATTTCAGACCGTAACCACTGCTCCATTTTGTTTCCTTTTCTTGGTTGATTTTGGTTTACTCTTTTGTTTTTCTCTCTTTTTAGCTTTTGGTTGGCAGCTGTTTATGATTCTGCCATTTACACCTCCTCTAGACACATCTTTTGTTTCTTTACTTGTCTCATTACCATTCCCTTTGGTCTTGCACCACCAATCCTTTTGTCATTTAATCTCTTCTGTCTTCAACCCTATCACAGACCTTCCCTTTTTCCCCACCTTCTCCCCTTTCACTTGCTCAAAACCTATTACATTTCTCACTTTTCCCAGTTCTGATGAAAGGTCATTGACCTGAAACGTTAACTCTGTTTCTCGCTCCACAGATGCAGCCAAACCTGCTGAAGATTTCCAGCATTTTCTATCTTTATTGCAGATTTCCAGCATCTGCAGTATTTTGCTTTTGGAACATTTTACTGGTGGATAATACTGGTATGCAATGATATATTTATAATGGGAATAATACTGGCAGTGGACCTTGCAGGAACAACTCTGAATTCCTATTCCCCCCCTGCAAGCCAACTTTTTCCAGTACCTTCCATCCAAATCTCAACCACCAGCTGTGAGGTGCTCGTAGATTTCATTCTGTCCAAAATTGAGGGTATATGTTCTTCTGCCTCAGAATACTATAATCCTGGCCTACTGCTTGGCCCCACTACACCACAGAAGTACTTCTTTCATGGTAAATTGAGCCATTTTGAGATTGGAAAATGCTGCATAAAAATACAAGTTCATTCTTTCTTTCCATGTAAAACACTTTAAGACAGTTCTCAACACAGGAAGAATACAATAGAGGTTTATTCTGTTACTGAAATAATGCTAATTTTTCAATGTTGCTTTAGCACTAGTTTGACTTAGAAAAAGAATAGCTGGGTATGCACTAACTGAATGCCAGTAAGGATCCCAATCAAAATGAATTTCATCTCTCTGTCTACTGTTTTATATTGGGAGGAACTAGTAAAGCAAGACAGACGCAAGGAGTTGGATTTTACAGGCCCCTGACATCGGGAGTCGTGGTGGGGTGGGGTGGAGGGGGGTCCGGAAAATGCCTCCGGCAGAAGCCAACCACGGGCCTCGATGGCAGGAAGGCCCGACCTGATATTGCCAGTGGCGGCGAGGCCTCAGATTCTCGGCGATTCCCTTCCGGGAATCCGATGTAGACTGGTGGGGAGGGCGGAACAGGTAAATTTTTCAGTGCAGGGAGTTGGGGGCGGGGGAGCAGCGTCAGAGCGATTTGATTGGTCTGGGGGATGGTGAGAAGGGGTAAAGTTTAAAATTGATGAGCTTTTGGGGGGTAAAGGTCAGCAGTACAAGGTAAGTGTTTTGGGAGTGGGGAGAGGGCAGGTAATTACTTCTATACTTATTGGGAAGGGTGGGGTGCAAGAGAGTTAGGATCACTTTATTTAATTTTTTCACATCAGTATTCCCTTAAATATGTCAATTGAAATGTAGGGTTTGTTGTCCTTTAAAAATGGCGTCGGCAACTGTGCGGTGGTGACTGACGCCATTGCCAGGAACAGCCACCCGCCCCCCCCCCCCCCCCTCCATGTCATGAAGGTGAGACTGCACCGAGAGTGCTGTGTACAATTTTGGTCTCCTTACTTAAGGAGGGATATACTTGATTTGGAAGCAGTTCAAAGAAGGTTCACTCGGCTATTTCCTGGGATGAAGGTGTTGTCTGATGAGGAAAGGTTGGGCTTATAGTCATTGGAGTTTAGAAGAATGAGAGGTGATTATATTGAAACAATAAGTTTCTGAACAGGCTTGATAGAGTAGATGCTGAGAGGATGTTTCCCCTCGTGGGGAAACCTAGAACTAGGGGGCACAGTTTCAAAATAAGGGGGTCTCTCTTTTAAGAGAGAGATGAGGAGGGATTTCTTCTCTCAGAGCATCGTTAATCTTCCCCAGAGAACAGTGGCGGCTGGGTCATTGAAGATATTCAAGGCTGAGTTAGACAGATATTTGATCTACAAGGGAGCCAAGTGTTATGAGGAGCAGGCAGGAAAGTGGAGTTAAGGCCATAATCAGATCAGCCATGATCTTATTGAATGGTGGAGCAGGCTCGAGGGGCTAAGTGGCCTACTCCTACTCCTATTTCTTAAGATCTTATGAAAATTGCATTCTTGCACTCTAGAATTGCCTTATTCTGAGCCTTTTTCACTCTCTCCTTCAAGTTCTAATATATTATTAACTCTGAAGAAAATGTCCATTCTTTCAATGTATGAACTGAATGGTTCTCGAGCTTTCATACATTCCTAATGTTTCGATGTATCCCATGGGTAGAGCCATTTTGTCTCAGTTGCAAATGTAATAGTGACCTAGTAAAGACTTTACTGTGGCTATCTGTAACTGTGATACAGAAGCTACGTCAGCCTAATTAGAATTAACTCATCAAAGCTAGTATAGGCGGTTGTTTGAATCATATGGACATTAGAACCATGCAGAATCCATTCAACTGAGTGCAGCCACATGTTTCCAGAAAAAATGAGGCTAAATACAATCTAGTTGAAAATCATCACCATCCTAGCCAGTGGGAGCTAGCTTATTTAGTTTAGCATGGGCTCTACTGCCGTTTGCTGAAAAAACCTTGGTACTTTAATCCAATTTCATCACCAAAATCTGTTATATATTGGGAGAAGCTTGTAAAGAAAGACAGACACCAAGATGACCAGATCACATGTTTAATGATCTCATCACACACTGGGCATGCTCATAACATAGGAATATAGCACTGAGCAGCTCGCAGTTGGCTGCACAGCTATATGACACGCAGAAAACATTCTGCAACTGGGTTGAAGAATGGAAATGCTGCTTCTGGATAAATATTTTGTGTACTTTTCATCCCTTTGGACCATTGCCCATCAAAGGGTTTTATAAGACTTTAAGTTGAGAAGGATAAGTGATAGAGGGTTATAAGTGCTAATATTTTTATTAACCATGTAATAACTAATGTGTAGTATTATTGCTGCAGTCTCTCAGGTGAATGCATGATGTGGGTAAATATAAATTTGGTGCAGAAGTAACATATTTATGCAACAACACTTGGGTCTTTGTACTTCAATGTTAGAACATAGAAAATGTCATTGTGTTTGCAGAGGAACACTTTTCCCTCTTGTGTTTGAAAGAAAATTCACATTCAACCTGGAGGTATTGAAATTGATTGTATTATTGAGAAATGACTCACTTTCAGTAGCCAAATTGATTTGATGGCCCTAATCAATTTTTATTCACGGTTTCTTGGAAGTTCCTAGTCCATATGGCAAATCTTTTTACAAAGCCAAAGTGGCATAATTGCATCATAACATCACTTGCATTTGACATTATTTTGGCAAAAATGATGAATAGTGAGATTGGCTTTTTTCAATTCCCATACTGGGGTTTCACGAATTTAGTGCCTGTAAATAATATGATGGAGCCGATTTTTCTCCTCCCCCTCCAATGTTAATCAGATGGTGTGTGTTTGTAATTAGTCTGACTGAAATGCAGTTGAACCAGGCAGGAAAAGGCCCCTGGAAGTAAAAGGGCAGCACAGGTCAGGGGAGGGAATGTGAGGAAGTACTGTAAATCCAGACAGCTCCCGGGCCTTCTGGCTGTTGTAAAAGACTAAAACCAGATGGTCTCTGGCCTCAATATTTCTACTTGAGGCCTAATTGAGGATCAAACTTACCTTGCTACTCTGCAGTAGTTGCTCACAGCCTCTTCTCAGACGTTGCAATCTGAAGCGCCTGATCGAAACTTCTACCGCTTACCTTGTCTGAATAATCCTGTGTTTTGGGTGTCTGTCAGGTGAAATCCCAGCAAATTAAAATAGGAATCACTTTGGCATCATGAACATACAATTTTCTAATTAGCAGGTTACAGTTTACCTAACCCAATACACCTTGATGTCCACTTTCTGTACTCCACCACCACCCATTCCCCCCCCTCGCCCCAGACCCAGACCCATTACCTACAGAAACGCACAGCTGAAATGTCCCAGTGTTCAATCGAAAGCTGGGTGAATTGGCCCCTGAAATAGCAGGAGATTCTTCTCCTCACGAAAAAAAGTAGGTATGCTACAAATACAACAAAATGGAACCATTTACGAGACACTTGAGAAATATCCTGACCTCACCTATGGCCAGTCTGCCCCTATTTATGACAGTTATTGGGATAGATTTTGACTGTTGGATGGAGTACCTGTTCCAGCAATAAATAGGCCCCAAATTCTTGAGGCTCAGTAGCATCTAAATCTGACCAGCAACCAGCAGATGCCAAACTGGCGACACAAGGTAGCTCAGCAGGTTTGGGCTAGAGGAAGGTCGGCCACTGGGGTGATGGCAACAGCAGCATGTGGCTCTTAGAAGGAGGTGACATGAGGCCCACCGATGGTGAGTCTAAGCTGAGATTGATCCACAGTGTTTTTGTGAAGTCAGAGGAAAGCAAACATATTATGTTAATGGTTCTCTTCCTTCAGGTACTGTCCATCTCTCCTTCAAATCTACAGTTATCACCCTTCTCCTCAAAAAAACTAATCCTTGGACCCACAATAATAAAAGCAAAATACTGCGGATGCTGGAAATCTGAAACAAAAACAAGAAATGCTGGAATCACTCAGCAGGTCTGGCAGCATCTGTGGAAAGAGAAGCAGAGTTAACGTTTCGGGTCAGTGACTCTTCTTCGGAACTGACAAATATTAGAAAAGTCACAGATTATAAGCAAGTGAGGTGGGGGTGGGGCAAGAGATAACAAAGGAGAAGGTGCAGATTGGACCTGGCCACATAGCTGACCAAAAGGTCACGGAGCAAAGGCAAACAATATGTTAATGGTGTGTTGAAAGACAAAGCATTAGTACAGATTAGGTATGAATACACTGAATATTGAACAGCAGCAAGTGCAAACCTGAAAAAAAACCTGAAAAAAACAGTGGGTAAGCAAACTGAACAAACTAAGATGAAATGAAATAAATGCAAAAAAAGATAGTAAAAAATGTAAAAAAGAATGTAAAAAAAAAGGAAGAAAAAAATAACTAAAAATGAAAGTAAAATGGGGGGCTGTCATGCTCTGAAATTATTGAACTCAATGTTCAGTCCGGCAGGCTGTAGTGTGCCTAATCAGTAGATGAGATGCTGTTCCTCGAGCTTGCGTTGATGTTCACTGGAACAGTGCAGCAATCCCAGGACAGAGATGTGAGCATGAGAGCAGGGGGGAGTGTTGAAATGGCAAGCAACCGGAAGCTCAGGGTCCTGCTTGCGGACTGAGCGGAGATGTTCCACAAAGCGGTCACCCAGTCTGCAGGAGTCCTGCAATCGCAGGAGGTGTAATACCTGCCCATTTACCTCCTCTCTCCTCACTATCCCAGGCCCCAAACACTCCTTTCAGGTGAAGCAGCGATTTACTTGTACTTCTTTCAATGTAGTATACTGTATTCGCTGCTCACAGTGTGGTCTCCTCTACATTGGGGAGACCAAGCGCAGACTGGGTGAGTTCTGTCTGCAGGGCACAGCAGACAGGAAATAAATGCCATGCTGTGAACAATGTATCCAAGTTATGGCAGCCATAAAGGACTCTATGAAATTTGTTTCTGATATAGAAGGATATATTTCCTATTTAAGCCATTTTCTGGTGTGCTTCCAGTGCTGAATATCACCTAGCAGGAAAAAAAAAATTGGAAAATCAAGCATCCACAGCCATGTTTTACATCCCAGTGTGTGTGTGCTTCCCAATATGTCCTTTCAATGGCTGTGATGCCATCAGAAGCTTACAAGTAATAATTTAGTCTCATAATTTCTCATTCTGAATACATCGCCAAAAGTTATCATAGCAAACTTGAATTGTTTTGAAACAGATAACGTCAGATAAGTGAAGTAACGCAATTTATCTCACCTGTATTTTTCCAAGAGATCTGCATCTCATGTGGAGGTAAAAGATCCTACAACACTATTCAAAGAAGTACAAGTACTACTCCTTGGTATCCTGGCCAATATTCATCTTTCAACTAACATCATAAAAACAGATTATTGGGTCATTATCCTATTGCTTGTGGGATCTTGCTGTGTGCAGATTGGCTGTCCTATTTCCTACATTACAACAGTGACCCCACTTCAAAAGTACTTAACTGGTTGTATACACTTTGAGATGTCCTGAAGTCATGAAAGGCACTATATAAATATATGTTCCTTCCTTTTGCATAGACTTACTTGTAATTAACACCATTTCGTATTTTTAGTTTGAGTTTGAGGTCTATCAGCCTGATGTTTTCCATCCATTGGAGAGAATGAGTGCATAGTGCTAACAAGTAATGTTTCCAGTGCATACACTCATATTACATAAGTTCATTGTTCACCTAGATGTCCAATAGCCTCACAAAAAAAATAAAATACTGCAGATGCTGTAATTCTGAAATAAAAAACAAAAATGCTGGAAATTCTCAGCAGGTCTGGCAGCATCTGTGGAGAGAGAAACAAAGTTAAATTTTTGGGTTGATGACCTTTCATCAGCATTGGAAAAAGTTAGAGATGCAACTGGTTTTAAGCATTGTTTCAACCAGGTGCGAAAGGTGTCTAGGGGTCCCTTTCAGCCTTCACCCGGTCTTACTGTAACAGGATTTTGTTTAAACACACTGTATTTTGAGCTCCACCTTGATGAATCCTTGTTCACCGCTTTCCAATTATAAGGTAAAGAATGAGCACAAACTTGCTTTCTTAGGTTTAAAGAAGAAAAGTGAAATTTATTAAAATTTAAACTCTAATTCAGTTAACATCCACAGATACACGCCGCACCCCACACTAAAATGCATACGCGATACGCACATACAAATAGAGACAGAAAAGAGCAGAAGAAAAATAGTGGAGAGATTTGAGGCAATCTCTGAAGAGGGGTGTTTGTTACTGTGCTTCGAGCGCACTGTAGTCCTTGCTTGTAGGTAGGTCTTGCTTTTCGTTGGGACCCAGTATTCTTCTTAAACCTTGTTCACTGTAGGAGACTTTTCTCTCTTGGGGTTCATATGTCTTCAGTTGTTTTTAGTTGCGTGAGAAAGAGATGGAAGCAGACAGGAGAGGCTGTGGCCAGCCAGCCACGCGACATCTTTTCAATCCAGGAACAAACAGCTTTCCTGCTATCCAACACTGTTTCTCCAATTTAAAACTCCCCTAGTTGGCCAGCAGGTGACCAATTGGTTTGATCAGGTCTCTTCTGTATATTGGGGAGCAGGGACTGGTTCCTTTGTTCCAACACTGTCTGCTAGTATGCAAAAAATGTCTTTCCAGTCAGGGGCTTGGCAACCCCTTGTAATAGACCGTCTTTTCTTCCCAGCAACAATTTTAAAATTTAATGTCCATGTGGCAAAATATATGTGCCTCATTCTTGGCAGGTGGGGACCTGTATGACAGCATGTACAAAGGAAGGAAAAGGTGGTAGGGCAGGAAAGAACAAAAGGGAAGGCCTTTAATAGGGTGGAAGGCAGACATGATTAAATGATAAAAGGGATGATGGTGCAAGGCAAAAGGAGATGGTAAAAGGACAAATAAAGAAACAGGAGATTGGCCCAGAGGAGGTGTAAATGGGAATAGAAGAATCATTAAGAACAACTGCTGTCCATAAAAGCAGGATCTGAATGTTATGTTTTGAAAATGTTGAACTCAATATGGAGTCTGAAAGGCTGTAAAGTTCCTAAGCAAATGATAAGGTGCTGTTCCTCCAGCTTTATTTTAACAGTGCAGAAGGCAAAAGACAGAGAAGTGAGAGGGGGAAGGGGCAGGGAATTAAAATGACAGGCAACCAGAAGATCAGGGTCAAACTTGCAGTCTAGATGGTACTGTTCTGCAAATCATTCACACAATCTACACTCGGTTTCTTCACTGTATGGGGAGACTATCATGAGCAGCAAATACAGTATACTGAATTATAAAAAATAGAAGTAAGTTACTATTTCTCTGAGAAGGGGCCCTGGACAATGGGGAGGGAGGAGCAAAATCAGCAAGCCCAGAACATGGTGGGAGTTCCTCAGCATCTTCAGTTGCTTCATCAATGACCCTACCCTCCATCAGATCAGAAGTGGGGATGTTCGCTGATGATTGCGCAGTGTTCAGTATCATTCAGGACTCCTCAGATACGAAAGTAATCTGTATCCACGTGCAGCAAGAACTGGACAATATTCAGGCATGGTCTGATAAGTGGCAAGTAACATATGCGCCACACAAGTGCCACGCAATGACCATCTCCAACAGGAGAGAATATAACCATCTCCCCTTGGCAGTCAACAGCATTACCATCCATGAATCCCCCACCATCAACATCCTGGGGGTTACCATTGACCAGAAACTTAACTGGACCAGCCGCATAAATACTGAGGCCAAAAGAGCAGGTCATAGGCTGGGAATTCTGAGGTGAGTGATTCACCTGCTGCCTCCCCAAAGCCTGTCCACCATCGACAAGGCACAAGTCAGGAGTGTGATGAAATTCTCTCCACTTGCCTGGATGGGTGCAGCTCCAACAACACTCAAGAAGCTCGACACCATCCAGGACAAAGCAGCCAACTTGATAGGCACCATACCAACCACCTTAAAACTTCACTCCTTCCACCACCAGTGCACTGCAGCAACTCGCCAAGACTCCTTTGACAGGACCTTCTAAACGCGTGGCCTCTACCACCTAGAAGGGCAAGGGCAGCAGATGCAAGGGAACACCACCACCTGCAAGTTCCCCACCAAGTCACACATAAGCCTGACTTGGAACTACATCAACCTTCCGTCACTGTCGCAGGGTCAAAAACCTGGAACTTCCTTCCTCACGACACTGTGGGTATACATACACCAGATGGCCTGCAGCAGTTTAGGAAGGAAGCTCACCACCACCTTCTCAAGGGCTATTAATGATAGGCAAAGAATGCTGGCCTTGCTATTGATGCTCACATCCGATGAAAGAATAACAAAAAAATGCGTGCATGAGAAGAGGAGGAGATGTTGGGGTTGATTGAAGAGTAGTCCAGGGTGTCACAAATAAAATGGTCTCTTCAGAATGCTGAAAGAGGGTGGGGGGGGGGGGGGAAGAGGAAGATGTGTTTGGTGGCGGCATCACGCTGGAGATGGCAGAAAGGTGGCAATGATCCATTGAATGGGGAGGCTGGTAGGGTGGAAGATGTAAGGGGAACCCTATTTTGATTCTGGGAGGGAGGGGAAGGGCTGAGAACAGCAATGTGGGAAATTGGAGGGACACTGTCAAGGGCCCTGTCACCATGGTGGAGTGGAATCCTCGGTCGAGGATAAAAGAAGACATACCGAAAGCAAGGGTATCATCAAAACAGATGTGGCGGAGACGGAGAAACTGGGAGAATGGGTCAGAGTCCTTCAAGGAAGTGGAGTGAGAGAAATTGTAGTCAAATTAACTGTGGGAGTTGGTGGGTTGAGTATATATTGGTTGACACTCTATTCCCAAAAATGGAGATACAGATATCAAGGAAGCAAAGGGAAGACTCTGAGATGGACCATGTGGCTGATACCCTAACTGCTTCATGCAGAAGATTATGATTTGGTCCACGGGAAGAAGGTCCTTACCTATGGACACTAATAGCAGACAGCCTGAATCATAACATCTATAGTGACGCAGATGGAGGGTTCTACCCAAGATGTTTATCTATTAATCTTTTTCAGATGAATTAGAATTAGAATTAGAACATTACAGCGCAGTACAGGCCCTTCGGCCCTCGATGTTGCGCCGACCTGTGAAACCATCTGACCTACACTATTCCATTTTCATCCATATGTCTATCCAATGACCACTTAAATGCCCTTAAAGTTGGCGAGTCTACTACTGCTGCAGGCAGGGCGTTCCACACCCCTACTACTCTCTGAGTAAAGAAACTACCTCTGACATCTGTCCTATATCTATCACCCCTCAACTTAAAGCTATGTCCCCTCGTGTTTGCCATCACCATCCGAGGAAAAAGACGCTCACTATCCACCCTATCTAACCCTCTGATTATCTTATATGTCTCTATTAAGTCACCTCTCCTCCTCCTTCTCTCCAACGAAAACAACCTCAAGTCCCTCAGCCTTTCCTCGTAAGACCTTCCCTCCATACCAGGCAACATCCTAGTAAATCTCCTCTGCACCCTTTCCATAGCTTCCACATCCTTCCCATAATGCGGTGACCAGAACTGCACGCAATACTCCAGGTGCGGTCTCACCAGAGTTTTGTACAGCTGCAGCATGACCTCGTGGCTCCGAAACTCGATCCCCCTACTAATAAAAGCTAACACACCATATGCCTTCTTAACAGCCCTATTAACCTGGGTAGCAACCTTCAGGGATTTATGCACCTGGACACCAAGATCTCTCTGTTCATCTACACTACCAAGAATCTACCCATTAGCCCAGTACTCTGCATTCCTGTTACTCCTTCCAAAGTGAATCACCTCGCACTTTTCCGCATTGAACTCCATTTGCCATCTCTCAGCCCAGCTCTGCAGCCTATCTATGTCCCTCTGTACCCTACAACATCCTTCGGCACTATCCACAACTCCACCGACCTTAGTGTCATCCGCAAATTTACTAACCCACCCTTCTACACCCTCTTCCAGGTCATTTATAAAAATGACAAACAGCAGTGGCCCCAAAACAGATCCTTGCGGTACACCACTAGTAACTAAACTCCAGGATGAACATTTGCCATCAACCACCACCCTCTGTCTTCTTTCAGCTAGCCAATTTCTGATCCAAAGCTCTAAATCACCTTCAACCCCATACTTCCGTATTTTCTGCAATAGCCTACCGTGGGGAACCTTATCAAACGCCTTACTGAAATCCATATACACCACATCCACTGCTTTACCCTCATCCACCTGTTTGGTCACCTTCTCGAAAACTCAATACGGTTTGTGAGGCATGACCTACCCGTCACAAAACCGTGCTGACTATCGCTAATGAACTTATTCTTTTCAAGATGATTATAAATCCTGTCTCTTATAACCTTTTCCAACATTTTACCCACAACCGAAGTAAGGCTCACAGGTCTATAATTACCAGGGCTGTCTCTACTCCCCTTCTTGAACAAGGGGACAACATTTGCTATCCTCCAGTCTTCCGGCACTATTCCTGTTGACAAAGACGACATAAAGATCAAGGACAAAGGCTCTGCAATCTCCTCCCTAGCTTCCCAGAGAATCCTAGGGTAAATCCCATCTGGCCCAGGGGACTTATCTATTTTCACACTTTCCAAAATTGATAACACCTCCTCCTTGTGAACCTCAATCCCATCTAGCCTAGTAGCCTGAATCTCAGTATTCTCCTCGACAACATTTTCTTTCTCTACTGTAAATACTGACGCAAAATATTCATTTAACACTTCCCCTATCTCTTCTGATTCCACACACAACTTCCCACTACTATCCTTGATTGGCCCTAATCTAACTCTAGTCATTCTTTTATTCCTGATATACCTATAGAAAGCCTTAGGGTTTTCCCTGATCCTATCCGCCAATGACTTCTCGTGTCCTCTCCTTGCTCTTCTTAGCTCTCCCTTTAGATCCTTCCTGGCTAGCTTGTAGCTCTCAAGCGCCCTAACTGAGCCTTCACGTCTCATCCTAACATAAGCCTTCTTCTTCCTCTTGACAAGCGCTTCAACTTCTTTTGTAAACCACGGCTCCCTCGCTCGACAACTTCCTCCCTGCCTCACAGGTACATACTTATCAAGGACACGCAGTAGCTGCTCCTTGAATAAGCTCCACATTTCGATTGTTCCCATCCCCTGCAGTTTCCTTCCCCATCCTACGCATCCTAAATCTTGCCTAATCGCATCATAATTTCCTTTCCCCCGGCTATAATTTTTGCCCTGCGGTATATACCTGTCCCTGCCCATCGCTAAGGTAAACCTAACCGAATTGTGATCACTATCACCAAAGTGCTCACCTACATCTAAATCTAACACCTGGCCGGGTTCATTACCCAGTACCAAATCCAATGTGGCATCGCCCCTGGTTGGCCTGTCTACATACTCTGTCAGAAAACCCTCCTGCACACACTGGACAAAAACTGACCCATCTAAAGTACTCGAACTATAGTATTTCCAGTCGATATTTGGAAAGTTAAAGTCCCCCATAACAACTACCCTGTTACTCTCGCCCCTGTCGAGAATCATCTTCGCTATCCTTTCCTCTACATCTCTGGAACTATTTGGAGGTCTATAAAAGACTCCCAACAGGGTGACCTCACCTCTCCTGTTTCTAACCTCGGCCCATACTACCTCAGTAGACGAGTCCTCAAACGTCCTTTCTGTCGCTGTAATACTCTCCTTGATTAACAATGCCACACCCCCCCCTCTTTTACCATCTTCTCTGTTCTGACTGAAACATCTAAATCCCGGAACCTGCAACATCCATTCCTGCCCCTGCTCTACCCATGTCTCCGAAATGGCCACTACATCGAGATCCCAGGTACCAACCCATGCTGCAAGCTCACCCACCTTATTCCGGATGCTCCTGGCGTTGAAGTAGACACACTTTAAACCAGGTTCTTGCTTGCCAGTGCCCTCTTGCGTCCTTGTAACCTTATCCCTGACCTCACTACTCTCAACATCCTGTACACTGGCACTACAATTTAGGTTCCCATTCCCCTGCTGACTAATTTTCTCTGTGCTCCTAGAATATTATGTTCTTGTTTCAGTTTTTTGTTTTTTTCAAAATAATTTGGTATATTGTGGCCAAATATAAACTAAATTATGGAAAATGTTGTGAACCAGTTACGGTTTTAAACTTGTCTTTTTATGACATTGCTTAACATACTCAATAGAATGTGTTACATGCTAAGTACATTGCACAATATAACACCAAAATGCATTGTACAATTGTTACAGCCAAGGTGGGAGGAGTGTACTGTCTTTCTCTAGTTTTACTTCTCCAAAGGTCACAACATATATTTAAATGTTTATCCAATTGGTCAATCATATACTCTACTCTTTATCCCAGAATAAACAAAACCAACCAGGTTTCTTTAATAAACAACAAAATTATCAGTTTAATATAAAACAAGACTTATCCAGTAAAGATGCAAAGCATTAACACACAGTTTGATATATGAATGTAAATAGATATTCCCTTCTAGATACCCACCACACACATGTGCATACACATCGGTTAGATAAAAAAAAAGAAATTTTCTCTTCGGGGGTCCTTTATAAAAAAAAAAAAATAGAATACTTTGGCCAAATACTTGTTAATTCTTGAAGGAGAAGGAGAAGATATGGAACGATATCAGTTGTCCCTTTCTTCAGGTGTCTCAAATACGCATAGACTACTGTCTCTGGGATCTTTCTGGAGCAGTTCCTTTCAGACAGCATTGAGAATTAATTTGGCAGCCTTTCCAGGAGAAATGCGGCATCAGAAGTTTCAACTATTACTCTGGATTCTCAGGGTTTTTTTGAAAGAGATGG
Source organism: Heterodontus francisci (assembly GCF_036365525.1). NCBI lineage: Eukaryota > Metazoa > Chordata > Chondrichthyes > Heterodontiformes > Heterodontidae > Heterodontus > Heterodontus francisci. The sequence continues at coordinate 160,691,121 of NC_090374.1, read as the reverse complement.
AGAAAGATGAGCTGGGTGTTTCTTTCAGTAGGTTACAAATTCAACTGCCTTTAAAACAGTCCACACCCCAATAGCAAGTCAAAACCTCCTGACCAACATAAATCTTGACATGTCACTTCTCTGTAAACTACTCCCCTGGCCACCAAAGTCCCTGTTGTTTATTTAACTTAAGGCATGTGACATCCAGTAAAGGTTGTTTTTAAACACAAAGCTCAAGTGTCTTCCCAATGACCATTGTAAAAAAAAAATCCATGGAATCCTCTCAGTTTTCCAAATGAACCAATGTCCATAATTGTTAGCACAAGTCCTCAAAACAGTTTAAGAATGCAGACCCTTCATAACACCTCCATCCTTGGAGGAATGAAATGCCATTTTTAAATGTAGTTCATTACAAAGTGTAGAAAAAAGCAGATGAGAAAATATTAAAACCCATTTACACACTCATTCTCATTCACTCTTTACCTATACCTAACACAGTTCTGCTTTGTACCATCTTTGTACTCAAAGCAAAATTAAATTCTAGACAAGCATCAGCAATTGTATTATTTTTCCCCACAATGTGGATAATCGTTAAGTGATCGAGTCGAAGAGACTTAGCAGTTGGCAGGAAAAAAGACAAAGGCGCAAGGAGAGAGCCAACTGTGTAACAGCCACAACAAACAAATTTTTCTGCAGCACCTGTGGAAGAGTCTGTCACTCTAGAATTGGCCTTTATAGCCACTCCAGGCGCTGCTCCACACACCATTGACAACCTCCAGGCGCTTACCCATTGTCTTTCGAAACAAGGAGGCCAAAGAACTGATCGGGTTGCAATAGTAAACTCCATTGATATAGTCTGACAATCTGCTTTTAGAATTTTTCAACAAAGGCTAGGGTTTGTGATCAGTATATACCAGTGTCTCTCTGTAGTTGTGGTGGACATATATATCAAAATGTTTAAGAGCTTGTAATAAGCCCAGGGTTTCTTTTTCTACTGTCAAGTATCTCGTTTGGTGTTGAATTAGCCTTTTGGAAAAGTAGCCCCTGGCCTTTCTATGCCTGATTCATCTTCTTGTAACAGGACTGCAACAACATCCAGGTCACTAGTATCAATTGCTACCTTGAAGGGCTTAGTGAAATTTGGGGCAGCCAACACTGGTTCATTAATCAAAATTGCTTTCAGCCTCTCAAAAGATGTTTGGCACTCTCCTGACCACACTGTGTTACTTTCCTTTTTTTGTCGCAAATCCGTCAGTGGAGCAACTACGGTACTGAAATTATATACAAACTTGCAGTGGAAAGCAAACATTCCCAAAAACCTCATGATTTCCCATTTAGTCTTCGGGGCAGGGAATTCTGTCAATGATTGTACATTTGCTGTTGTTGGCAACACTTCTCCTTGCTCTACTATATGCCCTAGGTAGGTTACCCGCACTTTAGCAAATTCACATTTGGTGAGGTTTATCTCCAAATTAGCCAACTGTAATTTTCTAAACAGAGCTTCTAGTTGTTCCAAGTGGTCCTTCCAGCACATAATAAAGGTGAACCACACAGTTAGGAACACCAGCTACCACTTGGTTCATTAATCTCTGGAAAGTTGCTGCGGCAGTTTTTAACCATAATGGCATCACTTGGCATTGGAAAAGACCATCCAGTGTGACAAAGGATGATATTTCTTTAGCTCGGGGTGTTAAAGGAACTTGCCAGTATCCCTTTAACAAATCTATTTTGGTAAGAAACGTGGCACTACCAACTCTGTCAATACAGTCTTCCAAGCGAGGAATTGGGTAGGAGTCTGCCTTTGTTACTGCATTAACCTTTCTGTAGTATATGCATAGTTTAGGTTTAGGCAGTAACATGACTGGAGAACTCCAACTGCTTTGACTGGGTTCAAATACATGGTTTTCCAACATGTATTGGATTTCTGCTTTCTCCTGGGTCTGTTTCTCTGGACTTAAGCAATAAGGATGCTGGTTTATAGGAAAGGATTCTCCAACATCCACATCATGTTTGGCTAAGATTATATGTCCTGGTTTGTCCCTACAGACTCCTTTAAATATTGTGTGTAGCCGTATTAGGTCTCCTCAATGCTTTCATATTTAGATGCAGGACATAGTGTCTAATCTCCCTAACAATTCACTATTAGCTCACCGGACAGTAGGAGTTTCAATTTGCGAATTGTCTAGGCCTCCTTCTGCTTCATCCTCACTATCCCTTTCATCCTTCACTGTCCCTACTATCTGATATACCAGTGCTTGCTTATCCACCTCTTGGCAGCAATATTGTTTCAACATATTGATATGACGCAGCTGATTCTTTATCCGGCAATCTGGGGTGTCAATCAAATAATTTACTTTACCAATTCTTTTGACCACTTTATATGGACCACTGAACCATGCTTTCAGTAGTTCACCCTGTTCAGGCAGTAATACTAACACCTCATCTCCTGATTCAAATATTCGTGTCTTGGCATGTTTGTCTGCCCATTTCTTGACGGTTGTTTGGGAATCTTTAAAGTGTTCCTGAGCCACTTTGCAGGCTCTCATGATTTGCTTCCGGAACATGGATACATAGTCTAAAATGAAAGATTTGTCCCTCTGTTGTAAAAACCTTTCTTTGATCAGTTTTAGAGGACCTCTTACCTCATGTCCATAAACTAACTCAAAAGGACTAAAACTGGTAGACTCATTAGGTGAATCCCTAGTGGCAAACAAAAGAAATTCCAACCCTTTATTTCAATCATGGGGATATTCATGACAGCCTGCCCTGGTCATTGTTTTGAGGGTCTGATGGTATCGTTCTAAAGCCCCTTGGGTCTGTGGGTGTTCTGCTGAGGACTTTAACTGTGTTATACCCAAATTATTCATAACTTCCTGGAAAAGTTTAGACATAAAATTGGAAACTTGATCGGACTGAATCTCAATCAGTAATCCACATCTACTGAAGAACTGGGTTAACATTTCTCTCTCACTACCTTAGCAGAAATTGTTCTCAAGGGAATGGCCTCTGGGAACCAAGTAGCCATATCCATGATAGTGAGTATATATTAGTGTCCTGCTTTTGTTTTTGATAACAGTCCCACACAGTCTACTAACACCCAACTAAATGGTTCCCCAAACTGGAATGGGCATTAAATGTACCGGTTTTATGGCAGGTTACGGTTTTCCCACAATCTGGCATGTATGGCACATTTTACAAAACTGCACTAGAGCCTTACAAAGATCTGGCCAGTAAAAATGTTGACTTGTACGTTATTGGGTCTTCCGGATCCCCACATGTCCCGCCATAGGAGTTTCATGGGCTATCCTTAATATTTCCTGGCGATCCTTTGGCGGTACCACTATCTGGTGAACTACTGTCCATTCTTTGTCTGCTGGTCTTTGATGAGGTCTCCACTTCCTCATCAGAATTCCATTTTTAATACAGTAGCCTTCCAGAACTCCTTTGCCTCCTTGTGCCACTTAAATCTGAATTGGTTTGCTGAACCTTGATCAGAGAAGACTTATTGAACATTTCCTTTGGATTATCCAAATCTCCAAAGAAAGTTTCAGATATTCAATTTTACGTCCTACAATGGAATTTGTTTAGCCATTGCTCGGGTAACTGCAAGTGAAGAACAAGATTCCTTGAACCTTTTCCTGCAACAGTTCTGGCTCTTTGACCTCACTTGGTCTTTCTGTAACTACTGGAGAAGCTACTACCTTTGCTCCGGCCAAATCATTCCCTAGGAGCAGGTCAACTCCTACAGTTACCATTCCAGACACTAGGTCACACTCCAGGTGCTCCCAATATAAAGGTAAGGGTATATACTCCCCGCTTATACCATTCACTAAAACCTTGGCATTCAGTGCGCTCTCTGGTGGAAAGGTATGCATTCCCCAGCAAAAGATGGCTCCTGTATCCCCAAGTACAACTATAGGTTTACCTGCCTCACATGAGGGATAAGGAGCTCCTTTTCCTTTTGAGCAGAATTCCCTATAGCTCTCAGGTATCTTGTTCATGTGCCCTACACTCACAGTGGTTTTTGTATTTGGCCTTACAGCTGCAGTCAAAGCCATAGCCTGATCTGTCATACTCTTGGTCGGGCCTTATGTACCCCAGTAAGTCCCATGGGTTTACCCCACAACTCCTAGCATTCTGCTCGAAAGTGTCCAAACTCGTGGCAATGGAAACACTTTCAGACCTCACTTCCACCTTCAGCATCTTCCTTTCTGGCCTGAGGAGGAGATCCTGGGACATTCCCCGCTGTCCCTTCTTGTCCCCGGCTACTTGCCTTCTTTTCACCCTCCTACCTTCTATCCTTCTCTGGTTTGTGGGGGTGACGGACAAAAGGTTTGGGCTTGTAAACAAGTGCGTAATCATCAGCAATCTCAGCTGCCTGTCTAGCTGTTGAAACTTTCTGGTTCTGTACATGAGTTCTTACTTACAAAGGCAGTGAATTCTTAAATCCTTCCAGTAGAATTATTTCCCTCAGGGTCTCATAAGTGGCCTCTACTTTTACTGCTGGGATCGAAAGATCAAAATTAATTTGCTTTACCCTCTCAAATTCTATATCAGTTTGCCCAGGCTGTTTCCGGAGGTTCCAAATTTTCTGCCGGTAAGCTTCAGGGACTAACTCATACACAACGAGAATAGCCTTTTTTGCCATCTCATAATCTGCAGAAGCCTCTTCAGAAAGTATTGCATAAGCTTCATGAGCAATGACAATCAACCTGCTTTGCATAAGCGGTATCCGACTTTTCTTCAGCCACTTCATCTTTTCAAAAGAAACATTGGCAGGGCTTGCACAAATCTAAACAGCTTTCTGCTGGGTTCTGGACTGCAGTCAGATCTTTCCTCACCAAACCTTTCCCCACAGTCAAGATCACCCTTTTGTCTTAGTTTCAGCTTTTTAAAATTCGAATTCTCTTTTTTCTATTTCTATTTCTCTTTGAAATGCTCTCTCTTTTTCCCTTTCGACTCTTTCAAGTTCAGGTTTCTTCATTATCAATTCTCTTTCCTGTTCAAGCTCAAGTTCCATTTTATTTTCTTTTTCAAGTTCAAGCTGCTTCATCTGCAACTGAATCCTAGCTAATTCCACTGAACCACCATCTGGATTGCCTTGTCCTTCTTCAGATTTTAAATGCTGCGCTATTACCTCAATTATGTCTGCTTTCTTAGCTCCTGCTTTTAACTCTAATGCCAACTTTTCTGCCAATTCCTTTAGCCTAACCTTGGTTGAGATTTCCAAATTACTCAGGGATAAATCCTTCCTCCGCAGAAAGGTCGTAGCAACTGACAAATCCATCAACTTTGGGTTATCCCGCAGAGAGCCCCCAATTATATGTTACGACCAAGGCTGGAGGAGTGCACTGTCTTTCTCTGGTTCCATTTCTCCACAGGTCACAACATATATTTAAATGTTTATCCAGTTACTGATATGGTCAATCATTTGCTCTACTCGTTATCCAAGAACAAAATACACAATCCAGGTTTCTTGAAAAAGCAACAAAATTATCAGTTTATTATGTTATGACCAGGTGAGACAGGAGACTAGGGGTTCCCTCTCAGCCTTTGCCTGGTTTAATCATAACAGGGTTTAATTTTAAACAACACTGTGTTTTAGCTCCCCCTCAGCGAATCCTTGTTCACTGCTTTCCAATTGTAAGGCAAAGAAACCTGACAGGGTTTTCTTAGATTTAAACAAGAAAGGTGCAAGCTTATTGATCTTAAACTCTAATTCGGTTAAGATTAGATTAGATTAGATATACAGCACTGAAACAGGCCCTTCGGCCCACCGAGTCTGTGCCGAACATCAACCACCCATTTATACTAATCCTACACTAATCCCATATTCCTACCAAACATCCCCACCTGTCCCTGTATTTCCCTACCACCTACCTATACGCGTGACAATTTATAATGGCCAATTTACCTATCAACTTGCAAGTCTTTTGGCTTGTGGGAGGAAACCGGAGCACCCGGAGAAAACCCACGCAGACACAGGGAGAACTTGCAAACTCCACACAGGCAGTACCCGGAATCGAACCCGGGTCCCTGGAGCTGTGAGGCTGCGGTGCTAACCACTGCGCCACTGTGCCGCCCTTAACGACTACGGATATGTGACGTGACCGTGCTAGCATGCATACGCGATAAACACACGTGCCGATAGAGACAGAAAAGTTAGAAAGAATAAAGGGGAAAAGTTTGAGGCAATAGTTGGGTTGTGATTACAGTCCTTTGAGTTCAATGTGGAGTCTTTGGTTGCCGGTATGTCTTGCTGTTCATTGGGGTCCAGTGCATGCTTTAACTTGTTTCGATGTAGGAGTCTTCTTTCTCTTGAGGTTTAAGTGACTTCAGTAGATCCGGAGGCTTGTGAGAAAGTGAGAGAGAGACAGCCAGGAGAGAGGCTGCCTTGTTCCAGTTTCAGTTGCATCTGTAGTCTGACTTCAAACTGTCCTGTGTCTTGTTCAAAAAGCCTGGACCAGTTGGTTAGTCATGTGACCAGCTGGCTTAACCGCACCTGTGTTTGTGGATTCCAAAGCTCTCAGTAGGGGGGTGTAGTGCTGACTCTTGCCCCGACATGATGTGGATCACCATTGCCCAGCCTAATCTCTTTTAATTAAATCAGTGAGCAATTCTTTTGTTTTTCCAAGCACTGTCTCTTAGTATGCAAACGTTCTCCAGCCAAGTGTCTGGTGATCTCTTTTTAAACAATTCATTTCTTCACTCCAGCAACAGTTTAAAATTAATTTTCATGTGACAAAATTAATATGTCTCATTCTTGGCAGATGGGGGTCTTCATGACACCTCCACACCTAGCAGAATGAAATGCCATTTTTTTTTATGTAAGAGCATTTCATTAAAAGGTATTAGAGAGAAGATAAGCACAGGAAAACACACATGCAGCTCTCTCATTCATTCAGAAATCCTAACAATTGTTACAGTCTGTCTTTTCCTGGTAGCAGTGCTGTTTTAAACTGCCCTTTTTGGCATCCCAATAGACATGTGGTTTCTGGGGAAGTTTTTCAGTTTGCACATTTCCATGACTGCCTAGGGTGTCTTTGTTCTTGTTGAGGTCTGCAGGGGGACGGTTAGATTTAATTAGTCCTAGGTGGGAGTTCTGCTCACGGGCATTGGCAGTGGGTAATTCTACTCGGAACTCTCTTTCAGTGCTTTGATGAGGCATGCAAGGGCTTTTCATCTTAGGGGATGGTTGGTTCACTTTTCTCCTGACTGTGAGGGACGATTCCTTGCTAATCTCCCCTTTGTCCTCTGGGACACTCCTGCTTGCAGGTATTTGTCCATATTCTGCTGCACTCCCTGCGGCACTTCGACTAGCTGAGGCATCGCCCTCACGGTTTCTCTGCCGTTTTGAGAACTTTGTCTCTGCAGGTGCCTGTAAGTGCTGTTAGCAACTCTGGTGGGGTGCTTCTGGTGTCTGCATTTACATAGGAGGATGTGGGGTCTGACGTTTCAAATATTTCGGGGTTGACTGACCAGACGGTAGGGGTTTCCATTTGGGATTCCTCCCGGACTTCCTTTAACTGCCCTCTTGGTCCCTTTTTCCCCTTTCCATTCTAACCTTTTGCCAGCCTTGTGCCTGTCTGTCCTCTTTTGTTCTGAGCATGGGTCCCTTACAGTTCACCAGCCCTCTGCTGGAGGGTCCTCCAAACACCGATATAGGACTTAGGGATGCAGATTTCACTGTCGGTTGGGGTTTCTCCTCAACCTGGAACATGTGGCAACTCCTACAGTACTCCACCACATTTTTGTGCAGTTTTGGCCAGTCAAACTGTTCTTTTATGCAGGCTTTGTTTTTTTTGTATACCGACATGTACAGCCACTGTAATCTCATGGGCCATTCTTACTATTTCTCTCTGGTACCTTTGCGGCACCACTAACTGGTGAACCACTATCCACTCTTTGCTCTCATAGCTGTGAGGAGAACTCCATTTCCTCATCAGTACCTCATTCTTTAAATAGTAGCAATCAGGGACTCCCTCTGCTTCAATTTCAGTTTGGGCAGCCAGTGTCTCTTAATACCGGGTCAGCTCACTGAGCCTCAGCCAGGGAAGATCCATTTAACTTATTCCCTGAGTCTCCTAACTTTCCAAAGGAAGTCTCAGACAGACAGACCTCATAGTCATCTGCCTGCAGTGTCAATGCAGTCTCCTCTGGGGGAGCTGGTTTGATCATGGCCTGATCCACTGCACATTCAGGGAAACTGCAGGGGACCATCCCCTGCCACTGCCCTGTCTCTCTGATGTCCTGCAGTCTCTCTTTAACTACGGGGAAACTACCACCTTTGTCCCCGCTAGATCATTACCTAGGAGCAGGTCAACCCCATCCACAGACAAACTAGGGACAATCCCTATGGTCACTGGTCCCGAAACCAGGTCGCACTCCAAGTGCATCCGGTGTAAATATACAGGCATTCACTACCCTCCAACACCATTCACCACCATTCTGGTGATTACTGCACTCTCTGGGGGAAAGGTCAGGCCTTTTCCCAGTAAAAGGAGATCTACTGGTCCCTGTGTCCCTGAGAATTACTATGGGCTTGCTTGCCCCACTCCAGGGTTATGGAGTTACTCTCCCTTCAGACACAAAACCCTGATAACCCTCAGCAATCCTATTAAATTTTCCCGCACTTGCAGCCGTAGGCTTCCTGGGTCTGACTTTTACTGCAGTTAAATCCATAGCTTGTTCCGTTGTGCTTTCCATCAGGGTCCCCTCTCATCTGGCAGCATGGAATAAACCTCATGGGCTTTTCCTACTAACTTGCTTTGTATCAGCAGATTCAAAGCCTCAGCTGGCCACTTTAACTGCCTTGCCAGTTTTTCAAAAGATACAAAAAACGCTTCCAGGTCCCCCTCATTGAATTTTGGGATTAATTGGGAGAGTTTTAACAATTCTGTACCCAGCCCTAAATTATACTCCTCCATATTGGCTGTGCTTTCACTGGGGTTACTCTGTCACCCCCTAGTTAACTCAAGCCGCCTCAGCTCTCTCTCTTTGCATTCCTTCTGGTAGGTTCTTTCTCTTTCTCTCTCCTCTCTTTTTTTTTCTTCACATTCCTTCCGAAAGGTTCTTTCTTTCTCTCTTTCCTGTCTCGTTCTCTTTCTCCTGTCTCTCTCCTCAAATTCAAGTTTCCTCTGTTTCCATTCCCAAAATGCTTGGCCACTAGTCTTAGGAGTTCAGACTTCCTAGCCTTGGCACGGACAATGATCCCACACTGCTCAGCCATTTTCCTCAACTCCTGCATAGACAGTGCTTTTAATTTATCCCAAGTTACTTCACCCTGATTTGGGGAGCTGCTAGCTTCAGTCACAGACGTGTTAGTATTCTAGCACACACAACCACAAGACAACCTGTATTGAAATCTTTTTTCTTTTTGTTTGGGATCAATTTGACTTCCCACTTCCAATGTCCTCATTTCTCTGTGGGTCAAATCCAGGATGCTAGCCCCCTAATTGCTGTTATGACCTGGTGAGACAGGAGACTAGGGGTTCCCTCTCAGCCTTTGCTTGGTTTAACCATAACAAGGTTTAATTTTAAACAACACCGTGTTTTAGCTCCCACTCAGTGAATCCTTGTTCACTGCTTTCCAATTGTAAGGCAAAGAAATCAGACAGGTTTTCTTAGATTTAAACAAGAAAGGTGGAAGTTTGTTAATCTTAAACTCTAATTCGGTTAACGACTACAAATATGTGACACGATCACGCTGGATAAACACACACGCAGATAGAGATAGAAAAAGTAGAAAGAATAAAGGGGAAAAGTTTGAAGCAATAGTTGGGTTGTAATTAAAGTCCTTTGAGTTCAATGTGGAGTCTTTGGTTGCCAGTAAGTCTTGCTGTTCGTTGGGGCCCAGTGCATGCTTTAACTTGTTTCAATGTAGGAGTCTTCAGTCTCTTGAGATATAAGTGACTTCAGTGGATCTGGAGGCTTGTGAGAAAGTGAGAGAGTGCCAGCCAATAGAGAAGCTGTCTTGTTTCAGGTTCAGTTGCAATCTGTAGTCTGACTTCAAACTGTCCTGTGTCTAGTTCAAAAAGCCTGGACCAGCCAGTTAGTCATGTGACAGCTGACTTAACCACTCCTGCGTTGGTGGATTCCAAAGCTTTCAGTCTGGGGGTGTGGTGCTGTCTCTTACCGCAACAAGATGTGGATCACCATTGCCCAGCCCAATCTCTGTTAATTGAGTCAGTAAGCAAATCTTCTTTCTCTCCAAGCACTGTCTCTTAGTATGCAAATGTCCTCCAACCAATGTCTGGTGATCTCTTTTTTTACCAAGTCATTTCTTTACTTCAGCAACTATTTAAAATTAATGTTGATGTGACAACATTAATATATCTCATTCTTGGCAGGTGGGGGTCTTCATGACAATTATAAAACAAGACTTATCCAGTAAAGATGCAAAGCATTAACACACAGTTTGAAATATGAATTAAATAGATATTCCCTTCTGGATACCCAACACAATGCACACCCACACACACACACACACATCAGCTAGATGGGAATAAAATCTCAGCAGATGTCTTTTACAAAAAAAAAGACAAAAAAGAATACTTTGGCCAAATGCTTGTTAATTCTTGAGAGAGATGGAGAAGATATGGAATGATATTAATTGTCCCTTTATTCTGGCATCCCAAATACGTACAGACTGCTGTCACTGGGATCTTTCTGGACTAGTTCATTTCAGGTGGCATCGAGAATTTGTCTGGCAGGCTTTCCAAGAGAAATGTGGTATCAGGAGTTTTAACTATCACCCTGGATTTGCAAGCATTTTTTTTTCAAAGAGGTGGAAAAGAATGAGCTGGGTGTTTCTTTAGGCAGGCTAAGAACCCAACTGCCTTTAAAACAGTCCACACCTCAATAGCAAGTCAAAACTTCCTGACCACCATAAATCTTGACATGTCACTTCTCCGTAAACAACTCCCCGGGCCACCAAGGTTCTTGTTGTTTATTTAGCTTAAGGCACGTAACCTCCAGTAAAGGTGATTTTTAAACATAAAGCTCAAGTGTCTTCCCAGTGACCCTTGTAAAAAAAAAACCACATCCATGGAATCCTTTCAGTTTTCCAAATGAACCTATGTCCATAATCGTTAACACAAGTACTCAAAACATTTTAAGAATGGGGCAGCTTCATAACAAATACACTGAGTATAATACAAAATAATAAGTAAATATTTTGCACAATATAATGCTGAGAACATTACAGAGTATAACTAACCATAGTCTGCAACCGAATGCTCGTACATTGTAGAGTATAATACTAGATGCATTGTACAGTATAACACTATCTATATTGTGCAATATAATACTAAATATATTTCACAAAACAATACAAAATGTCTTTTTTTTTTGTACAATATACATTTTCTGCAGTACAGCAGTGACTACAATTCAACGTACTTCATTGATTGAAAGATGTTTGGAAAGATGTTATATAAATGCAAGTCTTTCTTCTTCTACAAAGTAATACTAAGTTCATCATACAACTTAATGTTAAGATGTTTTATTCATTCATAGGATGTGGGTATCATTGGCATTAATTGCACATCCCCATTTGCTTTTGAGAAGGTCATGGTGAGCTGCCATCTTGAATACAATTGAATGGCTTGCTAGGGCAGTTAAGAGTCAAACACATTGCTGTGGGCCTGGAGTTACAAATAGGCCAGACTTGGTAAGGACAGAAGATTTCTCTCCCGAAAGGACATTAGTGAACTAGATAGGGTTTTTACAAAAATTCAATAGTTTCATGGTCACGATTACTGATACTACCTTTTTATTCCAAATTTGTTTAATTAACTGAATTGAATTTCCCCAGCTGCCATGGTGGGATTTGAACTCAAGACCTCAGATCGTTTGTCCATATCTCTCGATTAATTAGTCAAGTAATGTAATCACTATACGGCTGTAGCCTAGGGGGACTGGGTAGCCCAGTTGACTAGATGGCTAGCATGTGTTTCAGAGCAACAGCAAGGGTTCAGTTCTTGCTCTGGTCTGAGGAAGGAACAGAAAACCACCTCACATACCCTGTTTCCTAGTGATGTTCATCTCTCCTGGTGGAGTAATGGAGCAGAGGACTTGCCCTTGGGCAGACCACCATTATGCTATGGCACCACACCCTAGATAATCTATTGCATGACCTAACACTAAGTATATTTTGCAATGTAACCCTAAATACATTGTGCCATATAATAGTAAATGTATTGGATTTTCTAATCCTCAATACATTGTCCAATATAATACTAAATTCATTATTTAATAAAACATGAAATATATTATATGAAATAATACCATATACATTGTACAATATGATACTAAATATATTGTGCCTTATAATCTAGGTACTTTTTACAATATAATGCTAAGTACCTCATGCAATACACTAATTACCATTTTACATTTGATACTAAGTACATTTTTATCGCTATCACTACTTGTTGGATGTTTTGATGCTCTGTGTCGCGACTTTTTGGGAGAGTAGGTCCTTTCCTCTTCTTATTCGATTTTCCACTATAGCCATTCATATTCTTTCATTTTTAGTGATCAGGCTGGGTGAATGAAATGTGAATAGCTTTTTCTGGCTTTTGGCTCCAATCATAATCACAGTTAAAAGCTAACAAGTGGCACATTAAGTTCAAGGGAAGAGTATTATATCCAATGCCAATTTTCTGACAATGTAAGAAATCTCATTAAAAAATATCCACAATGATAAATGATGAATTGCTGTACATAAAGAATGAGCAATTCAAATTGAAGCTCTATTAAGACATGAACTCAGATGTGTGTGGGTGTCATTTGAAGTGAATCCAATTCCATAGGAACATAGGAATTTCTACTTGAATAAAGAACAAGGTCCATCTAGTTCATATTCTGCCATCCTGGTAGTGCTTGATACAATGATAAGTTGACTGTCATGTATTCCTAACTTACGAGCATTCCCAGTGCATGATTATGTCATTAAACATGTGATCTGGCCAGCTCGATGTCTTTCTTTACAAGTTCCTCCCAATATATAACAGATTTTGACAACAAAATGGGATTAAAATGCAAAAGCTTTTGCAGCAAGTGGTATGAGAGACCATGATTACAAAATAAGTTAGCTTTTGGTGGCCTACCTGCTAAAGATTTTCTACTAGATTGTGAGCCTCATTGTTTTGAGAATGCGTGGCTGCGCTCATTTGAATGGATTCTGCAGGGTTCGTGTCCATGTGATTCAACTACTGACTGCACTGGAATAAAAGTAAAATCCTGCAGATGCTGGAAATCATATCAGACTCGAAATGTTAACTCTGTTTCTCTCTCCACCGATGCTGCCAGACCTGATGTGTATTTCTAGCACTTTGTGTTTTTATTACCGACTACACTAGTTTTGGTGAGTTTGTACTGATTAAGTTGACTTAGTTTCTGTATAACTGTACTGACAGCCATAGTGAAGTGTTTACTGGATCCCTGTTATGTTTGAAAATAGGATAAAGTGGCTGCACCCACAGGATACATTGGAAGGCTAGGAATGTCTGATAGAACTCAAGAACCATTCAGTTCATACATGCAGTAAGGAGGGATGATATCTTAGAAGGTTCCTCAAATGAGGCCATATGGGTAGAACTTAAAAATAAAAAGGAGGCAATCACTTGGCTGGGACTGTACTACAGGCCTCCAAATAGTCAGGGAGAGATAGAGGAGAAGGTATGTAGGCAAATCTCAGAGAGGTGTAAAAATAATAGGGTAATAATAGTAGGGGATTTCAATTTCCCCAATATTAACTGGGATAGTCTTAGTGCAAAAGACTTAAAGTGGGCAGAATTCTTAAAGTGCATACAGGAGAGCTTTTTGAGCCAGCACATAGAAAGTATTACAAGAGAAGGGGCGGTAGTGGATCTAATCCTAGGAAATGAAGCTGGACAAATGGTAGAAGTGTCAGTGCGGGAGCATTTCGGGGATAGTGACCATACCTGTAAGATTTAAGATAGTTGTGGAAAAGGACAAAGTGGGACCTGAAATAAAAGTACTGAATTGGGGGAAGGCTGATTACAATATGACGAAACATGATTGGACCAAATTAGAATGTACTGGGAGCAGCTACTTGTAGGAAAGTCTACATCGGACCATTGGGAGTCATTCAAAAAGGAAATAGTGCGAGTTCAGGGCCAACATGTTCCCATAAAGGTGAAGGGTAGGACCAACAAGTCCAGGGAACCCTGGATGTCAAGGGATATAGAGGATTGGATAAGGAAAAAAAAGGAGGCTTATGACAGACTCAAAGCGCTGAAAATAGTGGAGGCCCTAGAGGAGTATAGAAATTGTAGGGGGGCACTTAAAAATGTAATTAGGAGAGTGAAGAGGGGACATGAAAAAACACTGGCGGGCAAGATAAAGGAAAATCTCAAGGCATTTTATAAGTATATTAAGAGCAAGAGGATAACCAGGGAAAGAGTAATGCCCATTAGAGACCAAACTGGCAATCTGTATGTGGAGCCGGAGGACATAGGTGAGGTTTTAAATGATTGTTTTTCATCTGTGTTCACTATGGAGAAGGACAATGTAGGTGGAGAGATCAGGGAGAGGGATCGTGATATACTTGAACAAATTAGCATTGAAAAGAAGGAAGAATTAGCTGTTTTTGCGGGCTTAAAAGTGGATAACTCCCCAGGCCCAGATGAGATGTATCCCAGGCTGCTATGTGAGGCAAGGGAGGAGATAGCAGAGGTTCTGACACAAATTTTAAAATCCTCTCTGGCCAGAGGACAGGTATCAGAGGACTGGAGGTATGTGGTACCATTATTCAAGAAGGGTAGCAGGGATAACCCCCACGTAATTACAGGCCAGTGAGTCTAACATCTGTGGTAGGGAAAATATTGGAAAAAATTCAGAGGGACAGGATTAATCTCCACTTGGAGAGGTGGGGATTAATCCAGGATAGTCAGCATGGCTTTGTCGGGGAAGATCGTGTCTAACAAACTTGATTGAATTTTTTGAGGAGGTGACTACATGTGTAGATAAGGGTAAGGCGGTTGATGTAGTCTACATGGACTTCAGTAAGGCTTTTGATAAGGTCCCGCTTGGGAGATTGGTTAAGAAGGTAACAGCCCATGGGAACCAAGGAAATTTGGTAAATTGTTATCCAAAATTGGCTTAGTGGCAGGAGGCAGAGGGTGATAGCTGAGGGTTGTTTTTGCGAGTGGAAGCCTGTGAACAGTGGTGTTCCACAGGGATTGGCACTGGGACCCTTGCTGTTTGTAGTTTACATTCATGATTTAGACGTGAATATAGGAGGTATGATCAGTAAGTTCGCAGATTACACGAAAATTGGTGGTGTCGTAAATAGTGAGGAGGCAAACGTTAGATTACAGGACGATATAGATGTGCTGGTAAGATGGGCGGAACAGTGGCAAATGGAATTTAATCTTGAGAAGTGTGAGATGATGCATTTTGGGAGAACTAACAAGGCAAGGGAATATACAATGGATGGTAGGACCATAGGAAGTACAGAGGGTCAAAGGAACCTTGGTGAACATAGATCACTGAAGGCAGCAGCACAGGTAGATAAGGTGGTTAGGAAGGCATGTGGGATACTTTACTCGCCGAGGCATAGAATATAAGAGCAGGGAGGTTATGATGGAGCTGTATAAAATGCTAGTTAGGCCACAGCTGGAGTACTGTGTACAATTCTGGTCACTGCATTTTAGGAAGGATGTGATTGCATTGGAGAGGGTGCAGAAGAGATTCACCAGGGTGTTGCCGGGGATGGAGCATTTCAGCTATGAAGAGAGACTGGATAGGCTAGGGTTGTTTTCCTTCGAGCAGAGAAGGCTGAAGGGGGACCTGATTGAGGTATACAAAATTATGAGGGGCATTGACAGGATAGATAGGAAGAAACTTTTTCCCTTAGCGGAGGAATCAATAACCAGGGGGCATAGATTTAAGGTAAAGGGCAGGAGGTTTAGAGGGGATTTGAGGAAAAACTTTACACCCTGAGGATGATTGGAATCTGGAACACACTGCCTGAAGGGGTGGTAGAGGCAGGAACCCTCACAACATTTAAGAAGTATTTTGATGAGCACTTGAAACGCCATAGCATACAAGGCTACGGGCCAAGTGTTGGAAAATGGGATTAGAATAGATAGGTGCTTGATGGCCTGCACAGACACGATGGGCTGAAGGGCCTGTTTCTGTGCTGTATAACTCTATGACTCTATGACATGTTCTTCAGAGTTAATAATATATTAGGAACTCGAAGGTGAAGGTGAAAGGGAAGAGGCCCACGCTCAGGATGCAGTTTTGCTAAGGGAGATTGGCAAGAAAGTGCATGGCATGCTAACAAACCTTCCTGATCGCAACAAGGCAAAAGCTACGCCATTCAAAATAATTATCAGCAATTTGGACCAAGATTTTAATCCTAAGCCACTAGAGATAGTGGAAGGCTACAAATTTGGAAGCAGAAATCAGAGAAAGCCAAAGCAGGAATGGGGGAAGAAGTGTAATGAATTTCTATTTTATAAGCATGCCCAGTGTGTGATGACATCATTAAACATGATCTGGCATCTGTCTTTCTTTATAAGTTCCTCCCAATAACTTTGACTAATTATAGCAACCAATCTCTCGATTTCCATTTCTGTGATAATTCTGTATGTTTTCAGCACATGACATTGTTAATGTCTATCTTTGTTTATCTTGTAGTTTGCAATATCAGTAAAATACGACAATATGGTGCGCGAAATTACATGCACATGTCTACGTCACAGAAACTTTGACTGGAATTAAGGCCTTCATTCTCTTCCCAAGCTTTCTGGAGTTGAAAATGAGACTAGATTAGATTAGATTAGAGATACAGCACTGAAACAGGCCCTTCGGCCCACCGAGTCTGTGCCGAACATCAACCACCCATTTATACTAATCCTACACTAATCCCATATTCCTACCAAACATCCCCACCTGTCCCTATCTTTCCCTACCACCTACCTATACGTGTGACAATTTATAATGGCCAATTTACCTATCAACCTGCAAGTCTTTTGGCTTGTGGGAGGAAACCGGAGCACCCGGAGAAAACCCACGCAGACACAGGGAGAACTTGCAAACTCCACACAGGCAGTACCCGGAATCGAACCCGGGTCCCTGGAGCTGCGAGGCTGCGGTGCTAACCACTGCGCCACTGCGCCGCCCATTTGGAGTAGTCTTGATTTTAAGGGAAGATAGTCTTTGACCAACTTGATCGAATTTTTTGAAGAGGTAATAAGGAAGATAGATGAGGGTAGTGCAGTTGATATGGTCCACATGGATTTTAGCAAGGCTTTTGACAAGGTCCCACATGGCAGACTGGTTAAAAAAGATAAAATCCCGTGGGATCCAGAGAAATGCAGTAAGGTGGATACAAAATTGGCTCAGTGGCAGGAAACAAAAGATAATTGTTGATGGGTGTTTTAGCGACTGGAGGGTTGTTTCCAGTGGCATTCCACAGGGCTCAGTACTGGGTCCCCTGCTTATTGTGGTGTATATTAACGATTTGGACGTAAATGTAGGGGGCATGATCAAGAAGTTTGCAGACGACACAAAGATTGGCCGTGTGGTAGATGGCGAGGAGGATAGCTGTAAGCTGCAGGATGATATTGATGGTCTGGTCAGATGGGCAGAAAAGTGGCAAATGGAATTCAACTTGGAGAAGTGTGAGGTGATGCATTTGGGGAGGTTAAACAAGGCAAAGGAATACACGATTAATGGGAAAATGCTGAGAAGTGTAGAGGAAGTAAGGGATCTTGGAGTGAATGTCCGCAGATCCCTGAAGGTAGCAGGACAGGTCGATAAGGTGGTTGAGAAGGCATATGGAATCCTTTCCTTTATTAGCCGAGATATAGAATATAAGAGCAGGGAGGTTATGCTGGAACTGTATAACTCATTGGTTAGGCCACAACTTGAGTACTGTGTGCAGTTCTGGTCACCTCTTTGCAGAAAGGATGTAATTGCACAAGAGAGGGTACAGAGGAGATTTACAAGGATGTGCAGCTATGAGGAAAGATTGGATAGGCTGGGGTTATTCTCCTTGATGGACTGGCATGGAAAACCAAGCATTAATCTGCCAATAGATTTCATGAAATTGTATGCTTGCCCTCTAGATTGCACTCATACACCTTCCCCTTGGCCCCACCACTTGATTTGTCATTATTGCTGAGGCTCTAACTCAACCACCCTATAGTCAAGATGGAAAAAAACAATGTTAAACATGGAGAAATTAGTACTGCACGTCTGCAGAGGGATTAATTGGTGTTTTGAACATCTATCTTGATCCTTCCCTCTGAAAATCCATTCCTAAACCTCTTTTTATTTTGCTGCTTCTCTTGCTACCTCTTAAAGTCTCCTCACAGCCTTGACTTTATGATTGTGTACTTGCTCACCATCTAATTTTTCTACTACTGCCAGCTGTGCTTTGTTATAGCAAAATGTCCAAAGATATTTTGTTCTATTAAAGGTATTAAGTAAATATTATTGGTGCTACTGCTCCTTCTTCTACTCACCTTCTTTCTCTTCTT
This sequence comes from Heterodontus francisci, assembly GCF_036365525.1. Lineage (NCBI taxonomy): Eukaryota > Metazoa > Chordata > Chondrichthyes > Heterodontiformes > Heterodontidae > Heterodontus > Heterodontus francisci. Next base: position 160,672,621 of record NC_090374.1, on the reverse strand, counting down.
CCTTCTCTTTTGCTTCCTCCTTTCTTCTGCCCTTCTTCCTGCTTCTCTAAATCCTCTTCCTTCTTTTCCTTTCCTCTTTCTGCCTACTCTCATTCTAGTCCTCATTTGCTTCTCTGCCCCTTCTTTTTCCTCCCTAGGAATAGATTTTCCTCTTCTCCCCTCCCGCGATGGTGGCGGCGAGAGCGGGAACAGACTAGAGGAGCCGGGATATCAAAGAGCCTAGGCCTGACACCAAAAGCAGCGATGGCAGGGAAAGCACTCTGTTCTGTTCAGTGGAATAGTGGACCTGCTTGACCAACAAAATTGAAGTGTGACGTCACAGGAGGGCTGGTAAGTGAGTATTTCTTCCGTGTCTCTTTTTTGTTTTGGCCAAGTGATTTAAATCAGTGGTTAAGAGTACACTTAAATAATTATTTTTTTGCTAAATACTGAGATGCAAATTAATTAATTAAATAGAATATAGACAGCTGGGCAGGCGATGTGTTGCAGCTGTAGTATGTGGAAGCTGGTGGACGCCAGTGCAATCCATGGTGACCACGTCTGCAGCAAGTGTTGGCTGCACGAGAACCTTCAGCTCAGAGTTAATGAGCTGGAGTCCGAACTGCAGACACTGCGACACATCAGGAAGGGAGATTTACCTGGACACTGTGTTTCAGGAGACAGTCACACCCCTTAGATTAATTACATCAAATTTCGACCATGGTCAGGCACAGGAGGATGTGACTGCAAGTGAGGCAGGTATGGGGATCCAGAATCTAGCTTTGGAGGAGCCTCAGCCAGTGCCCTTATCCAATAGGTACGAGGTTCTTGCTCCCAGTGTGGACAAGGGCACAGACTGCAGGGAAGATGAGCAAACTGACCACAGCACCTTGATTCAGAGCGCCATTCAAGTGGGGGGAGAAAAGAGAAATGTAGCAGTAATAGGGGATAGCATAGTTAGGGGAATAGATACTGTTCTTTGCAGCAAAGATAGAGAGTCCCGAAGGCTGGGTTGCCTACCTGGTGCCAAGGTTAAGGACATCTCTTCTGGGCTAGAGAGGAACTTGGAATGGGAAGGGAAGGATCCAGTTGTCGTGGTCCACGTAGGTACCAACGACATAGGTAGGACTCGGAAAGAGGTTCTGCTGAGGGACTAAGAGCAGCTCGGGGCTAAATTAAAAAAGCAGAACCCCAAAGGTAATAATCTCTGGATTAGGACCTGAGCCACGTGCAAATTGGCATAGGGTAAATAAGATTAGAGAGATAAATGCGTGGCTCAAAGATTGGTCTGGGAGAAATCGGTTCCGATTCATGGAACACTGGCACCAGTACTGGAGAAATAGAGAGCTGTTCCATTGGGATGGGCTTCACTTGAACCATGTTGGGACCAGTGTCCTGGCGAATCGTATAACTAGGGTTGTAGATAAGGCTTTAAATTAAATAGTGGGGTGGGGGGTTCAATTGAAGGGAAGTTTAAAAAGTGGAAAAGTATTGAGAGAGCAGAGGTGCAGGGTAGTGAAGAGGCACACATTAATCAGAGTGTGACAGGAAAGGACAGAGAATAGAAGCATAAGAGTACAGCAGAAAGTAGAACCAGAGTAAGTAAAAATGGTAAAACGTCCAAGCTTAAGGCTCTTTATCTGAATGCACGTAGCATTTGCAACAAGAAAGATGAGCTGACAGCACAAATAGAAACAAATGAATATGATTTGATAGCTATCACAGAGATGTGGTTGCAGGATGACCAGGACTGGAAACTCAATGTTCAAGGATATTCAACATTGCGGAATAATAGACAGAAAGGAAAAGGAATTGGCGTAGCTTTGTTATTAAAGGAAGGGATCAGTGCAGTTGTGATGAATGTTATAGGTGCAATAGATCGTGATGTAGACTCAGTTTGGGTGGAAATAAGGAATGGCAAGGGAAAGAAATCATGGGTGGGTGTGGTCTATAGGCCCCCAAGGAGTTGCCTTTCTGTAGGACAAAGTATTAATCAAGAAATAACAGAGGCATGTGAGAAGGGCACTACAATTATCATGGGTGATTTTAATCTGCATCTCGACTGGACAAACCAAATTGGCAAGGGTAACATTGAAGACAAATTTTTAGGGTGCATCAGGGATTGTTTCTTAGAACAATATGTTACAGAACCTACCCGGGAACAGGCTATTTTAGATTTGGTATTGTGTAATGAGGTAGGATTAATAAGAGATCTTGTAGTTAAGGATCCACTAGAGGAAAGCGATCATAACATGATAGAATTTCAAATTCAGTTTGAGGGTGAGCAACTCGGGTCTCAAACCAATGTCCTTAACTTAAACAAGGGCAATTACAATGGTATGAAGAAAGAGTTGTCTAAAGCGGGCTGGGAAAATAAACTAAAGGGAAAGTCAGTCGATGAGCAGTGGCAGACCTTTAAGCAGATATTTCATAACACTCAGCGACATTTATTCTGGTCAGAAGGAAGGATTCAATGAGAACGATGAACCACCCATGGATAACAAAGGAAGTTCAGGAGAGTATCAAATCAAAAACAAAGGCATATAAAGTGGCGAAAACTAGTGGATTGGGAATTTTTTAGAAACCAGCAGCGGATGACTAAAAAACTAATAAAGAGCAGAAAATTGATTGAGATTAAATTGGCAAGAAATATAAAAACAAACAGTAAGAGCTTCTATGGGTATAAAAAAGGAAGAGAGTAACTAAAGTAAGTGTGGGACCCTTAGAGGATGAGACTGGGGAATTAATAACAGGGGACAGGGAAATGGCAAATAATTTAAACCAATATTTTGCATCAGTCTTCACTGTGGAGGGCACGATAAACATTCCAACAATAACAGATGAGCAAGGTGTAAATGGGAGGGAGGAACTTGTAACAATCTCTATCATGAGGGAAAAGGTGCTGGACAAACTGATGGGACTAAAGGCAGACAAGTCACCAGAACCTGATGGCCTGCATCCAATGGTTTTAAAAGAAGTGGCTGCAGAGATAGTAGAGGCATTGGTCATAATATTCCCAAACTCACTGGATTCCAGTTGGGTACCAGTAGGTTGGAAAACTGCTAATGTGACACCCCTATTCAAGAAAGGAGGGAGACAGAAAGCAGGAAACTACAGACCAGTTAGCTTAACATCTGTCATTGGGAAAATGCTAGAGTCCATTATTAAGGAAGAAATAACAGGACATTTAGAAAAACATAATGCAATCAAACAGAGTCAACATGGTTTTATGAAAGGGATATCATGTTTGACACATTTGTTAGAGTTCTTTGAGGATATAACAAGCAGAGTGGATAAAGGGGAGCCAGTAGATGTAGTGCATTTGGATTTTCAGAAGGTTCTCGATAAGGTGCCACATAAAAGGTTATTACACAAAATAAGAGCTCAGGGTATTGGAGATAATGTGTCGGCATGGATTGAGCACTGGCTAACACACAGAAAGCAGAGAGTCGGGATTAATGGGTCTTTTTCAGGTTGGAAAGCCGTAACTAGTAGGCTGCCACAAGCATAGGTCCTAGGGCCTCACTATTTACTGTCTATATAATGGCTTGGAGGAAGGGACAGAGTGTAGTGTATCCAAATTTGCAGACTATACAATAATAGGTGGGAAGGCATGTTGTGATGAGGACACAAAGAATCTGCAAAGGGATATAGATAGGTTAAATGACTGGGCAAAAACTTGGCAGTTGGAGTTCAGTGTGGAAAAGTGTGGTAGGAAGAATAAAAAGGCAGATTATTATTTAGATGGAGAAAGACTACAAAATACTGCAGCACAGAGGGATCTGGGTGTTCTTGGACATGAAACCCAAAAAGTTAGCATGCAGGTACAGCAAGTAATTAGGAAGGCAAATGGAATTTTGGCCTTCATTGCTAGGGGGTTAGAGTTTAAAAATAGGGAAGTCTTGTTACAATTAAACAGGGTGCTGGTGAGGCCACACCTGGAGTACTGCATACAATTTTGGTCCCCATATTTAAGGAAGGATATACTAGCATTGGAGACAGTTCAGAAAAGATTTACTATGCTGATTCCTGGGATGAAGGGGTTGTCTTATCAAGAACGGCTAAACAGGTTATGCCTTTATTCATTGGAGTTTAGAAGAATGAGAGGTGATTTTATTGAAACATATAAGATTCTAAGGGGGCTTGACAGGGTAGATGTTGAGAATATGTTTCCACTGCTGAGGGAATCTCAAACTAGGGGACATAGTTACAGAATTAGGGGTCACACATTTAAAACTGAGATGCGAAGGAATTTCTTCTCTCAGAGGGTGTTGAATCTCTGGAATTCTCTACCTCAGAGAGTTGTGGAGGCTAAGTCACTGAATGTATTGAAGGAGGAGGTAGATAGATTTTTGAAATCTTGGGGAGTCAAGGCTTATGCAGAGCAGGCCCGAAAGAGGAGTTGAGGCCTGGGACAGATCAGCCATGATCTTAATGAATGGCAGGGCAGGCTTGAAGTGCTGAATGGCCTACTCCTGCTCGTATTTCTTTTGTTCTTATGTTCCTTATTCCTCCTCTGCCTTTTCTTTTCCTTCTCTTCCTCCTTCTCCTCCTCTACCCCTTCCCACACTGCGCCATTCTCTTCATCCCCCACCCACCCCTTTTTGGCTGAAATCTACATTTCTTCAAAGAAGTCTGAAATTATGCAGTTCCTTTTCTTTTTTGTACATGTTGTTATTGAATTTAATACATATATAAAAAATGCTATCTTCATTGAAAAACTGACAACAGAAGGACTTCCAGAAGGCATTTGATAAAGTCCCACATAAGAGACTGTTAACTAAGGTAGAAGCCCATGGAGTTGAAGGCAAATTATTGACACGGTTAGGAAGTTGGTTGAGTGGTAGGCAACAGAGATTGGGGACAATGGGTAAGTACTCTGATTGGCAGGATGTGACTAGTGGTGTCCCGCATAGTAAGTCATATATCCAAATTTGCTGATAATACAAAGTTAGGCGGCATTGTAGACAGTCTAGATGATAGCATAAAATTGCAAAGAGATATTGACAGACTAGGTGAGTGGGCAAAACTGTGGCAGATGGATTTCAATGCAGGCAAGTGTGAGATTATCCATTTTGGACCAAAAATGGATAGAGCAGGGTACTTTCTAAATGGGAAGAGGTTAAGTACAGTGGATGTCCAAAGAGACTTGGGGGTTCAGGTGCATAGATCATTAAAATGCCATGAGCAAGTGCAGAAAATAGTCAAAAAGGCTAATGGAATGCTAACCTTTATATCTAGAGGATTGGAGTATAAAGACACAGAGGTTATGCTGCAGCTGTACAAAACCCTGGTTAGATCCCACTTGGAGTACTGTGAGCAGTTCTGGGCACCACAACTTAGGAAGGATATATTGGCCTTGGAGGGAGTGCAACGTAGGTTTACAAGAATGATACCTGGACTACAGGGGTTAAGTTACGAGGAGAGATTACACAAATTAGGCCTGTTTTCGCTAGAATTTAGAAGGTTAAAGGGTGATCTGATCGAAGTCTTCAAGATATTAACAGGAAAAGACAGGCTAGATAAACTATTTCCACTGGTTGGAGATTCTAAAACTAGGGGGCATAGTCTAAAAATTAGGAGCATACCATTCAGGAGAGATGTTAGGAAACACTTCTTCATGGAAGGGTGGTAGAGGTTTGGAACTCTCTCTCACAAACAGCAGTTCAAGCTAGAACAGTTGTTAATTTTAAATCTGAGATAGATTTTTGTTAAGCAAAGATATTAAGGGATATGGGCCAAAGGATGGTATCTGGAGTTAGGCTGCGGATAGGCCATGATCTCATTGAATGGCGGGACAGGCTCGAGGGGCTGAATGGCCTACTCCTGTTCCTATGTTCCTATGTTCCTATGAATGCCAACAGAAGGATCATCTGTTTCACAGTAAGGGAATAAAACAAGTGCTTACAATTCTTAAGCAATTTTTATGGTTTATCAAGCTGGAGGGCGTTAATTCTGAGGAACAGGGTATGATTGCATTCTTGCACTCACTATTTCTATGAAGCAATCCCAATTTAGGCATTTCACAGAGATAACATTGTCTTCTCAAAAATTGTGGCAGTGTCAGACTTGTACCTCTTAATGCTCAATGTGGCCTTTCCATGTCCCACACAAGCCATCCTTTTCAATTCAGAATGACATTTGGATATTCGCCAACTTCTGTAATGATATGGATAGTTTTATGCTGTGGGCCATCACCCAGCGGGATCTGAGTTCAGACTGTTCCCAAACTAATTTCATGTTGGGCCTTGGAGCTGGCAGAGGAGACTTTCATCCTATAAATCAACAGAACTGGATTTGTGCCCAGATCCCAGATGTGAAATGCTCTGTTGACCCCTTTCCTCAATGGTTTTCAAAGTTTTCTTTAGGCCTTGGATTTACTTTGGAATTTAAAACTCTGGGTACTTAAAAAGTTGAGTTTAAATGGAATGTTTTAATGTCAAAACATTGAGCAGAACTCAAAATGATCTGACTATACTTCTTAGCTCCACACATAGGTACTTAGCCCCTTTTTTCATTGGCATGAATGAACATTACCACAAGGGCTTACGACTTTCCCCCATCACAAGACTGCCAAATATATCTGCCTCAGAATAATAGAATGCATCTATCACCATAGCCATTCCACGCTTTGTGTTTTCTTTAAATCATTCTATTTTAACTTTCAAAAATATATATCCAGCTACATTGAACAATTCTTTATTTCTTACCTGCTGTTGTAAGAATATATGTTTAGTAGGATAATTAGGCATTGAAAGAGTAAAATGATTCAGGCTGTGGCTGGAATTCTTGTTTCTTTTAATTAAACTGCTCAAATGGTTGAAACTGTTTTGAGATTAACTGACTGCAGGTGCAGGGTAGTTAATGGTTGAAAGCTAAGAAAAACTGGGGCATCCTGAACATGAATATCCTGCCATTGCTAACCAAAGAAGGAACACTGAGATATGAAATCGGTTATGTACTCCTTTAGTGGTGTTCATATGTACTAAAGAATTCTTGTTATTTATGGGATTATAATTCCCTTTTACTATTTTCCAATATTAATCTTTGCTAGAATGCATTTTAGGATTAAGCTTTGTTAGAATATTCTTTTGGGCCTCCTTATCTCGAGAGACAATGGATACGCGCCTGGAGGTGGTCAGTGGTTTGTGAAGCAGCGCCTGGAGTGGCTATAAAGGCCAATTCTGGAGTGACAGGCTCTTCCACAGGTGCTGCAGAGAAATTTGTTTGTTGGGGCTGTTGCACAGTTGGCTCTCCCCTTGCGCCTCTGTCTTTTTTCCCGCCAACTACTAAGTCTCTTCGACTCGCCACAATTTAGCCCTGTCTTTATGGCTGCCCGCCAGCTCTGGCGAATGCTGGCAACTGACTCCCACGACTTGTGATCAATGTCACACGATTTCATGTCGCGTTTGCAGACGTCTTTATAACGGAGACATGGACGGCCGGTGGGTCTGATACCAGTGGCGAGCTCGCTGTACAATGTGTCTTTGGGGATCCTGCCATCTTCCATGCGGCTCACATGGCCAAGCCATCTCAAGCGCCGCTGACTCAGTAGTGTGTATAAGCTGGGGATGTTGGCCGCTTCAAGGACTTCTGTGTTGGAGATATAGTCCTGCCACCTGATGCCAAGTATTCTCCGAAGGCAGCGAAGATGGAATGAATTGAGACGTCGCTCTTGGCTGGCATACGTTGTCCAGGCCTCGCTGCCGTAGAGCAAGGTACTGAGGACACAGGCCTGATACACTCGGACTTTTGTGTTCCGTGTCAGTGCGCCATTTTCCCACACTCTCTTGGCCAGTCTGAACATAGCAGTGGAAGCCTTACCCATGCGCTTGTTGATTTCTGCATCTAGAGACAGGTTACTGGTGATAGTTGAGCCTAGGTAGGTGAACTCTTGAACCACTTCCAGAGCGTGGTCGTCAATATTGATGGATGGAGCATTTCTGACATCCTGCCCCATGATGTTCGTTTTCTTGAGGCTGATGGTTAGGCCAAATTCATTGCAGGCAGACGCAAACCTGTCGATGAGACTCTGCAGGCATTCTTCAGTGTGAGATGTTAAAGCAGCATCGTCAGCAAAGAGGAGTTCTCTGATGAGGACTTTCCGTACTTTGGACTTCGCTCTTAGACGGGCAAGGTTGAACAACCTGCCCCCTGATCTTGTGTGGAGGAAAATTCCTTCTTCAGAGGATTTGAACGCATGTGAAAGCAGCAGGGAGAAGAAAATCCCAAAAAGTGTGGGTGCGAGAACACAGCCCTGTTTCACACCACTCAGGATAGGAAAGGGCTCTGATGAGGAGCCACCATGTTGAATTGTGCCTTTCATATTGTCATGGAATGAGGTGATGATACTTAGTAGCTTTGGTGGACATCCGATCTTTTCTAGTAGTCTGAAGAGACCACGTCTGCTGACGAGGTCAAAGGCTTTGGTGAGATCAATGAAAGCAATGTAGAGGGGCATCTGTTGTTCACGGCATTTCTCCTGTATCTGACGAAGGGAGAACAGCATGTCAATAGTCGATCTCTCTGCACGAAAGCCACACTGTGCCTCAGGGTAGACGCGCTCGGCCAGCTTCTGGAGCCTGTTCAGAGCGACTCGAGCAAAGACTTTCCCCACTATGCTGAGCAGGGAGATTCCACGGTAGTTGTTGCAGTCACCGCGGTCACCTTTGTTTTTATAGAGGGTGATGATGTTGGCATCGCGCATGTCCTGGGGTACTGCTCCCTCGTCCCAGCACAGGCATAGCAGTTCATGTAGTGCTGAGAGTATAGCAGGCTTGGCACTCTTGATTATTTCAGGGGTAATGCTGTCCTTCCCAGCATTACCCCTGAAATATAGAATATAGTCACATTTATTCCTTCATTAAAATAGGTAAAAAGAATGATGTTTAACTAGGATTTCTTTACTGTCACAATTCTCATTCATTTCAAGGTCTACAAGTCAGAATGAGTATCTGTACATCCCAGAATTAGAAGCAAAGAATTGTTTCAGTATCAGCGTGTGGGCTGTTATAGCAAGTGCAGCAGGCCAGAGAGAGGAACACTTTGGGCCATGAAACTACCAATGACGATATTTTCATTATATGTCTCACCCATAATCAGATGGACTAAGACGTCACAACCAGGCGTATAACTTTTCATCACGGGCATGTCTTCATCTTACTGACTCAAGGGAAAAGGCAAAGGAGAAATCTGATCAGCTGTAATAATGGTAGTAGGCATAATATCACAAAGGGTGGTTTAAGGAATAAGTAGGCAACTGAAAATTAACTCAAGTTAGAAGTTTGAACAGATGGCACCAGGCAGGTATACAAAAGTAAAATTGTAGAGGGTGCATGGAACGAAGTCACAGCGTCTGTCCAAAGGACAACAAGGTAAAATATAATTCTCAATTGTACTTTGTGATTACTGCTTAAATACTGCAATAAAATCATTCTTGCTTGTGCAAATAAAACTATAACCAATACGGTGTCAGCATGAAACAACTGAACAAAGTGTCCGAGTGAACTACACTGTCGGGAGGCAGAAGTTACAATGATAAAGCTTCAGCTATAGGGCCTGACATTCATCTATTGGTCTAAGTGAGAACTGATGAAAATTTGTCCGGAATGGTGACGTGCTAATGGCACTCAAATTTCCTGGGTTGCCATTTTCATAATTATTTGCAGATCTCGAAGCAGACTTAGGGCAGGAAACATGCCAGTGGTGAAAATGGAATATTATGTGGATCTGAAGTTCAAAGGAATGGGGGCAATTGTCAAAGTAGAAAGACAAAAATTCTGTAAGATTTCAGAAAATCTCAGTCAAATTATACGCTATTAAATATACGGGTATTAAACAGTGACAGACAAAAATGAAGAGAAAGAAAATCCTACAGCTAGACATGAGTCTACAAGAAATACAGCTCCAATGACTAATGCAAGACTTAACAGGCTAAAAATTGGACTGCTCCCATTTTCAGGCATGGGGGTCATGATTCGTGATCAACCTGTAGCTGGTCCTTTTAAGGCAGACAGCACTTTGGAGCAAATGTAATGATGGGATGACATCCTAAGGAAATCGAAGTCTCAGTGGATGCTGATGGACAGCGCGTCCGCAACGAAGTGGTCCAGAATACCTCCTCCCTGCCTCCTCTTCCTCTTCCTCCTCCTCTTCCTCTTCATCCATCCATATGACCTCCACATGACTGGTGCCAAGGGCTGAGCTCTCATTATAACAAGGATGTTTAGGACGCAGCAGACCACCACAAATTTGGAGACATGGTCTGGTGAGTATTTTAGGGTTCCCCGAAGCAGTCCAGCCATTGCTTGAGAATGATAAAGGTCTGCTCTACGACATTCCTGGTGGCAGCATGGTTCTTGTTATAGGCACATTGTCCTTTCATGGCCAGGTGGCGGAAGGGAGTCATGAGCCAGGTGAGGGTGTCTCTTGTCTTCAAGTAGCCAGCCTCTACTTCTTCATGGTGGCCCAAAGATAACGGGAACAGCAGACTGCCTCAGCATGGAGATGTCGTGGCTGCTGACAGGATAGCAGGTGTTCATCGACATGATGGTCTAGGAATGGTCGCATACCAACTACACATTAATGGAGGTAAACTCTTTGTGGTTACCATACATCTCCCCATTCACATTTGGGGCGTGTAGAGCCATGTGTGTGCAGTCACTGCATCACTGGGAATCCTGCTGCTCTGGCAAAGCCATGTTCCCACTCATCCTCATTGTCTCTGGTTAGAGAGAAGATGATGATGTCCCCTCTCATAGAGTCATAACAGCTCAGAAGGAGGCCATTTGGCCCATCAAGTCCATGTTGGTTCTCTGTAGAGCAATCCAGTCAGTTCCATTTCCCTGCTCTATCCCCATAACCCTACAAGTTTATTTCCCTGAAGTGCCCAACAAATTTTCTTTTGAAATCATTGAGCATCGCCACTTCCACCTCGTCGGCAGCACGTTCCAAATCATTATCACTCGCTGCATAAAAAAAGTTATTACTTACAGCCCCTCCCGCATCTCTTGCCCAAAATCTTAAATCTGTATCCCCTAGTCCTTGTACCATTAGCTAATGGGAACAGCTTTTGTTTGACTGCCTTATCTAAACATCTTGTACACCTTTATGAAATCTCCCATCAATCTCCTTTGGTCCAAGGAGAACAACCCCAGCTTCTCCAACCTAGCCTTGTAGCTCAGAGGGTGGTGAAACTTTGGAATTCTCTACTCCAGAGAGCTGTTAAAGCTTAATCATTGAGCATGTTCAAGACAGAAATAGAGATATATCTGGATACTAATGACATCAAGGGATATGGGGATAGCACAGGAAAGTGGCGTTGAGGTAGATGATCAGTCATAATCTAATTGAATGGCAGAGCAGGCTCGATGGGCTGACGGGCCTACTCCTGCTCCTCTGCTCTAAAATCCCTCATTCCTGGAACCATTCTGGTAAACCTCCTCTGCACCCTCTCAAGGACCCTCACATCTTTCCTAAAGTGTGGTGACCAGAACTGGATGCAGCGCTCCAATTGCAGCCTAACCAGAGCTTTATAATAGTTCAGCATAACTTCCCTGCATTTGTGCTCAATACCTCTACTTATGAAGGCAAATATCTCATATGCTTTGTTAGCTACTCTCTCAATATGTTGTGCCACCTTCAAATATCTCTCCTGGTGTACAGGGCCTCCATCACCTCTTGGATGCAGTGATGGATGGGGAACTGGGAAATGTTGCCAAAGTCGCCTGTCCCTGCCTTGTAGGACGGCGAGTAGAAGTTGAGAATGACGGTGACCTTGACAGCTACTGGCAGTGCTGTCTCACCCTGCTGTGAAGTTGCAGGTCCTCTTGAAAGAGGTGACTATCTCCTTGGTGAATCACAGGCACCTCAGACATTGCTCCTGGCTGAGGTGGAGGTAGGTGAAGTGTTCCCTGAAAACCTGTGGAGGACAGGTGAGAGCCCTCCTCCTCCTTCCTCTGTGCAGAGCTACTCCCCCCCACCCCCGCAGCCTCAGCTCCATTTGTCTGTCATGTTGCAGACCAAGAAGCTCTGCAATTACAGCCCCCATAACTGTAGCAGCATTGCAATGAACAGGTCACAAAACTCCTCTGCCCTCACTGTGAGATGCACCAACGCTCCCTTCCAAATCCAGCAAGTCACCAAAACTCCTCTAAAAATATAGCACAAACTTTTCCAAAGCAACAGTAAGTCAAAAACACCTTGCCTGCAAGTTATGGCTGGCCCTTTAAATAGCGCTCATGGCAAGGACCCTCATGCAGCTGAATGCATGTTCAGCTGTGAGTGGTTAGTACAAGGGTGTTCACTGCATTTGCACAGTCCAAATTTGCAGAACATGCATCAAATCAGTCTGAGAGGCTGTTTGATGTCACGATCGGCCCACTGTGAAAGCTTCCAGCGCACGTATGGCACTCCCACATGAGCACCCTTTCCAGCATGGGGCAGCACTCAGGCTGTGCTGGAAGAGGCCAGGGGTGTTGCACCTTCCATTTTGAGAGCCTCCAGCTTCCATAGCGCTGGTTCCAGCGGTGCTATGGAACTGAATTTTGCAGCCAACCTGTCCCAACTCATTCACTTGCTTTGTAGCCAAAAGAAAAAGACTTTCATCCCATCATCCAGCCTGATGTGATCTCAGGCTCCAGTGTCACACCACTCATGGTCAATCCTTCAAGTTTTTGAAACTTTATGACAAAAACAATCCTGCAATCTTCAAAACATTACATGAAACCTAACACTGCCTTGGAATTATATAAAATAATCCAACAAATCCATATGAGGCTTTATTTGTATTCACCTCTTCTTATCGTAATCTGTGGATATGTTAATTGTAAACCACATTTGAAAGATGTGTGTTCTAATCAGGTAGGAGTGAGAGCAGAGCTGAAGGACGTGGGCTGACTGATAGCAAAAGGCTGTGTATCCGGATGATTACAGCTCTTTGGGAGCGAGCTGCCATGCTGTCTCTTAGCAGAGCCATCACAAATGACTGTCAAATTTCATAAAATGCTCCGTAATTTAAAAATGACAGTTTTTTTTATGCTTCTGCCATTTCTTCGAACATGTTTATTAGGTTCCTTCAGTAGCTGTCATTTCTGGAGAATGGGATTATTATGCACTCACAAAAATAACCCAGAAGTGATAGCTCAAAAAAAATGTTCCCAGACACAGTTGAAGTAATTTTCACAGGTCAGTTATTTCCAGCATGCCAAACTTTTGTTTCCTTCAAGTAGCATCTAGTTACTATTGTTTAAAATGATCAATTATTTAGTGAAGTGTAAATAAATGAAGTTAAATTAGAGTTGATTTCTCTGAAGATGAAGGAAGAGGTTGGACAAGACTTGCCCATAACAAAACTTTGTTACCAGAAATTCACACTTCCTGTATTTTTGCATGCACCGATTACTCCATTGCATCACTCTCCACCCATATCTCACTTCCCTCTTTAAAACCTACTTCCTTCTTTGTTCATTGCTGAAACATCTCCCTATTCACTTACAACTGCACTTCCACAATCCCAGTTGTCTAGCCTTTGTTCCTCCATTCACTGCAAAATTCCTGAAGATACTGATCTGCCCAACCTCATCCTCATTTCCATCTTTGTTCTTAATACCCTTGGTAAACAATGCCTCGATTTTAAAATTCTCACATTGTTTTCAAATCCCTCCATGGCCTCACCCTCCATATCTTTGTAATATTCTCCCGCCTTACAACCGTCCGCGATATCTGCACTCGTCCAATTATGACCTCTTGAGCATCCCCGATTTTAATCGCTCCACTATCGTTGGCCACTCTTTCAACTGCCAAGGCCCTAAGGTCTGGAATTCCTCCCTAAAATTCTCCATCTATCTCTCATTCCTCCTTTAAGACGTTCCTTGAAACCTACCTCCTTTACCAAGATTTTGGTCATGTGACCTAATATTTGTGATGTGACTCAGTGTCAAAGTTTGTTTGATAACCCTCCCGTGAAATGTCTTGGGACTTCTTACGATGTTAATGGTGTTACATACATATAAGTTGTTGTTGTAAAGGGTTCCACAATTGAGCTCAAAATATCCCAGCGAGGGATTGGGTCATGGGAGGCAGAAGGTAAGTCAGAGTTCTAGTTCTCATGTCTAAATCAGCGTCAACTCTAGTTCACTCAGAAAAGCCCACACCTTCATGGGATCTTTATCATCAGTAGATAAAGGTAAAACAAAGAAATAACTTTCATTTATATTGTGCCTTTCCCAACTTCAGGACATCCTGAAGCACTTGATTACCAATGAGTACTTTGGCAGTGTAATCGCTGTTGCAGTGTAGGAAACATGGCAGCCAATTTGCACACAGCAAGGTCCTACAAACAGCAATAAGATAGTGAGCAGCTAATCTGATCTTTTTTCTTTCAGCAATGTTGGTTAAGGGATAAATACTGGCCAGGACATCAGGCCAACTCCCTGCTCTTCTTCAAAATAGTGCCATGGGATCTTTTACGCCCAGCTAGGAAGGAAAATGGAGCCTTGGTTTGTCATTCAAAAGACAGCATTTCCGACAGTACTACACACTACAGTTCCTTAATACTACAATAAGATATCAGCCTAGATGATGTACTCAAGTCTCTAATGTGAGATTTGAACCCACAACCTTCTAACTCAGATACAAGAGCACTACCACTGACGCATATTCTGCAATCACTAGAACTTGAGGATCACTATGCTGGTTTCTGCAGAGCTCAGCTTGCACTCTGATGTTCATAAACTGTCGCAGTACCTAAGGAGGTCAGTTGATAGTCATGCCTCAACCAGCTTTCTGAAGGAGCTATCCATTTTCCAGACGGAGAATGAAAAACAGAGTCACCAACATATAATCCTTTCCCACACCTTGCAAGCTATTCTGCTATTTGTAGGAAGGAGAGTCCCAATTCCCATGTTTTTGTTTATCAATTGATGTTTATCATTCCCTGTTCCCATGCCGAACTGGCACTAGAGATAAGGGAATAAGTATTTAACTGCCTTAAAGAACAGATTTATTGATAACTCCCCTCCCCTCTCCCATTCACACACACAACACTTGAGGATTCCTAATCTTCTTCCCATGAAGTTATGGGCACCTTTTTGTTTCAAGATATAACAAATGCACAAATAGTTTTACAATTCAACTTTCACCTTTTATCAGTTGTCGACTTGCTTAGGGCTGGGAATTAACAAGGAGGCAGTTCTCTGCGCGCCCCCCCACCTCACCATGGCTGGAAAGTTGGGGACGAGCCCACCTCTGCTGGCCCTGGAAGCCACGTCCGTATTTTATAGTCTTCAGGCAACTAATTGCCTGAGGGCATGACTTTCGCCCCTCTAAGGCAGGATATCCCACTTCCAAGAGCAGTTGGTCCTCTTCAGTCCCAGCAGTGCCACTGGGAGCAGTGTCCCCTGCTGGGATTGCAGCAGTCCCCAGAGCAGCAGGCATTGAGGAGGCCCAGAGTGCAGGTAAGTGGGATTAGGAATTGCTGGGGTCAATCAGGCAGGCGCTGACGAGGGGTTGGGGGCCAATCGCAAGGGCATGGGGGGGATGCAGTTACCGCTGGGTGGGCCCTCTGTGGGGCACAGGGTGCCCAATCAGCAGGGACCACCGACTGCCACCGTGGCCACAGGGAAGTTGCCAGGTTTTACTGGGCTGCCTTCCTAGGTGATGAACTGGCCATCTGTTGCTTGTAAAATACCAGTGGTGGCGGGAAGAGGCCCTTAAGTCCCCATTAATTAGCCACTTAAGGGTCTCAATTGACCCAAGGGCGAGCCTGTCCATCCACCACTGCCCCCCCTACCCCCACCCCCCACCCAATCTGGCATCTCACTCATTTGCAACACTTCTTATTTTCTGGTCAATCTGACGAGACGATCTGCCCTCTCAGATCGATGTAAAAGATCACGTGTCACTCTTCGATGAAGAGCAGGGGAGTTTTCCCCAGTCTACTGGCTAATAATTATCCTTCAACCAACACCACTGGAAAATAAATGACCCCATTATTCTGAGGGGGCTTGACAGGGTAGATGCTGAGAGGATGTTTCCCCCTCATGGGAGAATCTAGAACAAGGGGGCACAGTTTCCAAATAAGGGGTCTCCCATTTAAGACAGCGATGAGGAGGAATTTCTTGTCTCCGAGGTTCATTAATCTTTAAAATTATTTTCCCCAGAGCGCATCGGAGGCTGGTTCATTGAATATATTCAAGGCTGAGTTAGACAGATTTTTGATCCAAGGGCTGTGGGGGACAGGAATAAATGGAGTTAAGGCCACAATCAGATAGCTGTGATCTTATTGAAAGGAGAAGCAGGCTCAAGGGGCCAAATGGCCTACTCCTGCTCCTATTTCTTATGATTTTATAATGCCAGACAGACCCAGATGATGTGCATACTCCTGACCCAATGGCGTACGGGTGTAAATCTTCTGAGAGTGTCTTTGGAACAGGCTCCACTAATTGCAACAGACGCTTTTGTTATATCTGCTTCTTAGTATTGTTGCACCTGGTTAGATGCTGCTCATAATCTCAGCTGTTCTTTCAAGATTGTTGGGACAATTTTTACCCTACCTACAAGGTCCATTTTCATAATAAGGACACATGCAAAAAGGCACCTGATCCAGGTTCCTTAGGTGTCCCTAAGTTACAGTATGGATAAATAGATGTGTGTGTATGTATGTGTGTATATATGTCAATATATTATATATACATGAGAACATGCCAGGATCTGCAGCAGGCATGAGGTGCCAACCTGGTGAAGCTACAACACAGGATTGCACTTATATAGCACCTTTCACGACCACCAGACATCTCAAAGTGCTGTACAGCCAATGAAGTACCTTTTGAAGTGTAGTCACTGTTGTGATGCAGGAAACATGGCAGTCAGTATGCACACAGCAAACTCCCACAAACAGCAATGTTATAATGACCAGATAATCTGTTGTTGATTGAGGGATAAATATTGGCCAGGACACCAGGGATAACTCCCCTGCTCTGCTTTGAAATAGTGCCATAGGATCTGTTACATACACCCGATCAAGCAGATCCTGCCTCAGTTTAACATCTCATCTGAAAGATGACACCTCCGACAGTGCAGCACTCCATCAATACTGCACTGGAGTGTCAGCCTTGATTTTATCTAGAAGGACAAGGGCAGATGCATGGGAACACAACCATCTGCAAGTTCACCATCCTGCCTTGGAATTGTATTGCAGTTCCTTCACTGTCACTGGGTCAAAATCCTGGAACTCCCTCCCTAACAGCACTGTGGGTGTACGTGCGCCAGATGGACTGCAGCAGTTCAAGAAGGCGACTCACCACCACCTTCCCAAGGGCAATTAGGGATGAGCAACAAATGCTGGCCTTGTCAGTGATGCTCACATCCCAGGAATGAATTTTAAAAATCTATATCTAGGTGTATATATATATATATATTATTTATAATATATTTTAAAATGTCTTATTATCCCCTTCATTCATCTTATTCTTGCTTAATGCAAAGTGTTCAATTCCAGCAAAGATGCCTCACATTGTTCACAGTGAGAAATGTGTGGACTTGGCAACTTGATGAGATGTCAACCAGCTTCAAATGTTTGCACTAAGTATGAGGTGTCCATATGTATTTCTGAAGCACAAAGCTGAGCCTTCGCAACCATTTAGCTGAGGGAGCCAAATGATAACCTTCAATGGACAGTAAAGATGGTCTGATTTGTTTGCAGAACATTTCAATACAAAGAGCCAGACCAAAGCAGCATCATGTTCAATGCTGAAAAAGTTTTGTTGTCCTTTGACATGTATCTAGTTGTGTGAATTGTGGTTTGCTCACACTTTTAATGAGTGCTGCTATATAGCAATGGAAGAAGAAATCTGTGAAGCCCTTCATAAAATCACTGTAGCAGAAAATAGAGGTAGCAGAAGAGGTCGGAAACCTGTCTCCAGAACTGAATCGCTGTAACTAATTTTTCCCAATCCTTTTTATTTTTTAAGTACATCTAAAGTGGAATGTTATTACGGTGGGATTTGTTTAAGCATATCTAATCCATGGTGTAGGAGGAACAGCCTGCTGTCAAAATTAAGTTCAAACACTATGATAATGATCACACTGGCAAGATCGTTGCAGAGAAAAGTTTATCCGGCAGCAGATACTATTTCACTGAATCATAGAAACATGGAATGGTTACAGCACAGAAGGAGGCTATTCAGCCTGTTGTGTCTGTGCTGGTTCTCTGAAAGACCAACTCACCTAATCCCATTCCCTGGCTTTTCCCCATAGCTCTGCATTTTTTTTCTTTTCAGATAATTGTCCAAATCACTCTTGAATCTCTCAGTTGAATCTGCCTCCACCCCACACTTTCAGGCAAAGCATTCCAGATCCTAACCACACAATACATAAAAAAGATTTTCCTCCTGTTGCCTCTGGTTCTTTTGCCAATCATCTTAAATTGGTGTCCTCTGGTTTTGGATCCTTCGGCCAGTGAGAACAGTTTCTCCCTCTCTAATCTGTTCAGAGCCCTCATGATTTTGAACACCACTATCAAATCTCTCTTAATCTTCTCTTCTCCAAGGAGAATAGACCCAGCTTCTCCAACCTATCCATGTAACTGAACTTCCTCATCCCTGGAACCATGCTTGTAAATCTTTTCTGCACCCTCTCTCATGCCTTAAAATCCTTCTTAAAGTGTGGTTCCCAGAACTGAACATAATATTCCAGTTGAGGCTTTTACACAGGTTTATCATAACTTCCTTGTTTTTGTACTCTATGTTTCTATTTATAAATCCCAGGATCCCATATGCTTTATTAACCGCTTTCTCAACCTGTCCTGCAACCTTCAATGATTTGTGTACATATACCCCCAGATCCCTCAGGTCCTGCACCCCTTTTAGAATTGTACCCTCTGATTTATATTGCCTCTCCTCATTCTTCCTACCAAAATGTATCACTTCACGCTTTTCTGCATTAAATTTAATTTGCCACTTGTCTGCCCATTTCACCAGCCTATGTCCTCTTGAAATTTTTCACTATCCTCCTCACAGTTCACAATACTTTCAATTTTGGATTTTTGATGTGCTCCTTGTGTTGTCTTAAGTACACAATGAGTTACGTGGATTCCAATTCCTTGAAGATCTCAAACAGGTTTATTAACAGCTAACTATGATATGAAAGCAAACTATGTATAGAACCTTTTTATGGAGAGTTACAGTTGCGGAGTGTCTATGGCTTCCAGTCACATAACTACATCCTGGCACTTAGCTCATTAAAATACTAAGTTCTGAAAGGAACATTGCTCTTGAAGTGATCATACAACAGTATCATCTGCAAATTTTGAATTTGTGCCCTGTACACCCAAGTCTATTATTTTATTTTAATTCATTCATGGGATGTGGGCATCACTGGCTAGGCCAGCAATTATTATCCATCCCTAACTGCCCTTGAGAAAGTGGTGGTGAGCTGCCTTCTTGAACTGTTGTAGTGCATGTGAGGTAGGTACACCCACAGTGCTGTTAGGAAGGGAGTTCCAGGATTTTGACCCAGTCACAGTGATGGAATGGTGACATAGTTCCAAGTCAGGATGGTGTGTGACTTGGAGGGAAACTTGCAGGTGCTGGTGTTCCCATGCATTTGCTGTCCTTGTCCTTCGAGTTGGTAGAGGTCGCGGGTTTGGAAAGTGCTGTCTAAGGAGCCTTGGTGCGTTGCTGCAGTGCATCTTGTAGATGGTAGACACTGCTGTCACTGTGTGTCGGTGTTGGAGGGAGTGAATGTTAGTGGGCGGGGTGCCAATCAAGCAGGCTGCTTTATCCTGGATGGTGTTGAGCTTCTTGAGTGTTGCTGGAGCTGCACCCATCCAGTCGAGTGGAGAGTATTCCATCCACTCCTGACTTGTGCCTTGTAGATGATGGACAGGCTTTGGAGAGTCAGGAGGTGAGTTACTCGCCTCAGGATTCCTAGCCTCTGACCTGCTGTTGTAGCCACGGTATTTATATGGCTACTCCAGTTCAGTTTCTTATCAATGGTAACCCCTAGGATGTTGATAGTGGGGGATTCAGCGATTGTAATGCCATTGAATGTCAAGGGGAGATAGTTAGATTCTCTCTTCTTGGAGATGGTCATTGCCTGGCACTTGAGTGGCGTGAATATTACTTGCCACTTATCAGCCCAAGCCTGGATATTGTCCAAGTCTTGCTGCATTTCTACATGGACTGCTTCAGTATCTGAGGAGTCGCAAATGGTGCTGAACATTGTGCAATCATCAGCGAACATCCCCACTTCTGACCTTATGATTGAAGGAAGGTCATTGATGAAGCAGCTGAAGATGGTTGGGCCTAGGACACTACCCTGAGGAACTCCTGCAGTGATCTCCTGGAGCTAAGATGATTGACCTCCAACAACCACAACCATCTTCCTTTGCGCTAGGTATGACTCCAATCACGGGAGAGTTTTCCCCCTGATTCCCATTGACTTCAGTTTTGCTAGGGCTCCTTGATGCCATACTCGGTCAAATGCTGCCTTGAGGTCAAGGGCAGTCACTTCCACCTCACCTCTTGAGTTCTGCACTTTTGTCCATGTTTGAACCTAGGCTGTAATGAGGTCAGGAGCTGAGTTGCAGAACCCAAACTGAGCATTTCATTGATATATATCAAGAAAAGCAGGGGTTCTGGCACTGACCCCTGGGGAAACCCACTTCATGTTGAAAAGCAACTGTTCACCACTGCTCTCTGTTCCTTGTCACTCAGCCAAATTTGTATCTTTGCTGCTATTGTCCCTTTTATTCTGTGTCTGATGCTGAAGATGTGGAACTCAAGAGTATTGTCAACTAGTTGTCAAAATAGTGCAGGGTGTGACCAGAAATATCAATGCAATTGAGAGGTCAAGAAGGAGCCGGTTTAGATGAAAATAGTTGGGAAGGTAGTGAGCTGAGATTGAGAAGAAGTTTCACATGCTGAGATGTGGGTAGGCACAGAAATGTGTGTTCTGTGAAAGCAATGGGCATGTGCTTTCATTGTAACCCTGAAATAACAAGGATAAATTATTTCTCTTGAATAAAAGTAACATGGAATGAGAAAAGGACACAGACCATATACATTCTAGCCTATAATACACTCTACCCTATCCCTTTACTATCCTGAGAGTAAGTTTTACATTATAAACCCTAATTACCAAAGGAAAACAAGCAAAGATTCAGAATATTAATTGCAGTTGAATATGATTGCTGTATTTAATTTCATACTTCTGCCTACTAAACATCATAGCCCTCCAATTTAACCATCCATAGCCCAACTCCACAAGGTAGTATGGGCATCATTGTGACTGGTGGAACATTTGATCATCTAAGTTTATGCTTATACTTAGTATTTCCTCCATCATATTCCCAACCAGATGTATATTCAACTCCTATCTGAGGCAGTTATATACAAATCCACCACTATGATGTGAGTTAATCTCTGGAGGTAGTGTACACCTTTAGTGCTTGATCTGATCTTGCAGACTGATTCCCCACCCATTGTAGAACCCACCTATTGAGAATTAGCTTCCTTGTTATTTATTCATTGTAAACCCCGTGAGGGATAATTTCAGCAGGACTCTCCCAATTTTCCACAATTGCTTCATGGGACGATCTGGAAAAAATCCTCTAGAAAGCAATCATTTATGCCATTTCTCCAAGATTCCACCAAAGTTACGATGGAAGATTGGGAGAACTCCAATGGAAATTCCAGGCATGTAGCTGCATTCGCAGTCCCAATCAGACAGCCTGCTTCCATTGTATAATTCATGGCTCTCAGCATGTTGAAGACCTGGATCATGTCCCCTTCCATATTGCTTTCTCTGGCCACATCTGGTATAATTTACCTTTTGCATCATGTTGTGAAATGAAATGGGTTCACTGATATTGACATCATGAGTTAGTTTCTGGATTGCACCAATAACTAACTTTTGGATTTATATCCTGTGTACATTTTGTAATACACAGCAATAATGGCTGCAAAAAAGAATTGCCAGAATTTCTCAATTAATGCATTTTATGAAATGGATAAAGAAAACTTTATTTTTCTTGCTCCCTATGGACAGCAAGGTATTGTAAACTGCTGAATTATTTCTCTTTCTCCTTACTCTTTCCAGAGTTTCTCAATTTTTTTGTTGTTGATTATTCAGTCAGAAAAGAGCCATTCTATTCTGAGCTCTAGTTGCCTCCGCAGAGACTGCACTGTCATTTTGACCCTGACATTCCTTAATTATTTTAAAAAGATCAGTCTGACGTAAATT
Source organism: Heterodontus francisci (assembly GCF_036365525.1). Classification (NCBI taxonomy): domain Eukaryota; kingdom Metazoa; phylum Chordata; class Chondrichthyes; order Heterodontiformes; family Heterodontidae; genus Heterodontus; species Heterodontus francisci. The sequence continues at coordinate 160,650,400 of NC_090374.1, read as the reverse complement.
GTTTCATATCAAAATGCGTATTAATACTACTTCAGTGAGCCTATTTGTACTCATGTTGGCTTATTGACCATTTCCATAACGATTAGTGAGGTGTGAATGATGAAACGGCAGGAGGAAATGCCTTGGTAATGCCAGATGTGTCTACATATGGATTTTGAAAGTGTTCTGTTGGCATAATTTATTCCTTTATTGCATTTTTGACCGGAGGCTTGGATCTGTAGCCATCACTGTCAGGCAGCTCTGTAATTATGATAAGTGCTGTACCAGCCTAGTAATTAGTCCTGGTGGATTTTTTTTACGTAAGGATTGAGCAGGAAATATCTCTGCCTCTCAGATATCACCCTACAGTCAATGACTACAATAGATGGATGAAAGCATCGTTTCTAGCTGCATAAATATGGACACCTCCACAGATTAGATTAGTTTGGTTGGTAAACACGTTAAATGATATGACTTAATTATTACTTTCTGGCTTTCATCTTATTGGCAGCCATTTGTTTTTGTTCCGATCATCACTCTTTTGGTCTGGTGGAAATATGAAAGTATAAGGTGGGAATGCCATACTTTATTTGTAAGCTGGCAGCATATCAATGGCTAGTCACAGTGGCTCACTGTAGATTTGCAAATCAAGAAAATATACCCTGCTATAAGTGGACACATTCCCAGACTCTTGTCTTTGGCTAATATGCACTTCAGTCACAGATCACCTGATTTTGAACCTACTCATGCTGGATACTGAAGAAAGGGAGCAATGGTATGGCACAAAAAAGCCTCTTGGGTGGAGGGACAACTTGATCAAGGGCCAATAATAACATGGCCAAAGTAAAAGAATAGTGGAAGAGAATTGAAAATGGTAGAAAATTTGACAATAAAACCTTGAGTACAATGAACATAAAGAGTGCTGGATACTGAAGAATGAATAATCAAGAATTTCAGAAAATGCCAAAGTATTAAAGCAAAAACTTAAGGGGAGGATTGAGTTTCCACTTAGTTGCTTTGGTTTTCTTGGTGCAATTTGATCAAAATCAGTGCAACTCATGCAAAAGAGTGCAGAATTTTAGCACAAATTACACTCAGCGCAAAACGAGTTTCCGTGATCTTTTGAGCTAGTTTAGAAAGCATAGCGTTGAAGCTGACCCCGCCCACAACACTGGCCACATTCTCCAGAGGAGAAAACCACCATTGAGAGGCTGCCGGGTTACTCGGGACTTTAATTATCAAATCATAGACTGGGATAATAGCAGTGCAAAGGGCAGTGAGGTGTAAGAGTTCCTAGAGAGTGTTCAAGAAAATTTTCTACAACAGTATGCTGTTTGTCCAACAAGAAAGGAGGCACTGCTAGACCTGGTTCTTGGGAATGATGTGGGTCAAGTGGATCAAGTATCAGTAGGAGAGCATTTAGGGGATAGTGATCATTGTATCATAAAATTTAGACTGACTATGGAAAAGGACAAAGAGCAATCCAGGGTAAGAATAATTAATTGGGAGAAAGCCAACTTCAAGGGGTAAGAAGGGAACTGGGTCAAATAAATTGGAGTCAAAGGTTGGCAGGAAAATCAATAGCTGAACAATGGGCTACCTTCAAAGAAGAACTAGTTCGGGCACAGTCAAGGTATGTTCCTTCGAAGGGGAAAGGTAGGGCAAACAAATCCAAAGCTCCCTGGATGACAAAAGAGGTAAAGATTAAGATAAAGAATAAAAAGTGTGCTTATGACAGATGCCAGGTACAAAATACTATTGAGAACCATTTTGAATATAGAAGGTCCAGAGGGGAAGTGAAAAAGGAAATAAGAGAAGCAAAGAGAGAGCATGAAGAGACTGGCAGATAGCATTAAAGGAAATTCCAAAGTTTTCTATAGGCATATAAATAGTAAAAGGTTAGTAAAAGAATGAGTGGGGCCGATTAGGGACCAAAAGGGGATTTACACATGGAGGCAGAGGGCATAGCTGAGGTATTAAATGAATACTTTGCATCTGACTTTACCAAGAAAGAAGATGCAACTCAGGCAATGGTGAAAGAGGAGGTAATTCAGACACTAGAAGGAGTTAAAATTGATAAAGAGGAAGTATTAGATAGGTTGTACTTAAAGTGAATAAAGCACCAGGACCGGATGAGATGCAGCCAAGGATACTGAGAGAAGTGAGGGTCGAAATCATGGAAGCACTGGCCATAAATTTTCAGTCTTCCTTAGATTCAGCGGTGTTGCCAGAGGACTGGAAAATTGCAATTGTTCCAAAAAGGGTGTAAAGATAAGTCCAGCAATACAGGCCAGTCAGTTTAACTCCGGTGGTGAGGAAACTACTAGAAAAAATAGTTCAGGACAAAATTAATAGTAACATGGAGTAATGCGGGTTAATTAAGGAAAGCCAGCCTGGATTTCTTAAGGAAAAATCATGCTTAACTAACTTGCTGGAGTTTTTTGAGGAGGTAACAAAGAGGGTTGATGAGGGAAATGCTGTTGATATGGTGTACATGGATTTTAAAAAGGCGTTTGATGCAGTGCCACACAACAGACTTGTGAGCAAACTTATAGCTCATGGAATAAAAGGGACAGTAGCAACATGGATACGAAATTGGCTGAGTGACAGGTAACAAAGTGTAGTGGTTAAGGGATGCTTTTCAGGCTGAAGGAAGGTTTGTAGTGCAGTTCCCCACGGGTCAGTGTTGAGACCCTTGCTTTTCCTGATATACATTAATGACCTAGATCGTGGTGTACAGAGCACAATTTCAAAGTTTGCAGATGATTTGAAACTTGTGAACTGTGAGGAGGATAGTGTAGAACTTCAAAAGGACATAGCCAAGTTGGTGGAATGGGCAGACAGGTGGCAGATGAAGTTCAATGCAGAGAAATGTGAAGTGATTCATTTTAGTAGGAAGAATATGAAGAGATAATATAAAATAAAGGGTACAATTCAAAAGGTGCTGCAGGAGCAGAGGGATCTAGGTGTATATGTGCATAAGTCATTGAAGGTGGCAGGACAGGCTGAGAGAGCGGTTAATAAAGCATACAGTATCCTGGGCTTTATTAATAGGGGAATAGAGTACAAGAGCAAGGAAGTTATGTTGAACTTGTATAAGACTTGTTCTGAACTTGTTCAGCCTCAGCTGGAGTATTGCGTCCAATTCTGGGCGCCGCACTTTAGAAAGACATGAGGGCATTGGGGAGAGTACAGAAAAGATCCATGAGAATGGTTCCAGGGATGAAGAACTTCAGTTATAAAGATAGATCAGAGAAGTTAGGACTGTTTTCCTTGGAGAAGAGAAGGCTGAGAGGTGATTTGATAGAGGTATTCAAAATCATGAGGGGTCTGGACAGAGTAGATAGACAGAAACTGTTCCCACGTGTGAAAGGATCAAGAACAAGAGGGCACAGATTTAAAGTATTTGTTAATAGAAGCAAAAGTGACATGAGGAAAAACTTTTTCACGCAGGGAGTGGTTAAGGTCTGGAATGCACTGCCTGAGAATGTGGTGGAGGCAGGTTCAATTGAAGCATTCTAAAGGGAATTAGACTGTTATACGAAAAGAAAGCATGTGCAGGGTTATGGGGAGAAGGCAGGGGAATGGAACTGAGGGAATTGCTCTTTCGGAGAGCCGGTTCTGACATGATAAGTTGAATGGCCTCCTTCAGCACTGTAACAATTCTGTGATTCAACTCAGGTGAATCGATACTGAGAATAAAAATGCTTATTTTTTTGTCATAAACCCAATTTCCACTACATTAATCAAACTGATCCAAGTTACTACACTTAAATATACCAAGGAAAATTTTTTAAGGAATTGTTTTATAATTACATTTTGAAACTGCCCGATTAAGGTGTTTCATGGCATATCTTATGTTTGGTGATATGCAATTAAGTTTGAGTGGAAACTTGAGAAAATAAAATGCTTCTCAAAGCATACAAAAGTTTGGGTGAAATTTGCACCCAGAATACTAATTGTGCCAAACGCAAAAATTCTACCGCATCATCTTATAATGAGTCCTAAGATTAAGTAGTGCCTTGAAAGTATGAAAGGGTATTCACTACATTATCAGTAATATCACAAGGCAGCTTTTTCTCTCCCCTCGGCTGCAGGGTACCAGATGTGTGCTGAGGGAATAGTGCACCTACACTTCTCAGCATTGCCAACATGCCCACCCAACATAGGCTCGAATCTCAGCATGGTCTTTGGATGGGAAAAAGAGCTGGAAAGACTAGTTTAGCTGTAGTTCTGTATTGTGCAGTGGGTGGGGAGTGAGGAATTCACTTACTTTTCACCACCTTGGATCTCTGAGATGCTCGCAGGAGACTTGCAGACCATGTGATCTGCTGAGGTCTCAGCGCAAATCCCACCGCCAGCATTCTGGGGCACCCACCATTTAAGAATCTCAAGGGGTGGACAAACAGGAGAGTGAAATGGGAGGGCTAAAATCACCCCCAACCAGCTCATCCACATGTTCAGCAATGGTTCATTCATAGAATTCCCACCTTAGAGTCAAAGTTTGTGGGTTCAAGTCCCAGACCAGAAGATTGCTTGAGCTCATAATCTAGGCTGACACTCCAGTGCAGCTCAGAGGGAGTGCTACACAGTTGGGACACTAGCATTTGGATGAGATCTTAAATTGAGGCCCTGTCTGCCCATAACACTATTCAAAGAAGAGCAGGGGATCTCTTCCTGGTGTCCTGTCCAATATTTATCCTTTAACCAGCATCACATACAGATTATCTGGTCATTATCAGATTGCTGTTTGTGGGGCCTTGCTGTGTGAAAATTGGCTGCCCCGTTTTCGACATTCCAGCAGTGACTAGTACTTTATTGGCTGAAAAGCACTTTGGGATGTCCTGAGGAGTGAAAGGTGCTATATAAATATAAGTCCTTAGTTCTTTCTTTCTTTAAAGTGAGTCTGCACTACTTCAGCTTCAGTCCCAGTGCTACTCTTTTCTGGAACCCCAAAACAGGCATGAAGTGGGCAGGGCATCTGCTATATCCACCCGTTTGCTACAACTTTCATGGCTAAGCCTCAGTCCTATACAATCGATGAGGTGGCACACATTATGAGCAGCTCAACAAATGGAGAGGAATAAAATCTCAGTTCCATCAAGGAGTCCAGGAGATATAGGGAGGAAAAAGGGAAGGGGAGCAGAGGAGACTATCCTAGGAAGGGTTGTGAAGGGTCAGGCATTCTGGAGGTCAATGTATGAGTGGCCAGGCCTCCTGAACTGTACCAGTTTTTGGGTGGTCTGCAGCAGTTCCTTTAAAGATCACTGGCTAGACTGCACTACACAGCATGTACCACACATACTCCATCCATTCAAAATGAAATTTGCAATCAATATAGGACTTCAATTTGCATAGAAAATTAGGCTCCCACCTGGTTCAATGGGAGCACTGGCCACCCTTTCAAGGATACTTTAGGTGGTCATTGGGCAACTAATGGTGGGCAATTTTTTTCTCCCCAACTTTCAACTACCATCCAACCCATAAAAGTGATGGGACAGCAAGCTGAAAATCCCCCAAACTAATGCATTAATATTCTTTCAGCATTTTCCAAGTTCCTTAACTTTTGTTTGTTCACTCCTTGTAAAGCATATCTGTTGAGAATGGGGGTTAAAGGCTATAGAATTATTAATGTCACTTTGATTTTTACCCATGAGTAGGAACTTAATTGTCCTTCAAGTAGGGGATCAACAGTTGATGCTTCAGGGGAGGGATGGTCCAGAAGTGATTAATCATTCATGGGGTCTGGATTGAGTTGGCATGATGAGCTCCAGACTTTCTTCTGGCATTTTTTTAGGATTTATTTTGGAATTTCCAGATTTCATTGCACTTGCAGTAATATAAATAAATGGCATAATTGCTTTCATGCTTTTATATGTTATTGCAGGGTATGCTGAGATATAGGGAATTTCAGCTTCTTGAAGGGAAGAAGTAATGCTCCAACATGACATTTGATGGCACAAATTGTTGTCATATATTCAGGTTATCCTTTTACCTCCATGTTTGGCAAAATTGGAAGTGTTACCAATGTCTTAATTTGTTCACTGTGAAGTGGGAAGTTGTGTTAGAGCAACTCTCAGATTTGGTGCGTCCACAGTTCATATGAGGGTGAATGTTCTGAGTTCATGGTGCGAACTGAGAAGCTTTGCAATTGATAACATAAATTGTAAATTCAAACATGTGCTTCCCATGATTTTCCAACCATTAATGGTCAAAACATTGAGGGCAATGTGCAGTCCAACTTCCTGTCAGCAACACATACTCAGAAAATTACCTCATGGATTCTTCACCACCCACTGAGCTAACATCTATTACAATGTCTAAATTCTGTTGGACAGAGATTAATGTATTAAAATTTACTCATTACTAACAGGAAAGTAAAACTTAGCGAACATGTGTTTGTGTATTAGTGTGCTATGCCAATGAATGCAGGAGTTGGATGGGCAGATGAAGAGGCAGAGGCAATGTTATTGAAACAATTCTCACACAAAATGGACAGTATTGGAGAAGTATGCAGCCTGGGACTATTTGGGGAATGAATTTCTGACGGTTCTCCTAATTGTCCACCGTAGCTTCGGTGGAAGATCCGCAGAAACCCTGGAGAAATCACCATTACTCTGAGGTTACTGTGGATCCTCTGCTGAAGGCACAGTAGGAAATCAGGAGCAACTATTATGAAAATTTGGACAGACAAACTCCTGCTTATGTAGCATCCGAAAATGTGACTTTTATCAAATTCTGTTGCAATTAGACTACAAAGGACAAGTGATATCCACCCATTCTTTCCAATGATGTGACAGTCTGAAATTTATTTATAACTGTCAAACATGATTACTGAGATGCAAATACATATCTATCTTGGCCATATCTGGTATCCTGTGAAAATTCTTCCTTCAAAATATATCAGCAGAAACATTAACTGCTCATTAATACTTAGTTTATGGAATGATGCTGCCAGATCTGCTTCAGGTATGATGGTTAATTCACTTCAAAAAATAGTTAATTATGTGAAGTGTTCTGAGGCATTTCATACTGATAGTGTTACAATTATCCTTACACCATTTGTTATGATGTGACAGTTTGATGCAATATAATTAATTCCCTTTTAAATGATGGCAGTAATCTTAACCTGGTCTGCTTGGTGGGACTCTGATGGATTTATCACGGCTGCCCGTTTCACTTTCCATTGGCCTCAATGGCAGCTGATCTGACTGTATCAGTTTCTTGCTGGATGGGTTATGTTAACATTATCCCCAATTGTTCTCATGGCATATCACCCTTTTCCTTCTTCATTTCCACCTCTTGTTTGCTCTGTATCTTCTTGAAGCTATAGGTGCTGGCAAGACTGCTTTGCATTGCATGGCCTTGAAATAGCCCCTCTTTTTTCACTCAGTGTTTCCTCCCAACCCAGCTTGTTTCCACTTTGAAACATCGGGATCTCATGCTAGATGTGGCACCACCACCCATACTGCTGCAACTATTAACATCAGACCTCTGCCTGGGCATGCTGTCTTTTCTCATATTGTCAAAAATCCTACCTTTCAGCAACAGACAGCACAATGCAATTCAGAATATCCCATCATTTTAAGTCCTTGTTAAAGTGGTCTATTCCCATCACTGGTGCTCAGGATGCTGCAATCATCTTGCATTTGCAATGCTTTTTACAATGATGACAAAGGAAGGATCCACGAATCATTTTAGCACCTACACATCACACACAGAAATGACTTAGAAAATATACCCATCTTTGGCAGAAGCTGTGCACTGTAAGGGGTAATTTCTGCCTTTGTATTGTTGATGGTTAATCTCATTTGCTGAGAGTGCATATTGGAAATTCAGGCATGCTTGGCATGTTTTCCCAATCATTTTGGTTGGAAAATTGCATGCAGCAAGTGCCCAAAATCATAGTAGGTGCTGCCAGTGGATGAAGCTGCTTGAAGGGAGAAAATTGTTCCTTGTAAGGAATCACATCATCAACTTTCTCTAAACTGTAATCTTTCTGGTTTGCTCATGAACATTACCAATACAACTCAGATTGTATTGGCATTATAACTTATTTATTTAGCTAACAGTACATGTTTGGAATCTCAATGTATTTTTTAAGTCCAGAAATGTACATTCTGGATGTTAAAAAATTAAACAAAAATAGTCACAGTTAATAATCACTTCAGCAAAATATAATTGCTTGTAAATGTTAATTATTAAGGAAGAGGAAAAGTGTAGACACGGAGAGTGCATTTAATTTAGAATTTCAGTTTAATTTCCTTTCCCCTGGGAGATCTTCCAGTTCAGGTCTCCAGACACAGCAAGAAGCCACTCAGCTGATGTCAGCTGATTGAGTCCCTAAAGAATCTGTAGACAAGAGAGAGTGATTCTCCGCATGGGCGAGGTAAAATAATATCTCCTGCAAAGTAGTTTTTTTTCCAAATGAAAACCTTTCCTTCCACCTAATTTAATTAATTCTAAGCTGATTAAAAGTGTTCACGAAATGCTCCAAGGAAAAGAGCTCTTCCCTGAGTTTAAATATAAAAGTACCAATGTGCGTTTGTAATGTTTCAGGATTTTTGACTATTTTGACCACGAAGGAAGGATTTATGTAATATTTATATTAAATTATTAGGTTTCAGTTAAAGTGAGTCCATAAATATCAATTTGCACCCAGATCTGGAGGCAGGAGGAGATGTGCAGTCAAGCTGCCTGCTTTTTCATCCAACAATGGGGAAAGGGTCATGAAGACTTACTTGTGAAATATTCAGGCTAATTGTGCTGAGATAGTGTTATTCATTCTGAAACCATGGGCTAGTTTCCAGGGGATGTACCGGGTAGGGGTGGTAGCTGATTTAATTATCAGCTCTACTGATCAACCCATGGAGAGGGAGGAGTTATGGATTCAAGAAGCTGACTTTTCAGACAAGGGACAGGATAAAGGGAAAGGGCTGACACATGCTCAAGGACAGCTTTGTCTGGTTTATTGTTTACCATGGGAGATTGCCACTAGGCTTAAATAAGGTAATATTTTCTCTGTTTCTGTGGGGTAGATTTTCATGTGACCTTTTCCTTCAAACAAGAGTTGGATGAAGTGAGCCAATTCCTGCCCAAAGGAAGCATCCATGACCTGACCAATTCTTATGGTCAAGCCTCAATACTATTTTGGAGCAGCTCACCAACTGATGGGGGCAAAATATCCAGTGGCTCCACTATGGAGGTCAATCAGCGCAGGTAAGTTAAAAGATGAGAGAAAATTATCTTTGGGAAGGGCTGTATAGGGTCAGGCAATGGGATGATGGAATTGTGTGGTGACGGGAGGAACACGAATGATTCTTTTTTCCCCCTTTTCTGAGTGGCCTTCAATAAAAGTCTCTTTAAGAACTGCTGGTTAGGCCTCCCAAAAACAAGAACCAATGGGTGGAACACATGCAACAATTAATGAACCCATTGGTACTTCAAAATTGCATCGTGTCCTGTTGGTGCCATAAGACCCCTATTTGCATGGGCTCATGAGGCTCCTTCCTGTTCTGGTGGGCCTCTGGATGACCCATTTCATGGCTGTAATCAAAATGGTGATGACCCAAGGTCAGTGGGCAGGGCCGATAGGTGCCGCACTGCTGTTTTAATCCTATAATTATGCTGTTGCTATACAGTGGAGGGAATGAAAATTGACCCCTCTGTGTGTTCATTCCCTGACTAGAAAATGAATAGTTAAATGATAGCATCTCCCATTTCATGCTAAAGCATTAAACCAGTCCACCATCTGGAAGACTGGAAAAGCATACATTAGGATATATGTGGAGTATCATCATAATTAGTCAATATAGCAAGTGTGTCTTACCAGTACACTCCCCTTCCCTCTGGGTCACACTATCAAATGGCTGGGTATGGAGTAATTAAACTCCTGATCATAATGGATGCATGGTCCACTTGTGGGAAAGACCAGCGATGCTTAGCAAAAAGGAAAATCAGTAGTAGATTTGATGTTGGTAAATGTATTTGTTGCATTTGATTACATGATATGTTAACTCCTTTTTATTGCTTTCAGTCAAGTAATTTCGCTGCTGATGGCTGCGAATGAGTATTGATTTGAGGTTTGAAAAACAACTAACTTGGGAAATTCCAGAACGTAAATCAAAGGCTTGCAGTTATATTACACTTTACCACGTCTTCAGAAAAAAAATCAAGTGATTCACATAAAATCAATGCTTAAAATGGAATTTATTACAAAGGGTACACACTTCTGGCCTTGAGTAACCTTTGACCCCACAATCTTTACTTTCACTCACTGAAATATTTACTTCACTCACTCGGTATTTTCTTTTTTCTGTTAATGTGATGTGTGTGTCACTACCAAGGCCAGCATTTATTTCCCATCCCCAATTGCCCATGAGAAGGTGTTGAACTGCCGTCTTAAACCACTGCAGTCCAAGTGGTGTAAGTAAACTCATGTGAATGGCAATATATTTCCAAGTCAGGATGGTGTGTGATTTGGGGGGAACTTGCAGGTGGTGGTGTTCCCATGTGCCTACTGCCATTGTTCTTCTAAGTGGTAAAGGTTATAGGTTTGGAAGGTGCTGTTTAAGAAGCCTTGGTGAGTTGCTGCAGTGCATCTTGTAGATGGGACACATTGCAGCCACTGTGCACTGGTGGTGGAGGGAGTGAATGTTTAAAATGGTGGATGGGGTGCCAATCAAATGGGCTGTATTGTCCTGGATAGTATTAAGCTTTTTCAATGTTATTGGAGCTGCACGCATCCAGGCAACTAAAGAGTATTTCATCACACACCTGAATTATGCCTTGTAAATGGGACAGGCTTTGGGGAGTCAGGAGGTGAGTTACCCACCTCAGAATTCCCAGCCTCTGTCCTGCTCTTGTAGCCACAGTATGTATATGGCTGGGGTACAGTTAAGTTTCTGGTTAATGGGCATGTTGATAGTGGGGGATTCAGTGATAGTAATGCTGTTGAATGTCAAGGGGAGATGGTTAAACTCTCTTGTTGGCGATGTTCATTGCCTGACACTTGTGTGACATGAATGTTACATTCCACTTATCAGTCCAAGCCTAAATGGTGTCCAGGTCTTGCTGCATTCAGGCACAGACTGCTTCATTATCTGAGGAGCTGCGAATGGAACTGAACACTACAAAATTATCAGCAAACATCCTCACTTCTGACATGATAATGGAGGGAAGGTCAATGATAAAGCAATTGAAGATAGCTGGGCCAAGAATACTGCCCTGAGGAAATCCTGCAGTGATGGGCTGAGATGATTGGTCTCCAAGGAAAGCTATCTTCCTTTGTGCCAGGTATGACTCCAACCAGTGAAGACTTTTCCCTCGGTTCCCATTGACTTCAATTTTACTGAGGCTCCTTGATCCATATTCGGTCAAATGCTGCCTTGATGTCAAGGGCAGTTACTGTCACCTGACCTCTTGAATTCAGCTCTTTGATCCATATTTGAACCAAGGTCTGGAGTCAAATGGCCCTGTTGGAAACCAAGCTAAGCACTAGTGAGCAGATTGTTGACAAATGCCACTTGATGGCACTGTCAATGACGCCTTCCATCACTTTGCAGATGACTGAGAGTAGACTGATGGAATAGTAATTGCTGGATTGGATTTGGCCTACTTTTTGCAGCCAGAACCTTCATGGGCAATTTTTCACTTTGTCAGGTAGGTGACAGTGTTGTAGCTGTTCTGGAACAGCTTGGCTGGAGGCATGGAGATTTCTAGAACACAAGTCTTCAGCAGTGCAAACAGATGTTGTCAGGACCCATAGATATTTCTGTATCCAGTGTCTTCAGCTATTACTTGATATCACGTAGAGTGAATCAAACTGGCTGAAGACTGGCTTCTGTGACGTTGGGTATCTCAGGAGGAGGCCGAGATGCATCCTCCACTTGGCATTTTTGTTTGAAGATGGTTGTAAATGCTTTATCCTTGTCTTTTGCACTCGCATACTGCCCCCGCCATCCCCCCCCTCCCCCCCCCCCACCCGCCCAATCATTCAGGATGGGGATGTTCGTGGAGCCTCCACCTCCTGTCGGTTGTTTAATTGTCCACCACTATTCATGACTGGATGTGACAGGACTGCAGAGCTTTGTTCTGATCCATTGATTCTGGGATTGCTTAGCTCTGTCTGTAACATGCTGCTTCCACTATTTAACATGAATGTAGTCCTGTGTTGTAGCCTCACCAAGTTGGCACCTCCTTTTTAGGTGTGCCTGGTGCTGCTCCTGGCATGCTCTCCTGCACACCTCATTGAATCAGGGTTGGTCCCCTGGCTTAATGGTAATGGTAGCGTTTGGGATATGCCAAGCCATGATGTTATAGATTATGTTTTAATACAATTCTGCTACTGCTGATGACCCACAACACCTCATGGATGCCCAGTTTTGAGCTGCTAAATCTGTTCTGAATCTATCCCATTTAGCACAGTGGTAGTGCCTCACAACATGATGAAGAGTGTCCTCAGTGTGAAGATGGACTTCATTTGCAAAAGGATTGTACGATGGTCACTCCTACCAATACTGCTATAGACAGAGACATCTATGAGTTGTATGGTGAAGACAAAGTCACATAGGTTTTTCCCTTGTATTGGTTCACTCACCACCTGCCGCATGGCCTGTCTGGCAGCTATGTCCTTCAGGGCTTGGCCAGCTTGGTCAGTAGTGGTGCTACCGAGCCACTCTTGGTGACGGACATTGAAATCCTCAGCTCAGAGTACATTCTGTGCCCTAGCTACCCTCATTACTTCTTCCAAATGGTGTTCAACATGGAGGGGCTATGATTTATCACTTGAAGAAGGGTGGCAGCTGGTGATCAGTAGGAGGTTTCCCCGCCCATGCTTGATCTGATGCCATGAGATTGCATACCACTGAAGCAACACACTCATGGGACAGGACACACACGAGAACAACAACAACAATTTGTATTTAGATAGCACCTTTAATGTGATAAAATGTACCAAGCTGCTTCACAGGAGCATAAAGAAATGATGCACTGTCACATAAGGAGTTATTATGGAAGATGACCAAAAGCTTGCTCAAAGCTAGGTTTTAAGGAGCATCTTAAAGGAGGAAAGTGTAATGTAGTGTGTTGTGACTTCACCTTTAAGAAACCACACCTTTAAGAGGTCAGGCCATTGATGCAACTGATGACATCATCAGACCTTTTAAGGTGGAGATACCATTTTGAGTGACACACTTAGTACATAGCTTTACAGAGAGCAGACACACACCAGCAAAGAAAAAACCTGTATCTGAGATCATGCAATGTAAATCAACAAGACAATAAATAGTGTTTGTGTTTAATCTGAATATAAAGCCTGCAGTTACCTTTAATGAAGACCTTAGGAGGAATTGAACAATAAGGACATTGCTGATTGCGAAGCCTTCTCTGATGGTGAGGATGTGGAAGGGCCAGCTGATCATGCGATGTAAGATGAGGGACCCCTTGGACTGCAGGTAAGTGGCAATGAGGTACAAGCAAGGGAGGTTTGGTATGCCCTAATACAGGGCCATTTCCTTTGATCCTTTCAGAAAGATTCCAATAAAGTCTTACTTTAATCAGTGCTGCTGTGGCACTCTTCATTTTGCACTCCATTATTTAACGTCTAGGTGGCTGTTCTCTGGCTGCCTGAGGCCTGGAAGACCCCAGCATGCTGAGGGACAACTGCACAAGTGCAGTAACCTCCGCTGTTGTCACAGCTACTTGAGGCAAAGGTGTCACTGACGAGGGGCTGAGGAGCTATTGTCTACAACAGGAGCGCCCTGAGAAGAGGCCCCAGAAGCAGACATCAGCTGCTCCTCCTCCCTTCAAGGCACACTTGTACCTCCCTGCTGGCCTGAGATGGACAAGGACCTGGTGGAGAATCGAGGCATCTTGTCCCCTTCCCACCTTGCCACTGCCGCATAGAGCTCATGGACAAGGTAATGACATGCAGGTCTTTGCGCATCTCCGGCATCCACTGAGTGGTCTGCTGGATCAGGCTCTCCTTGAGGGTCACCAATCTCTCCATGGAGAAAGCCATGCATGCACATGCCAGGGACATAGCAGCAATCATGGCCTTGATGAACTCCTCTATCATCCATGCATGGGTGTGCATAGCCTCTGGAAGCTCTACAAGATGTTCCCTCTTCTCTCACAGCAGCTGCAGCAGTTAACGTAGTTGCGGCTGATTCCAAAGGCAATCAGTATGGGCCTGGCCTTTCACAGTTCTCCAACTGTCAGTGGTCTTGGCTGCATGTGTCATGTGACACAGACAGGTGTGTCTGTGATGTGCTCACTAGTTTGTGATGCTGAATCTAATTGTGAACTCACACCCAGAGCAGATGAATGCGTGGCTGAAGAGATGGTACAGGAGGGAGGGCTTTAGTTTCCTGGAACACTGGGTCTGTTTCTAGCGAAGGTGGGACCTGTACACGTTGGACATGTTGCACCTGAACCGGAACAGGACCAACATCCTTGCTGGGAGGTTTGCTAGTGCTGTTGGGGGGTGGTTTAAACTAATTTGGATGGGATACAGAGTGGAGGTACAGCAAGGGGTGATGCACAGTCAAATACAGAAGAGAAACTGAGTCAGTCTGGAAGGCAGAGCAAACATAGACCTGTTAAGTCACAAGCGAACAATGCAAGGCTGGATTGTATCTATTTTAACGCAAGGAGTCTTACTAGTAAGGCAGATGAATTGAGGGCATTGATTAACACATGGGAATATGATATGATTGCTAACAGAGAGACGTGGTTGAGGGGAGGGCAGGACTGGAAACTCAATATTCCAGGGCATAGAATCTTCAGGCATGACAAGGGAGGGTGTAAAAGAGGAGGTGGCATTGCACTGTTGATCAAGGAGTCAATTACTGCAGTAAGGAGGGATGATATCTTAGAAGGTTCCTCAAATGAGGCCATATGGGTAGAACTTAAAAACAAAAAGTGGGCAATAACTTGTCTGGGTGCGTACTACAGGCCTCCAAATAGTCAGGGAGAGATAGAGGACCAGATATGTAGACAAATCTCAGAGAGGTGTAAAATTAATTGGGTAATAATAGTAGGGCATTTCAACTTCTCCAATATGAACTGGGATAGTCTTAGTGCAAAAGGCTTAAAGGGGCAGAATCCTTAAAGTGCATACAAGAGAGCTTTTTGAGCCAGTAGGCAGAAAGTCCTACAAGAGTCAGCTGACTCCGACCTTGCCACCTGACTTCTGCCTCAGGCCTGAGATTGGACGGCCTCCACACCTCATGTTACTTAATTTGACAGCCGCCACAAGATCAATTGCGGCCAAGTACTGAATGATCAAGTGTAAATGTCACCCCCACGCCAGTGCTGCCACCATGACCTTTACCATAAAATTCAGGCCTGTGTCTCTGTATCATTTGTCTAGGCCTCTGTATTACTAATATAAAATAAAAACAGAAAATGCAGAAAATACTCAGTAGGTTTGGCAGCATCCATGCAGAACGAAACAGAGTTAATGACCAGAATTTTACCAGCCCTCTGGAAATGGGCTGATAAAATGGGGGCAGAATGCATTGGAGGGAAGTCCAATGTCTTTCTGCCCCCATGGAATATTCTAAATGGCGGGAACCTAAATGGCGCATTCGCCTACTGACCAGAGTCAGGCGCCAATTAAACCAATTAATTGGCAACTCAATGGCCACTTCCTGCCCCTGCTAGCATTTTACTGGCATTGGGAGAGGTCGCTGCTGCTAGGGGAGACTGCTAGGTAAACCAGGGCGACGTCCCAGCGGGTTCCTGGCAGGGTGCCTTTCTTCATGGCTGCTCCATGGCCCATGGTGGGGCCCCCTTTAGCAATGACTGCACCCATGGCTCGGATGTCACTGGTGGAGGGTGTACCCTTCTGATTGCCTGGGCCCACCTGCCGAGCCCCTGCACATTAAATAGAAATATTTTCCTGTCCTTCGAGGGCTTCTCAACATGGAGGTGTCCTCTTCTTCCTGCAGCCTCAGCAGCAGCCACCTCTATCGGTCGCACTACTGTGGCTGCCCAGCTATCAGCCCTCTGATTGGGCTGGCAGCTCCGAGAGGCAGGCTGCCCTCCTCGATGGGACAGCGGTCCCGGTGGCGGCCTCTTAATTTGCCACTGCTAGTAAAATGCCGCCCAGGTTCCCGTCGTACATCCACGCAGGCTTGGGACTCACTTTTGGTCCCGATGGCAGGACAACCTGCACTTTGATAAAATTCAGCCCAGTGTTTCAAGTCCATAACCTAACTTCAGTACTTAACAAAGGTCGTCAACCTGAAATGTTAACTCTGTCTCTCTCTCCACATTTGCCTCTGGATTACTACTCCAGTAAGACAAAAAAAAAATGCGACCACATACATGCCATTTTCAAATGCCATAATGATCTTTTAGGCATGCAGTAATGATTAAATCTTTGTGATAAGGTTCTCATTCATCAGACATTCTTGATCAGTATTCTGTATGTGAATCTGGAGCTGAACTTCCATGGGGATTCTTCTGCATGTCCAGCACAATTCTGATAGAAGGACTGCAGAAACCAAGGAAAATAACACAAACTACATCCATTCCATTTTTTATCTGGCATTTCCATGTTTCTTCTGTTGGCATTGCAGAGATCAAGCAGGACAACTCTGTGGAAATTGACTCTCTCTGTGTTAGTGGATGGAGTGAAGTTCAATCATCAATACTCTTGATTCTCCACAAGGCAACCTTATTGCTGCAGTGGATCTGTTTTACAGCCTGTGCAATGTTGCCTACATAAAAAACAAAAAAAAGTTGAAGAACAGATGGATATAGCAAATGGCAAATGTGAGGATTGTTTATATCATTTATACTGTTTCCAAAGAATGAAACCTACCCCAAACCTAGAAATGTGCCAGGACCTTTTTGGAGGGCAGGTTTCTCTATCATTTGGAAGTTGAATTGAGAATGTCCAGGCTCTGCCGAAATGATGAGGCATTAGACACTGAGACAAAGTTTTAATGATTCCAAATGTGCAGTCTGAATTCTGCTGGCAAGTATATATTTCAACTAACAAAATAAACTTACTTTAATATATTAGTTGCACTTGGAGTCTGGATTGAATTGTATGTGCTTGAAAGCACAAATTATTCAAAAAGAATTGGAGTGTTTGGAGCACAAAGAACAAAACAGTAATATAGCTATTAAGGATCTAAGTTTGCTGATGATCCAAAGCAAGCTGTGAGGAGGACACAAAGAGGTTGCAATAAGATATAGACAGGTTAAGTGAGTGGGCAACAAGGTGACAGATGGAGTATAATGTAGGGAAGTGTGAGCTTATTCACTTTGGTAGTAAGAATAGAAAAGCAGAATATTTTTTAAAAGGTTTGAAAATGGTAAATATTGATGTTCAGAGGGACTTAGGTGTATTTGTACAAGGAACACAGAAAGTTAGCATGCAGGTACAGTAGGTGTTTGTCTTAACAGTTAGTCACATGATTAACCTGCTGACCAACTTGGGGCTTTAAATTGTTCTCAGGACAGTTTGGAGTCAGACTGCAGATTGTAACTGAACCTGGGACAAGACAGCCTCTCTCCCGGCTGGCCCTCTCTCGCTATCTCACAGGCCTCTGGTTCCACTGAAGACACGTAAACCTCAAGAGAGAAAAGACTCCTACATCAAAACAAGTTGAAGCGTACACTGGGCCCCAACAAACAGCAAGACTTACTGGCAACCAAAAACTTCACATTGAACTTAAAGGACCGTAAATAACTACCAGATTTTGCCTCAAACGTTTCCCCTTTATTCCTTCTACTTTTTTTGTCTCTGTCTGCGTGTATGTTTATTGCGTATACATGCTACTAGTAGTCGTTAACCGAATTAGAGTTTAAGTTGAATAAATATTCACCTTTCTTGTTTAAATCTAAGAAAACCTGTCTGATTGATTCCTTTGCCTTAGAATTGGAAAGCAGTGAACAAAGATTCACTAAGGGGGAGCTAAAAACAAAGTGTTTCTAAAATTAAACCCTGTATGGTTAAACCAGACAAAGGCTGAGAGGGAACCCTGAGACCCCCATCTCACCTGTTCATAACACTTGGTAAAGACAGATGCAAAGTATTCATTTAATCCCTCAGCTATGCCCTCTGCCTCCATGTGTAAATCCCCTTTATGGTCCCTAAATGGCCCCACTCCTCCTTTTACCGCCATTTTACTATTTATGTGCCTACAGAAAACTTTGGGATTTCCTTTAATGCTCGCTGCCAGGCTCTTTTCATGCTCTCTCTTTGCTTCTCTTATTTGATTTTTCATTTCCCCTCTGGACCTTTTATATTCAGCCCAGTTCTCAATAGTATTTTCTACCTGGCATCTGTCATAAGCACACTTTGTCTTCTTTATCTTAATCTCTACCTCTTTTGTTATCCAGGGAGCTCTGGATTTGTTTGCCCTACTTTTCCCCTTCGAGGGAACATACCTTGAATGTGCCCGAACTATTTCTTCTTTGAAGGTAGTCGATTGTTTAGCTACCGGTTTTCCTGCCAACCTTTGACTCCAATTTATTTGTGTCAGCTCCATTCTTACCCCATTGAAGTTGGCCTTTCCCCAGTTAACTATTCTTACCTTGGATTGCTTTTTGTCCTTTCCCATAGTCAGCCTAAATGTTAGGATACAATGATCACTATCCTCTAAATGCCCTCCTTCTGATACTTGATCAACCTCATTCCCAAGAACCAGGTCTAGCAGTGCCTCCTTTCTCATTGGACGAGCAACATACTGTTGTAGAAAGTTTTCCTGAAAACACTCTAGGAACTCTTGCCCCTCACTGCCCTTTACACTACTACTATCCCAGTCTATGGATAATTAAAATCCCCAATTATAACTACCCTATAATATTTGCACCTCTCTGTAATTTCCTTGCAAATTTGTTCCTCCACCTCCTTCCCACTATCTGGTGGCCTATAGACAACACCGAGCAATGTAACCGTACCTTTTTTGTTCCTTAGCTCTAGCCAAATTGATTCTGTCCTCGACCCCTCTGGGACATCCTTTTTCTCCAGCACTGCAATGCTCTCCTTAATCAATACCTCACCCCTCTCCATTTTTTCCCTTTCCTATCTTTCCTGAACACCTTGTACCCAGGAATATTTAACACCCAGTCCTGCCCTTCTTTGAGCCAGGTCTCTGTTATAGCCACAACATCATATTTCCACAAGGCAATCTGCATCTGTACCTCACCAGTCTTATTAACCATACTCTGTGCATTCACATACATGCACATTAACCCTGATTCAGACTTTATTACTTTCTCCCTTATTCTGACCCCACCTAATAACTTACTATTCCCTACTCTCGTGCTATCTATCTCCCCCAGTTTTCTGTGCACCTTGGTATTCCTCTCTGATACTAGCTCCTGGTTCCCACACCCCTGACAAGTTACCAGTTTTGCTTCCCTCCAGTCTGAGCTCCCTCTCAGATTCCCATCTCCTGATAATTAAGTTTAAACCCTCCCCAACAGCACTAGCAAATCTTCCTGTGAGGATTTTGGTCCCAGTCTTGCTAAGATGCAACCCATTCATCCTGTACATGTCCCACCTGCCCCAGAACCAGTCCCAATGTCTCAGAACTCTGATGCCCTCCCTCCTACACCAGTTCTCCAACCACGTGTTCAATTTCTCAATTCTCCTATTCCTATGCTCACTTGCACGCGGGACTGGGAGTAATCCTGAGATTACTGCTTTTGAGGTCTTGCTTTTTAATCTCCTTTCCAGCTCCCTAAAACCTGCTTCCAGGACCTCATCCCCCTTCTTACCTATGTCATTGGTACCAATGTGGACCATGACCTCTGGCTGTTCACCCTCCCCCAGAAGAATATCATGCAGCTGCTCTGTGACATCCTTGACCCTGGCACCAGGGAGGAAATACACCATTCTGGCATCACGTTTACTGTCACAGAAATGTCTGTCTGTTCCCTAACTATCGAATCCCCTATCATAACTGCTTTGCCACTCTTCTTCCTCCCGTCCTGTGCAGCTGAACCACCTTTGGTGCTACAATCTTGGCTCTGACTACAATCCTCTGAGGAACCATCACCCTCAGCAGTATCCAAAATAGAAAACCAATTAGCAAGTGAGATCATATCAGGGGACTCCTGTACTACCTGCCTGGTTCTCTTAGACTGCCTGGTGGTCACCCATTCCCTCTCTACCTACATGCTCCTATGTGGGATGACCACTGTCCTAAACGTGCTATCCACGTAGTCCTCCACCTCGCGGATGCACAACAGTGAACCCAGCCGTCGCTCGAGGTCCGAAACCTAGAGTTCAAGCTTCTGCAACCGGTGATGGGATGTTTTCACTCCAAGGTATTAAAAGAAATAGGTGAAGAAATTGTAGATGTGTTAGTCCTAATTTTCTAAGACACTCTAGATTTGAGAATTGTGCTTTGGATGGAAAATTTCAAATGTCCTTTTATCATGTAAGGAGGGTAAAGGGCGAAAGCAGAAAAATACAGATTTGTCAGTTTAACATCAGTTGTTAGTGGAATCTGTCAACAGGAGCAGAGTGACTGAACTATGGACAATTATAAGTAGATCAAACAGAGTCAGCATGGAGCGTGAAGGGCAGGTGATGTTTGACTAATTGAGTTGAATTTTTTGAGAGGTCACTAACATGGCAGATACGCAGGTGTCTGTGGATGTTGTTAATGTGGACTGGCAGAAACATTGGAAAAGGTTTCATAAAAGATATTACAAGCAAAAATAAATGTGTATGGAATTGGAAGCTATTTTGTTACATGGGCTGGTAAGTGGTTGGAAGGTAGGAGAAAATGATTCAGGAAAAAGTGAATGTATTTTGATTGACAGGATGGGACAAATGACCTTTCCAAGCGATCTGTACTCAGGCCTCAACTTTTCACCATATATATTAATGACTTGAATGAAGGATTAAAAAGTTAGAGGAACAGTAAGTTGTGGAGATGGGAGCAGAAAGTTACAAAGGGACATGAACAGATAATGTGAATGGGCATAAGCATGGCAGATGGAGTTCAATGTAATGAAGTGTGACGTCATCCACTTTGGTTCCAAGAATGGCAAAACTGAATATTTTTAAATGATGGAAGATTATGAACTGTAGAGGAGGAAGAAACTGTAGAGGAGCAAGGGTTTCCCTTGTCCTCACCTTTCACTCATCAACCTGCACAGTCAATGGATCATCCCAAGCCATTTCCGCCACTTCGAGGATGATGCCATCGTCAAATACATCATCTCTTTCCCTCTCCTTTCAGCATTCCAAAGGGACCATTCCCCTCACAACACCCTGGTCCATTTCTCAATTACCCCCATACCCCTTCCCGTTCCTGCAGCACCTTCCCTTGCAAGTGCAGGAGATGCAATACCAACCCTTTTGCTTCCTCCTTTCCTACCATTCAGGGCCCAAAAACAACTTCCAGGTGAAGTAGTGATTTATTTATGCTTCTTTCAGTTTAGTATACTGTGTTTGCTGCTCATAATGTAGTCAACTCAACATTGGGGAGATAAAACATGGATTGGGTGACTGCTTTGAGAAGCACCCAATCAAGCTGCAAACGTGAGCCTGAGCTTCCGGACACCTGTCATTTTAATTCTCTGTCCTATTCCCACTCTGACCTCTCTGTCTTCGGCCTGTTACAATGCTCCAATGTAGTTCAGTGTAATCTCGAGGAACAGCACCACATCTTTCAGCTTGGCACTTTGCAGCCTTCCGGACTCAACATTGAGTTCAATAATTTCAGATCATAACCTCTGTCCACATTTTTTCAGCTAACAGTTGTTGCTGATGATTCTGCTATTCCCACTTCCACCTCCTCTAGGCCCATCTTTTGCTTCTTTACTTGCCTCATTACCATCTCCTTTTGCCTTGTGCCATCATTCCTTTCCTCATTTAATCTCTCCTGCCTTAACCGTACCATAGACTTTCCCTTTCTTTCTTCACCCATCCTTGCTTTTATACTTGCTTAAAATCTGTTACATCACTGATGAAAGGTCATCCACCTGAAACTTTGGCTAGAATTTTACCAGCACACCATGCTGCCAAGATCAAATGTAGGTCCTGGGCCTGCACGGGCAAACGGCAGGACCATGGAGGGGATTTTACCAGCGCTGGCCAGTTAAGGAGCCGCTGCCAGGACTGCTGTCCAATTAAGGAAGGCAACCTGCCTGTCTGAGCTGCCAGCCAATTTAGAGGTGGCGCAGGGAGAAGGAGAGGACACTTCCATGTTAAAGTGCCCTCACAGAGCTGGTGAGAAATGTTTTTAATGTGACAGGGCATGGTAGGCAGGCTCCACTGATGGAAGGGGTGAACCCTCCAGCAACAGCGTCAGAGCTATGGGGGTGGATGGGGGGCCCCTCCATGGGACCTGGAGCCTCCAGGAAAGAAGGTGCCATTCGGAAAGCCTCTGGGCGAGGGCCATTGTGACACTGGTAAAGTGCCGGAAGGGGTAAAATGGTCATTAATAAACCAGTTAACTGAATTGATTGGTCACCCCTTGACCAAGCTGCTTCTGTTCCCAACTTTGGAAATAGCCTATGGTGGCGGGAAGATGTTGGGCTTCCCTCCCAATGCCTTCCACCACCATTTTACCAACCATCTCGCCTCCCAGCCCATCTCCAGAGGGCTGGTAAAATCCTGGCAGTTAACTCTGTTTCCTTCTCCATCAATACTGCCTGACTTGCTGAGTATTCCCAGCCTTTTCTGTTTTTAGTTCAGATTTCCAGCATCTGCAGAATTTTGCATTTGATTTGCAAGAGGATTTGGATGTCCATGTTCACAAATCACTTAAAGTTAGTGTACAGGTACAAAATCTAATCCAAAACTCTAATGGAATTTTGGCCTTTCTCTCAAAGTAGCTGAAAGACAAAGGGGACAAACTGGTGCTTCATTTGTACAGAACCTTGATCTGACCTCCACCTGGAAAGTGGCACTCAATTTTGGACACTACATCTGGGGAAGGATATATTGGCCTCAGAAAGGTTCCAGACAGAATCACCACAATGGTGTTGTGGATTGAAGGATTGAAATATGAGGACAAGTTGCATAAAACTGGCGTGTGTTCGCTTGAGTTTAGAAGGTTGAAGAATGATTTAATGAAGGTGTTTAAAATGTTAAAGGAATTCAATAGGGTAGGTGGAGAGAAATTATTTCCTCTGATGTTGGAATCCAGAACAAGTAGGCGCAAACTTAAAATTAGAGCCAGGCCATTTAGTAGTGAAATCAGGAAACACTTTTTCACAGAAAGGGTCATGGAAATCTGGAACTCTCTTCCCCAGTAGTCAGTGTATTCTGGGTCAATTGAAATTTTCAAGACTGAAATTGATAGATTTTTGTTGGGAATGGTCCCAAGGGATATAGATCAAAAGTGAGTAAATGAAGTTAAAGTACAGATCAACTCTGATGCAAGTAAATATTGGAACATGCACACGGCACTGACTGGTCCACTTCTGTTCCTATGTACATTGATTCATGAGATGGACAAACTTGTGGCAGATGTAATTTAATGCTGATTAGTTTGAGGTAGTGCATCTTGCTAGAAAAGGCAGAATAAGATGTATACAATAAAAAAAATATGAAAAGTAAGATAATAGAAATCTAGAGAATCAAATACATAATTCCCTGAATGTCTGAGAGCAAGTAGAAAAAGCTGTAAAAAAGGCCAACTCAAGGTTCGATTTTTAGAAAGTCATAGAGTACAAGAGTAAAAAAAAATCAGTTTGTGCAAACATTGGTTAGGCCGCAGAGTACTGAGTGCAATTCTGAGTTCCCTAAGATAGAAAGGACATTAAAGCCATAAATATTTGACAGCATAAATTCACTAAGATGATGCCAGTAATGAGAAATTATAGTTATTTGGATAGATTTAATATATTAACCTTACTTCTATTGAAACAGATAGGGCTAAGAGGTGACTTAATAAGGGTTTTTATAATTTTAAAGGGTTTTTACAGAGTGAATAAGGAAAGGTTATTTTCTCTGGTTGGAGACTCAATACTGAAAGGTCGTCAATTGTCACTAAGAGCGTAAGGTTGGAGATGAGGAGAAATTTCTTTAAGCAGAGGGGTGTTGGAATATGGAATGATTTGCCAAAGGGAGTTATTGAGGGAGTGATGATTGCATCTTTTAAGGGACAATTGGACAAATATTTAACGCAATGGAAGATCCAGGCCCATAGGGAGAAAGGTGGCATTGGTATTTGTTTTGGAGTCAGCCACAGATGTAGTGGGCCAACTGGCATCCTACTGTGCCATAAAATTCTATTGTCTTATGCTAACTCCTCCTGTCCAATTAAAAAAAAATCTGTTCTAAAACGTTGCTTAATTGTGCTGGTTCATGGCAGATTTTGCAGTCAGTGATATGCAAATAAGTTTGAGTGGAAACTTGAAAAAAATCACTTCTCAAAGCAAGTGCAATTTTGGACGTACTCATGCCCTAAGCAAATGACTTAGAGTCACACAGCAATACTTCAGGCATCATATTCAATGCCATCTATAGCATCCTTGCTACAGAACTTTGTGACCCTTTGCTCAGAGCGGACAGGAGGAGACGGCATTGCCATTCACTGAGAATCTAAAGCTTGACTAGGCTGATTCTTGATTAAGGGGGACCTATAGTGAGTCCACATCAATTTCAAGAATGCCAATCATTTGACCTTTTATTACCTCAGTTTTGACTCAGGCTGTGGTCATCATAAAGAGTACATTTCACCCAGATGTGAGGATCATAATCATTGCAAAAGATGTTGGGTATGGGTATATGTGGAGTTTTGGAAGAAACCTCCATTCATGCCCTCAGCAGTTCGTATTGAAGAGCTGCAATGACATTTTAATTAATGCTTTTTTTTCCTCCAAATGTAGGAAATGATTAAAAAGCAGAAAAATACAATGATAATAGCCAACTCATCTTTTGTTTTTTTATCCCAGTTATTAACATTTTTGCCCTGACATTCATGTCTTATTCCTATTTTCCTGTCATAAACTATTCACATTAATGAGAGTCTACACATGGAAGCACATATTATATCTTAATTAAAAGCTTCACCTAATAATGAGTGCAATGTTTATTTGAGACTTATCTGGATAAAATGTATCCTAATCAACTGGAGAATTCAAATAGAGATACAAGAACCTCCAGTCAGCTTCATTTCAATAATTCATTTGGTCATAATTTCAATTGCGAGCATCTGTTCAGAAAACATAACATGTTTCTGAAGCAGCGATAGTGCGAGCGAGGTGTCAGCTGGGAAGGTGAGTTTCAGTATAAAATAACTTACCTTTTGTTTCGGCGGACACGGGGACTGCTGGGTAGGTAAACATATATATTCGGGCAGTGGCTAAACCCGAAACACTACACGTGTAGTGTCTCCCATCCATCCTCCTCCTCTAACCAAAAAAAAGGCCTCTTCTGTGGAGGGTTTGATAAGGTAAGGTTTTCCTTTTTTTTTAAAATCTCTGTTGTCAATTTAGTGCAGAGGGGATGGAAGCTAGGGCAGTTGCATGCTCCTCTTGCAGGATGTAGGAGGTGAGGGTCACCACTGGTGTCCCTGCTGACTTCACCTGTGAGAAGTGCACCCAACTCCAGCTCCTCGCAGACCGCGTTAGGGAACTGGAGCTGGAGCTGGATGAACTTCGGATCATTCAGGATGCTGAGGGGATGATAGAGAGCAGTTATAGGGAAGTAGTGACACCTAAGTTACAGGATAAAGGTAGCTGGGTGACCGTCAGGGGAGGGAAAGGGAATAGGCGCACAGTGCAGGGATCCCCTGTGGCCGTTCCCCTCAATAATAAGTATACCGTTTTGGATACGGTTGGGGGGGACGACCTACCAGGGGAAGGCCACAGTGACCAGGCCTCTGGCGCTGAGCCTGGCCCAGTGGCTCAGAAGGGAAGGGGGGAGAATAGGAGAGCGATAGTGATATAGTGCAATGAGATAGGATTAATTGATGACCTCAATATGAAGACGCCCCGAGGTAGCAGCAATCATAATATGATTGTATTTTACATTGTTTGAGAGAGAGAAGAATGGGTTCAAGACTAGTATTTTAAACTTAAATAAGGGCAATTATGAGGGCATGAAAGCAGAGCTAGCTGAAGCGAACTAGCAAATTAGTTTAAGGAATAGGTCAATAGAGTTGCAGTGGCAGACAATTAAGGGGATATTTCAGAATACACAAAATAGATACATTCCAAGGTGAAAGAAAAATTCCAAGGGGAAGACGCATTACCTGTGGTTAACTACAAAAGTTAAAGATAGTATCAAACTTAAAGAAAAGGCATATAATTGCGCAAAGATGGATGGCAGGTCAGAAGGTTGGGCAGAATATAAAAAAAAGCAAAGAATGACTAAAAAAATTGATAAGGAGTACGAGAGAAAGTGAGCTAGAAATATAAAAACAGATAGTAAGAGTTTCTATAGATATTTAAAAAAGAAAAGTTAAGTGAACGTTGTTCCTGTAGAAAGTGAGTCTGGGGAATTAATAAGGGAAAATAAGGAGATAGCAGATGAATTGAACAGCTATTTTGCATCTGTCTTCCCTATAGAGGATACAAGTAACATCCCAGAAATAGCTGTAAAACAGGAAATGGAAGGGAATGAAGAACTCATGAAAATTACAATCATCAGTGAAGCAGTACTGAGCAAATTGTTGGAGTTGTGGGCTGACAAACCCCCGGGTGCTGATGGACTTCAATCTAGGGTCCTAAAAGGAGTGGTTAGTGAAATAGTTGATGTGTTGGTTTTAATTCTCCAAAATTCCCTAGATTAAGGCAAGGTTCCATTAGATTGGAAAATAGCGAATATAACTCCTTAATTCAAAAAGGGAGGGAGACAGAAAACAGGTAGCTACAGGTCAGTTAGCTTAACATCTGTCATGGGAAAATATTAGAAGCTATTATGAAAGAAGTTATAGCAGGACATTTAGAAAAATTCAAGGTAATCAGGCAGAGTCAACATGGTTCTGTGAAAGGGAAATCATGTTTAACCAATTTATTGGAGTTCTTTGAGGAAGTAACATGTGCTGTGGATAAAGGGGAACCAGTAAATGTACTGTACTTAGATTCCCAGAAGGCATTTGATAAGGTGCCACATTAAAGGTTATTGTGGAAAATAAAACCTCATGGTGTAGAGGGTAACATATTGGCATGGATAGAAGATTGGCTAGCTAACAGGAAAGAGAGAGGAGGCATAAATGGGTCATTTTCTGGTTGGCAAGATGTAATGAGTGGTGTGCTGCAAGGATCTGTACTGGGGCTTCAACTTTTTACAATTTATATAAATGACTTGGATGAAGGGACCGAAGGTATGGTTACTAAATTTGCTGATTACACAAAGTTAGGTAAGAAAGTAAGTTGTGTAGAGGACATAAGGAGGCTGCAAAGGGATATAGATAGGTTAAGTGAGTGGGCAAAGATCTGTCAAATGGAGTTGTTAAAACTGAGGCGGGAGCAATGAACTATCAATTCAGTCCCATCACTCCGCAGGTAGTGGCATATTATTAAAGTTTTCCCACTGAACTGGAAAACAATCAAATTAAACACTATTAAGATAAACCTATGTCTTATTTATCCTAGGACCCCATGCACACACATATAGATTCAAAAGTTGACGGTTAACCAGTTTTAAATATGGTGTTTCTTGGAAATAAAAATAAGTAGCTGGGTTGCAAGTCCTGGCAATTACATTCCTAGTTGATGAGGTGTCCCAGAGTAGAGTAAGCAGATGTGACTCAAAGTCTCCAGGTGAATTCGACGAAACAGCCTTTAATAGATAGGCATTCAAAGTAATTCAGCTGCAGCAGGCATCACACAGTTCTTTCAATGAGAAACACAGCAATAGGTCTACTTGGATTTTAAAACCGGCAGTCTTTTAGTAAAAACTTTACTGAGAATTCCAGCAAACACAAATAGGCAATAGAGAGTTACTTCTGTTGCAGACTTATTAGAGTTTCGAAGTAATATGGAATTTACTACCTCCAACAATGCAAATTGTTCTTTTTCAGGGTTTTTTCCTCCTTAGGCAAACATAGTCTGAACTCAATGTAGATTGTTCTGTTAAGAAATAGACAGCTTCTTCTTTCAGTGTACAGAATGCTTTGTTTTTCTCCAGTTCAAACTGGTTAAAACCATTCTTTACCCAGCGTTAAAAGTTACAGTATACCATGTGACCTCTTCTCTCTCCTGCTGTGGCCTAGGAAACAGGTGCAGCTGGCACCTGTGCTCCCTTAGTTTTTAAAGGTACACTGTTTTAAACAGAAAATAAACAGTTCCATGACAGAGTCTAATGTGGGAAAATGTGAAATTGTCCATTTTGGTAGGAAGAATGAAAATGCAGCATATTATCTCAATGGTGAGAGATTGCAGAGCTCCGAGATACAGAGGGACCTGGGTGTCCTAGTGCATTAAATGCAAAAGGTTATTATGCAGGCTCAGTAAGTAATTAGGAATGGTAAGAGAATGTTATCATTTATTGTGAGGGGAATTGAATACAGAAGTAGGAAGGTTATGCTTCAGTTATACAGGGCCATTGGTGAGACCATATCTGGAGTACTGTGTACAGTATTCGTCTCTTTATTTAAGGAAGGATGTAAATGCATTGGAAGCAGTTCAGAGAAGGTTTACTAGACTAATACCTGGATTGGGCAGGTTGTCTTATGAGGAAAGGTTGAACTGGCTAGGCTTGTATCCACTGGAGTTTAGAAGAGTAAAAGGTACTTGATTGAAACATATAAGATCCTGAGATGTCTTGACAGGGTGGTTGTGGAAAAAATGTTTCCTTTTGTGGGAGAATCGTGAACTAGGGGTCACTATTTAAAAATAAGGGATCACCCATTTAAGACAGAGATGAGGAGAATTTTTTTTCTCTCAGAGGGTCGTGAGTCTTTGGAACTCTCTTCCTCAAAAGGCAATGGAAGCAGAGTCTTTAAATATTTTTAAGGCAGAGGTAAATGGATTCTTGATAAGCAAGGGGGAGTGAAAGGATATCATGGGTAGGCAGGAATGTGGAGTCGAGGTTACAATCAGATCAACCATGATTTTATTGAATGGTGGAGCAGGCTTGAGAGGCCGAGTGGCCACTCCTCCTCCTAATTCATATGTTCGTATATTTGCATGTGAAATGCACTGTGTTATGATCCCCGTGGATAACACCAACAAACGAAAAGAATCGAATCCCAATTTAAGAAACCAAAACCAAACGGAGATGCTATCTTCACTTTTATTGTGTCAAACGTTGCTTGCTGTGTGATTATCTATTCCCATTTTTTTTTTTCGCGCAGTACCTTTGAAGAGGCTCCACTATCTTTGTGTACTAGAGCACAAATTTGTGAAAAAAGCTGATGGTGCCAAGGAACAATGCCAAAACTTTCACATTAGACGGGTTCAGAAGCACATGAATGACTTTGACATTGTCATACATAGGTTTATCTCCAGCCGCTGTCACTTTGTATCATAAAAAGTCAATCTCGGATACTGTGAATGTGCATTTCTCTTTGATGAGTGTCAATTTGTGTCGTGTGAGTCGAATGAGCACCGCAGATAACCACTGTTCATGTTCTCCTTTGTCCCTTCTATGGATGATGACATCAGCGGAAGGTTGAGCGTCCCTGCGACATCTGACAAGACTGAAGACACAATCTTCTGAAACGCACTAGGAACTGAACTTAGTCCTTAGTGTTTTTGTGGTACCGAAATATGCCATCATGTGTAACAAAGGATGTAAAATGTTGGTTTCACTCTGCAAGTGGTATCCAAAGATAGCTCCGTCGCATGTCGAGCTTTGTGAAGACTGTGGAGTCATGAAATGATGCTGATTGTTCTTGGATCATAAGGAATGGGCACTTATCTGGAATAATTGTTTTGGTGACCGACTTAAGATCAACGCATAGTCTAAGTTAGCCATTTTTGCGTCGTGCAATGACTAGTTTAATTATTCATGGAGATGAGTTGATTTCCTCAATGATACTGTCTGCTTCCAGTCGTTTCTGCTCCTGTGACACTTCAGTGTGGATTGCAAACAACAACTGTCTCAAATATTACGAAACAGGTGGAATTGACATGTCGATGTGAGGAGCATGACAGTACCCCTTAATCTCCCCAGATCCGGTGTATAAGGAAGGATACTGTTGAGCATAGTCTGCCTCATCGATCACCTTAATGTGTGTTCAAGTCGGGTCTGAATGTTTGAAGCTAAGCTTATCAAACAACTCTGTCCCAATAAGGCTCCTACCTTTGGCCACATAGAACGTGAACTCGTCTAGGTTGACATTTTTGAAGTGCACTGGAATAGTAATCATTTCAGAACCTGGGGTAATCAAGTCATCGTAAGCTTTAAAGGTGTCACAGGAATGAGAGAAAGTTGTGAAAAATAATGACGTTAGAGGTCTTTGCTCAATATGGATACTTTCGCACCCACGTCAATGAGGAGCGACACTGAAATGCCCATGGTCACTACTGTGCAATCCTTAAAGTGACCCCCATACATGGGACCGACCGCTTTACTGTCCGCGATAGCATTCACATGTTGTATTACGCTCTCAGGAATAGGTTCCTCTACATGTTGAACTGACCAAGCCTTTTTTCACGAACTGCATACTTTTGCGAAGTGATTCATCTTTGAGCATGAGTTGACTTTTTCCCTTGTTCTGGACATAATGGGGGGAATTTATCCTGGTGGCAGGGGTCTGATGTCCAGAGAAACCAATGCTGAGATCCCTGCGTCGCCTCTTTTCTGGAAGTCCAGCCAAATTTAGTGATAATCAGGTACTTAGGTGGACAGCAGCGGGCCTTCCATAGGATCTAGGACCCCATCACCGGAAGTCCTGCCCTTGGAGAGCGTCACTGGATCCAGGCCTCAGGTAAAGTCAGGGCGGGAGGGGTCTCACGGGGTGGGGGTCGGGGTGGGGGGTGGAGTTGGGGGGTTGGCAGCAAGGGCAGGGGGTGGCCCTCAGCAGGCCTCCCCTTCCTGATGCCGGGTCTCTCGTTCAGGCACTAAGTGCCTTTTATCAAGGGAAATCTCTTCCCATCACACAGGTAATTGTGGCTGCAGTGGGAAGAGGCCCTTAATTGGGGTTTATTGCCCAGTTAAGGGCCTCAATTTGTGGTGGGGTGGGAAGGTGATTCACAGGCCTTCCCGCCCTGGATTAAATTTTGGCAGAGGTGGGATGGTGGCGGGAAACCCCACCACCATCCTGCCCAATTTTATGCTTTCCCTGCCTCCAACCCTGCCGCAGGTTGAGGGTGTCTGTCCATGATCGGGCAAGTGTTGATGAGCCTACTGAGGTCTCTTTTCCCGTAACCCTTGCGCTTGAGCTGATTGGGTAAACTGTGTCTGCGACCCTGAGCCTGAGAATCTAACATGGTGGATTCAGTTTGAACAGCCAAGGTCATGGCCTTTTCCAATGTCAAACCATCTTCCTCCATGACTAGGTGTTCCCCAATTCGTGGGATTGAAGTTTTTTCAATTAGTTGGTCACAAATAAGTTCATTAGTTAGTGTGCCAAATTTGCATGTAGAAGCCAACTGATACAATCCTGCCACATATTCTTTTAGGAGCTCGCCATTTCTCTGGCATCTCTGGTGGAATCCGTATCGTTCAACCATCAAACTTGTCTTCGGGCCCAAGTATTTCTCGGAGTAATTACCGCCTTATTGAACAGACCTGTAATCTCCACAATAAACAAGGTGAGCTGAGATGGAGTTTGAGAACTCACTCGGTTCAGAGGTTGAGGCAAGAAAAGAGGAAGAATGTCTCAGAGAGAAACTTGGGCTGAATTTTGTTCTCCACCAGGCATCGGGTTCCACGGCAAGGGGGTGGGTGGAGCCTGATGGCTCCGGATGAGGTCCGGCCTGATCCTCCCAGCAGCGGCAAGGCTCCATGGCAGTGACCCTTCCGCTGGGCGATGAGACCACAATTTAAGTATTCAAATTAATAAAATTATTAAATTTAAATGACTTACCTGTGATCTTGAGGGTCCCCTGCAATATTTGACATGGCGGCTGGCACTCCTGGGCCTGCATAGCCCTGTCCGGGGAAACATGGCGCGACATTGGTGGGGAGGGGAGAGGAGGTAAGATTTTCAGTGCGGGAGGTGTGGGGGACGGGGTCAAATATACTTAATGGGTATAAGGGATGGTGGGAAGGGTTGAACCTTAAGCTTTGTGTAGTTGGGGGAGGGAAGGCCAGATGTAAAAGGTAAGTGGGCAAAAGGGCATATCATTGTAATTATTATTGGGGAGGGTGGGAAAGGGGCATTAGAAATTTATTTATTTAATGTTGTGGGATAGGATTTTAAAAATTTTAATTGGGCGGCAGGGCTGGCTGCCCTTTGAAGAGGGTGCCAGCAACTGCACACAGGCAATTGATGCCATTGCCAGGAATGGACAGCCTGTCCCCTCCACGAGATTGTGGGGAGAGCGGGCTGCCCCGGCTATTTAAATGAGCCGCCACGCTTGAGATTGCGGTGGCTCTTTGGAGTGCGGCTGCCATTTTTTGAGTGCACCACTCCAGCCTCGGTATGGGACTTGGGGGTAGGTACACAATGAGGACCTGAAAGGAGTGCTGAGTAGGATGAAACAGGGTGAAGTACTTGAAGAAGGAGAAGGTGCCAGAGGAGCAGGACGAAGTGGCAAAGGTGTGACTTGGTGATAATAGTCACACCATCAACGCCAGCTGTCCCATATTTGGCAGGAAGCTCATATGTGAAATCGCAATCTCTCACTTTCACGATGTGGATAAATCGCAACTTCATGAATTTCTATTGTGTTCTTTCCACAGGAGAATGCTATGGAGGGGGTGTTACCCCAGCATTCATTGAAAGCCTTGTATTAAATCCAGAGACCAATGTTGTGTTATATTGCTTCTAAGAATGTCGAGATAGCTCCCACCCTATAGTGTTCTTTTGCTTTCACTATTCAGCAAGTGATAGCAAAAGGAAAACTTCAATAACATTTGTAGCCAACTGGGCTGAGAAGACAGAGTAAAAACAAAAGGTTAAGAAGGAATAGAATAAATGGAGGAAAGTAATAGAAGGAAGCAAAAAGCAAGCAAGAATAGAGAGAAAAACAAAGAACTAGTGAGAGAAGAGATAACCATGTTGTCACATTGCATTGCACTGAAGGATACTGGCTTTGTTTTCACAGTAGGTGCCACATTTTCATTTACTGCTTGTGGATAACCCTCTATCTCTGTGAAGTTGAAGGTAGGGTTCCACAAGACATATTCAAATGCATTGAAGGCACAATGCTTCCCATCATCACCTTCCAGTATAACTGACAGGATTGTCAGCCCATTTAAATCATGAACATGTGAAAAATGGTGCAGAAGGCTGCTAGAGTTTGCTCATAAACCTAAAAGTTTTACACCAACTACCCTTCTACTGGAGCCGATACCCATCCTTCCTGGTGTGAGACCAACATGTTACAGACCAGGAAGTAGCAGGTTTAATTCCCAGCTTGTGCTCAGTTAACTGGTTGAGGGGGAAGGGGAGATAGGCATGCTACAGTTGACCTCAGCACCCCTGGTCTTGCATGGAGAATAATAAAGGCAGTGAAGGCAGCAGCACAGGTAGATAAGGTGGTTAGGAAGGCATATGGGATACTTGCCTTTATTAGCCGAGGCATAGAATATAAGAGCAGAGAGGTTATGATGGAGCTGTATAAGGGGTTTAGAGGGGATTTGAGGAAAACATTTTTCACTCAGAGGGTGGTTGGAATCTGGAAAGCACTGTCTGAAGAGGTGGTAGAGGCAGGAACCCTCACAACATTTAAGAAGTATTCAGATGAGCACTTGAAGCGCCATAGCATACAAGGCTACGGGCCAAGTGTTGGAAAATGGGATTAGGATAGGTGCTTGATGCACGGCACAGACACAATGGGCCGAAGGGCCTGTTTCTGTGCTGTATAACTCTAATCTTCGCTTCTAAAAACTGTCCATTGATTCCCCACAGGAAAGTTATGTGTGTAAATGTTATGTGGGGACAGGATTGGCTGCACTATGATGTCCCCAACTGGCATTCGTAGCCATCTAGCACACTAAAAGAATAGCTTCATAAGAGAGGTTTAAAAGGGGCTAATGGCACCCATATGAACATACAAAAAGACAGGAGAGAAAACGACTCGTTCATTGAGTCTGTCCCCTTCAGTCATGTTGCAACCCCACCCTCAACTCTCCCAACCACCACCGGCTATGCAAACTCCAGGCAGAGGCAAAATGACAGATACAAAAAAAAACCCTAAAGTAACTCAGGGGAATAGCATCCTCGGAAATTCCTCTCGATCAAAATCAATCACCTTCAGAAGGTAGCAATGACCACGAGGTACATTGTCCAATGTCCCATCCACCTGTTGTATGTTAACTATTAAATCACTGTGCTTCTGAACTATCTGGATTTGGTTCTGTGGCAAAATGAAAAGTACCTGTTTGCTGAACTTCTATTGTTCTCAGTTGATTGCTCTCCTTTGAAAAAAATCTTTGAATCTATTGCATTCGTCTGGTTATTACCAGTTTTTAGTCACAGGTCTGGCAATTTCCACTGCCATCACCAGCCATCTCATACTGAATTTGTGAACCTGAAATAGAAGTGGTAATTTAAAGGGGCAGCGTCATCCTGAAAAGGCGGTGTTGGGCCATTTTACATTTCTTTACAAATACATGGCTCTTTGCTGTAAACTGTGTCAAAATCCATCATTGTTTGACTTGCACGTGATTTTACCATGATAGCGATGACACACAGCTCTTCTGCTCTTCTCTTATCCGAAGCTTTGCCAAACCTTTTATTGGCCCCCGTAAAGGCAGCACCCTTTTAGTGTGCTTGAAATCATTATGATCTGGTGATTTTCCCTGGAAAGTACATGTAAGAGGAGCAGGAGCACTTCCCCAGCCCCCAAGCTAACCAATATCACCCCCCACAATTGAACCTGCCCCCCGCCCCCCGCAATTAGAACCCCCTTCCCCTGTGATTTGATAACACCATGACTGGAGCATCCCCCCCGGCACAATTGAACACACCTCCCTGCAATAACTGGCGACTCCCCCCCCACCCCCCCCAAACCCCATCTCTGCCCACAGTCTCTCTCCAATCCCTATGATCAACCCCGACGTTTCAAGCCACTCTGTACCCACTCAGCCCCTCGCAATCTCTACCACCAGCAGGAGGGAAACTCCCTGCTCTGGGCTGCTGCGGCCTCTCCTATAGTATTACCTGTCTGGCAGGGAACCAAGTCTGTTATCGGGCTGGCTTATGGAGGGGGAACATTATTAAAAAAGAGGCATGCACGCTCTGGAGTTAATACTCCATGGTGTTTGGTGCAACTCAGACTTCTGGCCTTCCTGATCAGATGTTAAACTGAGGCTCTGTCTGCCCTCTCAGGTGGTTGTAAAAAATCCCATGGCACTATTCAAAGAAGAACAGGGACTTTCTCCAGGTGTCCTGGCCAACATGCACCAAAAGCTGATAATCTGGTCATTTATTTCATTGCTATTTGTGAGAGCTTGTTGTCCACAAATTGGTTGCCACGTTAGCTATATTACAAAGTGACTACACTTCAAAAGTGTCCATGTAGTGCCTCATTTTCAAAGAAATCAGGAGTCTTCATGCATATAGTCTGATTAAAATCCACAGCCCAAAGTAACTGTTAAATAGGCTGATGTAACATCATTGTACAGAATACAATATAGCCATGGTTGTAATGAGTTCTTTATGTTGTCTGATGCAACATAAATGAGATGTGTAGAGTCCAGCTGGCTGAAGATCTCTGACAGGTTTATTACAGCTAAACTATTATATACAGTACAGAGCAAACTATTTTCAGAACCTTCATTTGGGTGTTACAATTGCAGAGTGACTATGGCTTCGAGTCACATGACTACATGCTGGTACTTAACTCATTAGCATACTGAGTTCGTGAAGGGACATCACTCTTAAAGGCAATCACTCAACAATGGTTTCATCAAAAATGGTCAAATAAACACAGGTATGAGGCACAGATATAGATGCACAATTTACTTCAAAGAAACTTAAGATAAAATAGTGTAATTCTGGGTGTCAATTGAAAGGCACAAACAATTCACAGGAAGACTACACAGGCAATAATTTTAAAGAAATATGTTTGACACAGAAAAATGCAAATAGGTCCATGGGGAAATGCAATTTGAAGGAATTACAATGGAACAATTCCACAAATTACTTCAGACATAACAAAATGTTTAATTCGCACAGAAAATGTAAACAATTCAAAAAAGCTTCATGTTTTGCATTCTCCTATTCATTATCACTTACAATTCTTACAAAACATGGTCCAGGATATTTTTCTTCAGGAGGGTAGGGCTAGCACCACCTTGTCGGGGCATCTAGAGATGGGCAATAATTGCCAGCTTTGCAGGCAACAACCACATCCCGAGGATGTAAAAGAAAAATGCCATCCACCTTATCTGAGAAAATGTGACATGAATTGCTTGTTGTTTCTGATCCAGTATACCACCGACTGAAGGTCCTCTTTGTCTGAATATGAGGCATTTGCTCAAATCTTAGCTAAAACTTAGTAAAGGAATAACCAGGCATTCAAATTGAAATCCACTGGTGCCCTCTCATGTCAAATTTGTAGGGTCAGGGGAAGTCACCTCACTTACATAGACTTTAAATTTACAAAATCATCTGGTGTCCAGGCCACCTCCCAGGTCTAGATCCCAGGTCAGCCCCTCTATGGAGCAAAGATGTTCCACCAGGCTGGAGATACGGGGACACCTAGCCTGGGATGACCCCAGCCCTACCCAGTCCCCCACTCCAACACCATATACTAATGTGGTTCCAGCTGAGGTTCTGTCGCTTAACAAGAATCTATGCAAATTGCTGGGGAACAGAGGGGCCCAATTTATCCAGGTTTTGACCTCATTTGGAACACTTCTGCTTATTCCTGCCAAAATTCCAGGTAGCGGACCTGGTAATGAAAACTATGTCACCCAGAAAACATGACAATGCAGAAATAAATTTTTAAATAAAGGCAGATATAAGTATGGCCTTTTTTCCATACATTTTTCAAAGGTTGTAAAAAACACAGAAGGCTGGAATTTCCACTCAGTTGATCCGGTTTTACAATGCAATTCGCCTGAATTCAGGGAAACCAGTGGAAACAATCATGGAATTTTAAGTGCAAATTAAATTCAACACAACTTGAGTTACCACTAGTTTAATAAATATTGCGTAAAGCTGGCCCCATCCAAAAACTGGCCAGGCCCCCGTGTCGAATTATTCACCATTCAGAGTTTCTGATAATTGTACCCTTTTGCAGGCCTTCAAGGAGACTCTTAAAAATTAAGGTTTTTTTAGGCACAAGGGCATGAATAGACACATTTTAAACATTTTTGCATATAATCTCTTTTAATTTGCTAAGAAACTGGCCGTTGTACATCATTATAATGAGCAACTGGTTCTGTATGTTTTTTTTTTAAAGTTATTTCAGTTATTTAAAATCAGGTTACTTACAGGTGCTGGACTAGACACTCTAATTAAAATGCTTATTATTTGTGATAACCCATTTGCTGCTGCATTAACCAAACTTGACCAGGTTACCACTCTTAAACATATCAAGGAATATTTTTGAAAAGCAAAACAATTTTTAAAAACAATTCTGTTGTAAAACTCTGCCTAATTGTGTTGGTGTTTTTTAAAGTTAAACTGTGTTATGGTTAAACCAGGCAAAGGCTGAGAGGGAACCCCTATACCCCTGTCTCACCTGGTTGTAACAGAAATTTGGTGGCTAGCATCCTGGATTTGACCCACAGGGAAACAAGGAAATTGGAAGTGAGAAGCCAAATTGATTTCAAACAAAAAGAGAAAAGATTTCAATGCAGGTTTTCTTGTGGTTGTGTGTGCTAGAATACTAACATGTCGGCGACTGAAGCCATTAGCTCCCCAAGCCAGGGTGAAGTAACTTGGGATAAGTTAAAAGCGTTGTCCATAGAAGAGTTGAGAAAAATGGCTGAGCAGTGTGGGATCACTGTCCATGCCAAGGCTAGAAAATCTGAACTCCTAAGACTAGTGGCCAAGCACTTTCCCTTGAATCTGAAGAAGCAGAAACACCAGACATTGAATGTGTAAGAAAGCCAGCATTCCAGGGTGTCTGCGAACATGCAGAATCCACAAAAGCAGGAATAAAAACAAGAAATGCTGGAACCACTCAGCAGGTCTGGCAGCATCTGTGGAAAGAGAAGCAGAGTTAACGTTTCGGGTCAGTGACCCAAGCAGGAGTTTGTTACAACAGCTAGTCACATGACTAACCTGCTTGCCCAGGTTTTTGTTTGAACTGCTCACAGGGCAGCTTGGGTCAGATTGCAACTGAACTTGGAAGAAGAGAGCCTCTCTCCTGGCTAGCTCTCTCTCTCTCTCTCTCTCATGAATCTCTGTATCCACTGAAGTCACTTAAACCTCAAGAGAGAAAAGACTCCTACATCGAAACAAGTTTTAAAGCCTGCACTGGCCCCCAACGAAATGGCAAGACTTAGCAGCAATCTAAAATTCTACATCAAACTCAAAGGACTGTAAATAAATCCCAGGTATTGCCTCAAACTTTTCCCTTTTATTCTTTCTACTTTTCTGTCTCCTACTGCGTGTGTTTATCACGTATGCATGCTAGCGTGGTCGCATCGTGTATTCGTAGTTGTTAACCGAACTAGAGTTTAAGGTGAATAAACTTCCACCTTTCTTGTTTGCATCTAAGAAAATCTATCTGGTTGATTTATTTGCCTTACAATTGGAGAGCAGTGAACAAGGATTCACTGAGGGGGAGCTAAAAACACATTTTTTAAAAAACTAAATCCTGTTAAGGTTAAACCAGGCAAAAGCTGAGAGGGAACCCCTAGATCCCTTTCTCACCTGGTTGTAACAGGGTGCATAGCCCAAAAATCAGCTAACTGCAAAAGACAGAGTTCCAGTGCCATAGGAGGCTGCGCCTTTCCAGGCAGATGGTCTTGGTCCTGTGTGCTCTGATCTTCAATGACCTGTAGCCTCACAGTCCCCATGGCAGTCCCCTACCTGCAGCAGTCAAGGTCACAATTGCCCTAAACTTCTATGCAACCCGTCGTTGCAGGGATCAGCTGTGGACCTAGGTGACATCTTGCAGTCAGCCTCTCATTAGACTATCTGGCAGGTCACAGATGCCCTTTTCAGGAGGGCAGGGACTACATACACTTTGACAGAGATGGGCCTATGCTGGCACAGAGGGCATTGGGTTCAGCCTCCATTGCTGGATTCCCCCAAAGCGCAGGGCATCATTGACTGTGCCCATGTGGACATCAAGGCACCCAGTTACTGGCCGGTGAGATTTATCAACAGGAAGGCCTTCCACTCCCTAAATATCCAACGGATCCACAACCATAACAAGAGCTTCCTCTCTGTGCGCAATCATTTTCCTGGAGGTTGCCATGACTCCTTCATCCTCCGCCAGTCCATGCTGCCTCAGATCTTCTTTCCATTCCCTGGCTGGCTCCAGGGCGATAAGGGAAATCCCTTAAACAGATCGATGGCTACTAACACCTCTACGGGAGCCCCTAACAGAGGCACAGAGGTGAAACAACCAATATCACCTGCTTAGCAGGCAAACCATTGAACAGGCTTCTGAAGTTGTGATTCTGGTGCCTGGATTGGTCGGGTGGCACCCTCCAATACCCTCCTGCAAGGGTCTTGGTCATTGTGATGGTCTGTTGCACGGTCCATAATACGGCCCTCCTGAGAGGTGTGGACTTTGAGGACAGTGAGGCCCTGGAAGAAGACAGCTCATTGCGGCAGGAATAGGAGACAAGGGAGGAAGAAGGGTTGAAGGGGGATAACACTGAACAAGAGGTGCCCCTGCTGCACGATGAGGTAGCCTCCTCCTGCCACCCTCTGGGTAGAGGACCTCCCTTATCTCCCTCACGGCCTCCAGTATTAGATCCAGGTGGGTATGATGAAGCGAGGGTCTACCCTGTCCTTAGTGTTACAACCTGTTAAAATATGAGATATGAGCCCCCAGGCCAATTTAAAGAATTACATGACAAGATTTCATGTTTTAAGACCTGTGTTATAACAACTAAACTAAAATAAATCCTCATTAACCAAATAGTACTTTATATGTAGCTAGTATCCCACATAACAAAGAAACATATTTTCTTTACTTATTAAAATACTTGAAAACCTCACACTGCACGCCTATATTACACAGTCCTTTTTTAATGGTGAAA
This sequence comes from Heterodontus francisci, assembly GCF_036365525.1. Lineage (NCBI taxonomy): Eukaryota > Metazoa > Chordata > Chondrichthyes > Heterodontiformes > Heterodontidae > Heterodontus > Heterodontus francisci. The sequence goes on along the minus strand of NC_090374.1, from coordinate 160,610,253 downwards.
TCCTTAGCAGTTGAAAGTCCCAAACTCCTCACAGGAGAAATGGGTTGGATCCCCCTGGCCTTTTCAAAAATCAATGTCCTCTTCGCTCACTTCTCTGAGCACTCCCGACCTGGAAGTTCATGAATAAGGCGATTCCTGGTGATCCTTTGTTGAACCCCCAAGACTAAAAGCTGTTTTTGCTTGTGGTTGTAATAGGCTTTGGGGCTATAAGGGGTGTAAGGGAGGGGTAGCACCTCTCACAGGCAGGCTCGCCGTACTCCTTGGAGTGGCTCGTCCTTTATTGGCCTTCACCTAGTTCTCACCTATTGCTCCAAGGAGCTGTTAGCCTGCAACAGTGGCCACACCCCAGTAAGCTGCTTCAACAGGTGGGCCAAACCAGGCAGGGGTAGCCATCACGTCTCCTACCCTCAGCGAATTAGGGTTTGTCTACTCTGGAATGGGATGACTAATTCCAGCAGATTGGACTGATAAGACCAATCTAAGCCAACAATCTTGAAGGCGGTTCAGCATCTTGTTGTGGAATGTATAGAGCTCAACAAGATACGGAAGACATCCTGGTCACCCACTACATCTGGATCTATATCCAATTGTCTAGACTCGTTTTGCAGCTGGACCAAAATAAGTCAGGATGAGAGAGTGAGGCTGACAATGCACAATTCTCCGTCACTAAAATCCAATTCATGCAGAAGTGATGTTCACCATCTTTCTTTAGCTGTCATCCATTATCCATCTGTCACAAGTCCTGTGGTGATGGGTGAGTGACGTAGCAGCAGGTGTGGATTCATTGGGAGCTGTAGCTGTGAACCTGTACACAGGTGGCTCAGGCCACAGGGATGTTTTTCACAAGAAGGAAGCAGTGGTGGAACTCAGCAGCCCCTTGAGCGACTGAGAAGCCCTTTTTAGGACCATACTGCTCACCTCCCTAGAATGAGGAAGGGCCAGAAAAGGTGCCCCAAATATTATCTTCTTCACCCACCTTGGCCAGCAGGCAACAGCTGATGAGGATCCCATCAATGTGGTCTTAAGTCAATCTCAAAAAAGAAAGTTAGGGTGACACCGGTCACCATTGGTGCATGGAACGTGCGCAGCCTCATAGACAATGTCATAGCCAACAGACCTGAGAGAAGAACTGCTCTTGTTGGTAGAGAGTTGGCTGGGTATAATGTCCAGATCACTGCCCTCAGTGAGACTCATCTACCTGAGGAGGGTCAGCTCAAGGAAATCAGCGCAAGTTACACATTCTTTTGGAGTGGAAATGGAAAAGAATAGCAGGAAACTGGTGTAGGCTTTGCTGTCATGTATCATCTCGTCAGTAAGTTGACTAGCCTTCCCAAGGATGTTAATGATTGTCTGATGGTGCTTAAACTCCCCATGCATGGCTGGGGCAAGCAACTCTCATCAGTGTGTACCCCCTGACCATGACCAACCCTGATGAAGTCAAGGATAAAATTTATGATGACCTCCATTCCTTGACTGCCGCAGTGCCAAAGTCAGAGAAGCTAATCATTCTTGGTGACTTCAATGCAAGAGTTGGTGCAGATCACCAGGCAATGGAAGGGGTCATCAGAAAAAACAGGGTTGGCAGTTGTAACAGCAATGATCTCCTCTTGCTGAAGATGCGTGCTGAGCATGAGCTCTTAATCACCAACACAGTTTTCTGCCTCCCTAAACACAACAATACGTCTTGGATGCACCCCCATTCCATGCACTGGCATCTAACTAACTATGTCATCACCAGGCAGGGGCATAGGCAAGATGTGCATGTAACGAAAGCTATGCGCGGTGCTGTGTGCTGGACTGACCACCATCTTATCATCTTGAAGCTAAACATCAAGATTCATCCCCCGAGACATCCCCAGGGCATGAAGCTCCAGAATTCCTCAATGTTTCAAGGCTCAAACAGGCAGTCGTGAAGGAATTTCTCTCAGACTAACTCGAGAGTCGCCTGTGTACAGCGAAAATGGACACTCACTGCATCAAGGATGACTGGGCAACCTTCAGGGATATATTGTACTCCACTGCTCTAGAGATCCTTGGCCCTACCTCTCGAAAGCATCAAGATTGGTTTGACGAAAACAATGAAGTGCTCTAAAAACCACTGGAGGGGAAACATCACCTCTGTAGGGCTTGCCTCCATGACAAGTCATCACTATCCAAGCACAATGCCTATCCTAACATCTGTAGGACTGTCCAATGCAAGCTGAAAGAGATGCAAGACACCTGGCTGTATCAGAAGGCAGACGAACTCCAGTCATATGCCGACCACAAACACTGGAAGAAATTCTACACTGCTCTGAAATCTGTCTATTCGCCCCGGTCCACTGGTTCATCACCTATCCTCATTGCCAACAGGTCAACATCGCTCACAGAAAAAGCCCAAATTCTAGAAAGATGTGCATAGCACTTTAGCCACATCCTCAATCAGTTTTCATCCATTAATGAAGAAGCAATAAGCCACAGGCTGCCATCAACTGTTCTTTTGATGACCCTCCCACACTGTTAGAAATGACAAAAGCTATGAAACGCCTGTCGAGTGGCAAAGCTCCAGGAGCTGATGCTATCCCAGCTGAGGTCTACAAGGCTAGAGGCCAATGCCTGGTCAAGAAGCTCACTGAACCCCTTCAGTCTATGTAGGAGCAAGGACCCATCCTGCAAGAATATTAAGATGCCTCCATTGTTCACCTGTACAAGTGGAAAGGAAATCACCAATTGTGTGACAATCACAGAGGAATCTCACTCCTCCCCTTGCAGGCAAAATCTTCAGCACAATCCTTCTGAACTGTTTAGTGCAACATCACAAGCAGGTTCTGTTGTCATAAAGTTAGTGCAGTTTCAGAACAGGTCAATGAACCACTGATATGGTGTTTTCAGTTAGACAGCTGCAAGAGAAATGCCAAGAACAGAACATGGACCTCTACACCACATTTGTTGACCTGACCAAGGCCTTCGGCACAGTCAGTCATGAGGGCCTTTGGAAGGTAATGGAGAAATTGGGCTGCCCTGAGAAATTCATCACAGTAGTTCAACAGTTCCATGGCGGCATGCTTGCACATGTCATGGATGATGGTGAGTGTTCTGACCCATTTCCAGTCACTAGTGGAGTTAAGCAGGGCTGCACGCTAGCATCAACCTGCTTCAACATGTTTTTCTCCGCCATGCTTTCCGATGCCTTCCATGATGCTGATCCTGGCAGAGAAATCAGATATCACATGGATGGGAAGCTGCTCAATCTGACATGAGTCCAGGCAAAATCCAAGGTCTCCAAGGACATACTTCGCGTGACTGTTTGCCGATGATAGTGCACTGTCAGTTCAGAGCTGGACATGCAATATAGCATGGACCTGTTCTCCAATGCATGCAACAACTTCAGCCTTATGATTAGAACAAAGAAAACTGAAGTAATGTATCAGCCTGCTCCAGGAAAGCTCTATCACTAGCCCAAGGTTTCAGTCCATGACCATGACCTGTCAGCAGTTCACATATCTTGGCAGCACACACTCTCGAGCAGTCTATATTGATGACGAGACACATGCAAGAATTGCTAAAGCAAGTGTAGCTTTTGCAGACTTCAAACATCGGTCTGGGAATGAAGAGGAGTAAGTCTGCCTATCAGACTGAAAGTTTAGAGAGTTATAGTTCTGGTCACTCTGCTCCATGCATGTGAGACTTGGACTGTGTACCAGCATCATGCCAAGAAGCATAACCATTTTCACTTGAGCTGCCTTCAGAGGCTTCTGAAGATCAGATGGCAGGACAAAATATCAGACACTGAGATGCTCACCTGAGCTGGCAGGTCAAGCATCTGCATCATATTGAGACAGTCACAACTGAGTTGGGCTGCTCATGTAGCCAAACACTCACTTACCAAAGTAAATCTGCTATGGAGAGCTCGAGTCTGATGTGCGCTATCATGGTGATCAAAGGAAACGCTACAAGAACACTCTGAAAGCTTTGATTAAGACTTTTGATATTGACCCCAAGTCCTGGGAGAAGCTCACCCAGGATTGCTACACCTGGAGCAACTAAATAATAAAGGTTGCAGCCTCCTTCAAAAGTAAGAGCATATCAGAGGCAGAGAGAAAATGCGAGGTGAGGAAATCCCAAGCCAGCAGCTCGTCCAAATCTCAATCATCTACAGTATTCTGCCCTATTTACAGTAGAACCTTCCGGGTGCAGACCAGCCTTAGCAGTCACCTACGTACCCACTGGAAACCCACCACACACCCCAGATGGTGGACCTGGTTATCTTTGCCTTGAAGGACGAACAGCAATAGGCTTTGACTATTTTACTAAAAGTTGAGTAAAGCTTCTGCTGTTGTGCTTGAAGAACCTGTCTTAGCCTCAACATCAGAACTGCATCTCTCGGGCTGGATTTCACGAGCCCCCCAGAGACAGGCTAAGAGGCGGGGGGTGGGGGGGCCCTTAGAATTGCAATGGGAGGTAGGGGGCAGAGGGCTTGTTGCCTTCTTGTCGCACTACGATTAAGTCGGAAGGGGATAAGCAGCCGAGGTCCTTCCTGCCCAGAGGCCAACTGAGGCCCTTACGAGGCCTATTATCAGCCACTTAAGGGCCTCTTCCCGCCACTGGGGGGAGGTGCCTCCACGACGCAGGGAAGTCTCCCGGTTAAATGAGACAACCTCCTTGTGGGCTTGGGAGGCCCTCTTCCGTGAGCATTCTGTGGCCCAAGGAGGGGTCCCGGCGGAAAACAACTCACCTTCCTCAAACCCCCCTCTCCCCGCACTCAATGCCCACCCTCCTACCCCTCATCGCCAGGGCCTCACAGACTGGTCCCGGCAATCCTGCGTCACTTACCTCTGTTCAAGGTCTCCAGCGCTGGATCTGCTCCCAGGCCTCCTACAATACCAGCAGTGGCCACCACACCTGCTAGCGCTGCAGATAACACCGAGCTATCAGCCCTCTGATTGGCTGGCAGCTCTTGGAGGTGGGATCCCCATCTTTTAAGGGATGGGGATCCCGGTACTGGGCAGTTAATTGCCCGGGCGCTGTCAAATACAGCCAGATGTGAAGCTCCAAGTGGGCAAGGCGTGTTTCCCACCGCCTTTTCGGCCTGGCACCGAGAGCCCCGCCAGCTAAATCCTGCCCTTTGAGTACAATTGTAATATTTTTCCATTTTCCACATCAACCATCCTCCAAGTGAGATTTCCATTTAGTGCAGCATTAAGAGCAGCTTTGTGCTGGAGACTCATGCTCATTAGGAATTGGATTGAGACAAACCAAAATCATTTTATGTACAATCCTTACAGAGGTGGATAAAGGAGATGCAATGGGTCTCCACTTGAACAATAAAAATAAGCAGCTTCCTAATTGGTGGTAAGAGCTATGTGTCAGGTTGTGGCCCCAGATACGTTATATGTGTGGGAATTTAAACAAGTATCCAATCGTATGTTCATGTTGATTTATTCACCTAGTCTTCGAATCAAAGACAAAGCATGTAGAGGGTTATTTTGCCCAGAGGGTGAAAACAGGTGCTAAACGGGTATAGTGCTAATAAAACAAGCTTGTTTGAAAGTCTGGATTTTGCACACAATCTTGGTACTAATTGCTAATGACCCTAATTTGAATTTGCTTCAGGGTACAAAACCAGATACCTGCAGGTTTCAGACTCCAGTGCTGACTAGACACAATTTTCAAGGAGCATTATATGTGGGCTCCTTGCATCCACTTTCGCTGAAGGTGTGAAGAAATCTGGCTGGCACATGGCGACATACTGCAGGATGGCTCAGAGACTGAGGGAGAGAGTGCACAGGTTCACAGACACCACACTGGAGATGGAGGAGAAGGCCCAGAGGAGGAATGTCTTTTCACCACAGTAGGGTGAGGCACCATTACGACCTCCTCTCTCTATCACCCTCTCTCCGGCAACAGCTCATGTTGCTCTGCCTGGTCTCACGTCATCCCCAATTCCTTGCTCAGACCCCTAGCCGGATGCTGATGAACAAACACTCCCTTTTTCCTGATGACTCCTATAAGGTGGAGTAGCACAGCACTTACTCTTTTTCGGTGAAGTTCTCAGAGAATTTGCAGAATAAATGTTGCTCGAGTGTTGGTGAAGTTTTGGCAAAGCATCCCAGAAACTCTCTTGATGTGTTTCAGGGATCTTTTTTGTTATGTTTCATACCCCAGACATGAAGATACTAATCTCATGATTTCTGTGAGTATAAGCTCTATTCAGATGGCTTCCAGATCTGTCTTAGTTGCACTTTTGGAACCATGCCCCCTCAGGGTTGACAGACAGCATAGTGAGCAGTCTGATAAACACAACATAAGAGCAATCAATCATTCAGCAATCAAACATAACATATTTTCCCCCTTGTAGACTAAGGAGATTACTATGAATTAAACCCTCACAAGCATCAAACAGGTATATATTGAGTCATTTCTTAGAGTTTGTTTGTTCCTCGAAGTACACAAATAATCTTCGAGATATGGAGGTCTCTTATGATGGCACTGAAATCGATGAAGACGTGGTTGTGATTCAGTGTGATCATCCTGATCAGGTAGATGACAACATCATGATCACTCATCAGAAAAGGAGAAAGGGCAGGGATGGCGTGTCCATCACCTTTCCACCACCATGGCATTTTGCGATTGGCAGGGAAGGTGGCAGATGGCCCTCCCATCCAGAAGCGAATTGAGGCCCTTAAGTGGCCAATTAAGACCAAATAATGGCCTCTTTCCTCCGCTGCTGCCATTTTACTAGCAGCAGGTGGGCACACCGACATTGGGGGAGACCACCAGGTAAGCCCTGGTTGCCTCCCTGCAGGTTCGGAGGGAACCCTCCTAATCGGGCACTCTGTCACCCACGGAGTGTTTCCCAGGCTGCAATGCCCGCCCCCATGGTAACATCCCTGCTGCCAGCACCAGCCACCACCACCTCACCTCACTGGGGCCTGCCTGACTGGCCCCAGTGACCCTGCCCCACTTACCTTGGTCCAAACGACAGCTTCCATGCCACTTGTCTAGGCTGGGTGCAGTCCAAGCAGTGGCCACCAGTCCTTGTGACATTGCTGAGACTGAAGAGCTGCCAGCTCTCGATTGGCGGCAACTCTTGAAGGTGAGCTCTCGTCTTTTAAAGGGAAGGATTAATTGCCTGAGTGCTGGAAAATGCGGCTGGCGGTCACCCAAACAGTAAAGGCTGGGTTGCCCCCAGCTTTTCAGATCAATGTCAGGACGTCTGTCGCACCAACAAAAGTTAGGCCAATGGATGCATTGGTTATGATTTTCCAAAATTTCCGAAATTCTAGAACGGTCCCAGAGATTGAAAGTTAACAAATGCAATATCGCTATTCAGGAAAGGAAGGAGAGAGAAAACAAGGAACTACAGGCCAGTTAGCTTGACATCAGTCATTGGGAAAATGTGAAATCTATTATTAGGGAAGTCTTAACAAAACGCTTGGAAAATCATAGTCAACACAGTTTTATGAAAAGGAAATTGTGCTTGACAAATTTATTAGAGTTTTTTGAGGATCTAATTAGTAAGGTAGATAAAGGGGAACCAGTATATTTGTAGTATATTTGGGATTTCCAAAAGGCAGTCAATAAGGTACCACACAAAAGGTTAATACACAAGATAATAGCTCATGGAGTTGGGGTAGTTTATTAGCATAGATTGAGGATTAGTTAACAGACAGGAAGCAAAGAGTAGGGATAGATGGGACATTTTTAAGTTGTCAGGCTGTGACGAATGGACTGGCACAAGGATCAGCACTGGAGCCTCAGCTATTTACAATCTATATTAATGGCTTAGACCAAGAGACAGAGAGTAATGTATCTAAGTTTGCTGATGATGCAAAGGTAGGTGGAAATGCAAGCTCGGAGGAATACACAGTGAGGGTGCAAAGAGATATAGACAGATTAAATGAGTGGGTAACAAGGTGGTAGATGGAGTACAATGTAAAGAAGTATGAGGTTATTCACTTTGGTCGTAAGAATAGAAAAGCAGAATATTTATTGAAAGGCATGACTCTTGTAAATATTGATGTTCAGAGGGACTTGGGTTGTAGTCATACAAGGAACACAGAAAGTTAGCATGCAGGTACAGCAAGCAATTTGGAAAACAAATGGCATGTTGGCCTTTATTGCAATGGGATTGGAGTACAAGAATAAGAAAGTCTTGCTACAATTGTATAGGGCTTTGGTGAGACCACACCTTGGAGTACTTTGGCAGGGACAGAAACCTGATTGGAGGGATTCAAACTGGCTAACCAGATAAATGTTTGAAATTATGGGAGTGGAGATCAGGGTCATATCGGGAGGAATAGTCAGCATGACAGAGCAGTGGTTTTAATGGGGATGAGGGAATTGAAGATGGAAGTGAGCTTGTCATTGAGCAGATCAGTAGCTGCAGAGATGTAGTGGTGGATGGAGGGCCAAAGGTTGGACAATTGGGAACTTGAAAGTGCCATTGCAAGCGACTCGCAGGAGTTTTCTCTAGGGTGAACCCAGAAGGAAGTGGGGTTGGGGCGGTGGGGTAGAAGGAGGAAAGGAGAATGTGAGTGGAGAGGGATTCAAGGAAATGATCAGAGATTGTGATTGACATGTCTCGTGAGGCCACATGAGATGGCATGGTCGAGGGATGGTTATGATGGAGGATAGGAGGGCAGTGAACTCAGAGAAGAGAGGGCATGAAGGATTGAGATGGTGGTTTAAATTGCCAAAGATGAGAAATCATTCATTGCAGAAGCCAAGAGAGGAGAGTAGTGAAGATAGCTCGGTGAGAAACTTGTCATGGCACTTGGCTGGCTAGGAGATAATGAGGATTTTAGAGGAGAGCTGAGAGGGGTGAAGCAAGGTGAGGTGTTCAAAGAAGGAGAAGGTGCCAGAGGACTATGGGGACAGACCAAGGTATAATTTGGTGCTAAGGGCCACACCGCCACTATAGCAGTCTGAACGGTGCAAGTGGCGGAAGATGTCGTCAGGTGAGGGGGCTTCATTAAGGTGAAAGGCACCATCGTCCATCAGCCAACTTTCTGTCAAGGCTATGATGTTGATGTAACCATCCACAATAAGCTTATGGATGGCAAAGATCTTGTTCACAAGTGAATGGACATTCTGGAGGGAGATCTGGAGAGCGGCGGTGATAGCTGATCCACAGGAGGAGTCCATTGGGTCAGTGCTGGGAAGGGTTAATGGGATCGGAAAGAGATCAGTAAGATGCACTGCAGCAACTTGCCAAGCCTCCTTCGACAGCACCTTCCAAACCTGCGACCTCTACCACCTGGAAGAACAAGGGCAGCAGACGCTTGGGAACACCACCACCTGCAAGTTCCCCTCCAAGTCATACACCAAACTGACTTGGAACTATATCACTGTTCCTTCACTGTTGCTGGGTCAAAATCCAGGAACTTCCTCTCTACACTGTGGGAGTACATACCCCACATGGACTACAGGTGTTCAACAAGGTAGCTCACCACCGCCTTCTCAAGGACAATTAGGGATGGGCAATAAACGCTGGCCTTGTCAAAAATGCTCACATTCCAAGAATGAATAAAAAAAAGATTAGCCCTCAGTGGGTGCGTTGGCTGCAAAGGTTGGTGAAAGAGCAGGATGCGGCAGTTGGGTTGCTGCTCGTAAAGAGGTATCGATGAGTGCCTCAATGGGCCCTTTGGAGAATAGGAAGAGAGACACAGAGGGAAGCTTTGGGTTTATCACAGAGGGAATTAAGCCTGTCATGGCAGCCGGAGAGTAGGAAGGTCAAGGATTGGTGAAAGATTAGGGTAGGAATCTGGGGCTTGGAGTACCGACCTAAAACATTTCGGCTAATTTTGTTGGACGGATGGGTCTCCTGAGCCAAAAAGGCAGGAGGAACCCTGCTTTGGCCATTTGCAGCCCCCCGGGACGATTGTATGGCGCTCGGGCAATTAACAGCCCAGCACTAGGATTCCTGTCCCTTTGAAGTTGGGTATCCTGCTTTCAAGAGCCGTCACCCAGTCAGTGGGCCAACAGCTCAGTATTATTGGCAGTGCCACCAGGAGTGCTGGCCACTGCCAGTACTGCAAGAGGCCTGGGATCCCAGCTCAGTGCTGGTGCCCAGACCAAGGTGAGCGAGGTAGGGTCTCCAGGGCCAGACCTGCAGGCCCCAGCAAGGGTTGGGGGGGAGGGTGGGTGTTTATTGCAGGGGGAGAGGTTTCAATGTAGGTGGAGTGTTTCCCAGCAGGGGGCCTCTGTGGGTCACAGATTGGCCATGGAGGAGGGCCCCCCCCCCCAACAAAGCCCGCAGAGAGGGTACCTTTTTTTACTGAGCGACCTCCTGACGCGGTGGAGGCCCTGTCACTGCTGGTTAAATCCCAGCGGTGCCAGGAAGAGGCCCTCAGTGGCTGGTAATAGGCCACTTAAGGGCCTCAATTGGCCTCTCGGTGGGAAGGCCATTGTTGGCCTATCCCACCCCCAAGCAAATTCCAGTGCGACGGGAGGCGGCAAACCTGCAGCCACCCCCTCCCCAACCTCCTGTCGCACTTCTATGGGACCCCCTGCCTCTGAACCTGCTTCTGGGAGGCCCACAACATTCAGCCAATTAACTCGGCTTCTCGCCCCATAGATGGTGCCAGACATGCTGAGTATTTCCAGCATTTTTTGTTTTTATTTCAGATTTCTAGCATCCGTAGTATTTCTCTTTTGTGCTTGTCTAATAATCTCATTATAGCAGTTTGCGAATTTCAGTTTCTTTTTAAAAAAAGCTGGTATCAGAAAAAGTGAACATTAAGTGAACATGGAGGTAAAAACCCAACTAGTTCCCAAATATCACTTAGGGAAGAAAACCTGCCTTTCTTACCCAATTTGGCCTATACATGACTCCAGTCCTACACCAATGGGGTTTGCTCTTAACTGCCCTTTGAAGTGGCCTAGCAAGCCTCTCAGTTAGGAGCATCTAAGGATGAACAATAAATGTAGCCTTACCAATGATACCTACATTCCAAGAATGTAAATAAATAATAGCACATCTCCTAATATATAATCTATTTTTGATACCTCTATCATTGGTGCCTTTCTATCATCGATTAGATAATTAATGATAAATCTTAACCAATTTAAATGATTGCTTTTGTCCAAGATGGGGTGACTTAATGTAAAATTTGTAACACAAACTTGTTTAAACGATTGTTATAATTCCAACACATTCTTTGAGCAATCATACAAAGGAAAATTTGATGCAAAGCCAAACCAACCCTCCTTGTCTCAAAAGAAAATGTGTTGTGGCAGATTGATCTGTTGCACGTCAGATAATGGCATTGTTCCAATAGAGGGCTCTCCCCACTTTACAAACAATAAATTATGTTGCAGTTTGACTTCAGCAGCAATGGGGTAAAGTAAAGGAGGTGACAGTGCTCCCTCAGAGGTAATTTCTCCAGCCACTTCCTGTGTCTCGAAGGCAGAGACAATCTTGTTTGCTGGCTTAAATAAAAAAATATATGGACATACTCAGCAGGTCTGCTGGCATTTGTGGAGAGAGAGATAGAGTTAATGGTTTAGGTTGATGACCTTTCATCAGATGTTTGGTTTTCTAGCTGTTGGCAGCCAATATGGCCAAGTTCACTTGTATAAAAGCCAGTGAAGTGGTTTTATCCTTACTGGTTGCAATTACTTAATTGTAAGGCAGCCTGAGGCAAACAACTATCTTTTCTTCCAAGTACTGTGCAATATGTCTCCCCACTATAAACCAGTCTGTTTCCACAGTAGCAGAGTCCCTGAGGTAATAATATTGCAGAACCACTTGAAAAACAAAGTCTACTGTATAAGCGGAGACGAGGAGGGGGGTAATTTTCTGAGTCTGTGCTGCCGATGGGGAGCCTCAAAAGGAATGGGCATCCTGTCCCAAACTGACATTTTATTCTTGATGGATTTGCAGCTTAAAAAAATGTGGATTTTACTAAATAATGGGAGAGCACCCTTAAGCAACATCAACTCAACTTGGCATGATGCTGGTGGGGCAGGACAGCCTTGGATTCTATTGTTTGTGATAATCAGGGGAAGCTTATATCAATCAAGAAAAGTTTATGTCAAACAGGGTAAGTTTGTAACAATCAGGGAAAGTTTATGTCAGTGTGGGAAAGTTTGACATCAATATGAATTAAGCAATTGGAGTGGATTGTACAAGGATGGGAAAAAAGAAAGACTTGCATTTATATAGCACTTTTCAGAACCACTGAATGTCTCAAAGCGCTTTACAGCCTATGAAGTACTTTTGAAGCGTAGTTACTGTTGCAGTGTATGAAAGTAGTGAAATATAGAGAGTGAATGACAAGCCCAAACTTCACACAATGTAAAGGCCGAGCTGATTTTAACAGGCAGGTATCATTCAAATAAAGCTTCTGGGTGCCTCATCATAATCATATGTCTGCTGATGTGTTGCCCACCTGCATGATGCAATTTCCTAGCCACTATTTAAAGCCTCGGTTCAAGTCTGCAAGGGACGCTAAGTTTATAGGAGTCCATCAACTGGAAAGTGCAGCAAAACTTCAGTACGTGGCTGGCAAGAGAGGGAAGGTGACTCCCAGGTTCTCAGATATTTCCCTAAGCATCCTGCTTGTTGCTGTGTTGTCACCCATGAGAGGTAAGATAAACCTCCCGCATTGTCCTTTCAATTCTGCCAATAATCCCAACCACATCTCATATCATCTGAACCGCTTGACCTGCACCCATTCTCAGCAAATCTCCTCAATGAATACTGCAGCCAGTTTGGTGTCCTTGGCATGATTCTAGCAAATCTCTTCTGCACCCTCTCTTGAACAAAGAACAAAGAACAAAGAACAGTACAGCACAGGAACAGGCCATTCGGCCCTCCAAGCCTGCGCCGATCTTGATGCCTGCCAAAACTAAAACCTTCTGCACTTTCGGGGACCGTATCCCTCTATTCCCATCCTATTCATGTATTTGTCAAGATGCCTCTTAAACGTCTCTATAGTACCTGCTTCCACTACCTCCCCCTGGCAGCAAGTTCCAGGCACTCACCACCCTCTGTGTAAAGAACTTGCCTCACACATCCCCTCTAAACTTTGCCCCTCGCACCTTAAACCTATGTCCCCTAGTAACTGATTCTTCCACCCTGGGAAAAAGCTTCTGACTATCCACTCTGTCCATGCCGCTCATAACTTTGTAAATCTCTATCATGTCGCCCCTCCACCTCCGTCGTTCCAGTGAAAACAATCTGAGTTTATCCAACCTCTCCTCATAGCTAATGCCCTCCAGACCAGGTGATATCCTGGTAAACCTCTTCTGTACCCTCTCCAAAGCCTCCACGTCCTTCTGGTAGTGTGGTGACCAGACATCATTACTAACATGTGGTGCCCAGAATTAGCCAAAATAGTTCAGTGGGTAACATACATCCATTCTTTTGTACTCTATGCGTGTGAAATTTGGATCTGTAATGCAGATGAAGGCGGCGCTATGAAAGCCAATTTCCCACATGGAGCAGTGCAATCCGCCATCAGCCTCTTATGCTGCGGCCTACACAGCACACCCTCTTAAGGGTGCTTGCACGAGCAACCCCTACAAGCGTCGGAGCAACTGAACTGATCCAATCATGACATCACACAACCCTATAGGCCAATGTGATGCCCATTTTCCAAATTTGGAACACGCAAGTCTATTCAATTAATTTCTATGCCACTCACCAAAGCTGCATGAGGCGCTCAGTGCTAGTGTTATTTAAAGTGCCAGGTACCCAATCTGCAGGTAAGGTAATTTTGAAGAAATTCTGCTATTGTCAAATGTCTGAAAGTACTCTGGAGTGTTTTTGGAGGTGTGGTGAGTTCCTGGTTTTAGCAGGGAGCGTTGCTGCTTCCTCACAGGGAGCACAGAGGAGTAGGTAGCCAGTCCATACAAAAATTGCAATGAGGGTTGCAGTTGCTGTGCCATTGGGTCTCAAAGGATGAAACAGGCACTAATTGGGTGCAGTGCTAATAAGACTAACCTGTTTGAAAATCTGGATTTAGCACATCATTTTGGTCCTTTGTGTTGATTATCGTAACTTGCCATAATAAACCAGAAACCTGCAGGTTTAGCACTCAAGTGCCAATTCGGTGCAATTTTCATGGAGCAGTATATGTGGGCTCCTTGCACCAACTTCCGCTGAAGGTGTGGATTGTGCTGACTGGTACACAGTGGCATATTGTAGGATGGCTCTGGGCTGAGGGAGAGAATGCACAGGTTCTTGGATGGGGCACTGGATGTCCTAGTGGAGGAGGTCCAGAGGATGAAGGAGGTCCTGTACCTGCTGGGAGGAAGTACACCACATCACCCTCCTCCCCCTCCTGTCTCCCTCTTTCCTGCAGCAGCTGGTGCTGCTCTGCCTGGCCTCATGTCCTCCTCCAATTCTTTTCCCAGAATGAGGAGGATCCTTAGCAAGCTGCCTGTGATCAAGCACCTTTCTCCTGGTGTTTCCTATAAAGTATCCAATAAAGTGGAGTAGCACAGCATGTACTCTTTTTAGGAAAAGTTGCCTGAGTGATGATGAAGTCTTGACAAAGTGTCTTAGAAATTCTTCCGATGTGTTTCAGAGGCTTTCTTCACAGTTCTAGCAGCAATAAACATGAAATGGTGAGTGGCCTTTTAAGTAGAGCTTGAATTCAGCATCAATTATGTAACAATCGTTGTTTCTCAAATCCTCTTCCACTGAAATATGCTCCACTTGCCCCACTTGAGAGCTAGATCTAGCACTGCTTCCTTTCTCAATGAGCTGGAAACATATTGATCAAGAAAGTTCCATTGTACATATTTCAGGAATTTGTCCCCCTCCTTGCTCCTTAAACTGTTACTTATCCAGTCTATATTTGGAGAATTGAAGTCCCCCATTATCACTAATCTAAAATTCTTGCACCTTTCTGCCTGCAGGTTTGCTCCTCCATCCCCTTCTGGCTATTTAGAGGCCTGTAGAATACATCCAGCAGTGTAATAGCTCCTCTATTATTCCTTAATTCTAACCAAATTAGTTCTGTCTTTGAACCCTCAAGTACTTTCACCCTTTCCCATGCTGTAACAGTATCGTCTATCAACACTGCTACCACCACCCACTTTTTCTCCCTTCCCTATCTTTTTTAAATACCGTGTCATCAGGAATATTAAGTTCCCAGTGCTCACCTTCTTTGAGATAGGTCTCCATTATTGTCATTATATCATAGTGACAGCTTTTGCCTGTGCCTCACCAACTTTATTGTTGTATGATTACCTTTGAGAGCGATGTCCCTTTAAGACCTTAGTATGCTAATGAGTCAAATACCAGGGTGCAGTCATATGGCTCAAAGCCTAAGTCACTCTGCTACTGTAACACCCAGAGGCAGGTTCTGTAAGTAGCTAGCTCTGCACTGTATATAAGTTAGCTGTTAATAAACCTGTTTGAGATCTTCAACCAACTGAACTTCACGCATCTTATTTATGTTGTATCAGTAAACATAAAAAGAACTCATTCTATGGTGGCAGCTATGGTGAAAGACAGAATCTAAGATTGAAGACCACAGGGAAAACAGCTTTAAAAACTACCTTCCCACAGCTAAAAGGGAGAAAAATTTTTTTTAAACTGGCCCAAACAGGGAAAGAAGAAAACACTTACCTCAAGCTGTAGCAGACCGAGCACTGAAAGACAGTTTGCAAATCAATCACTGCGATTGGGTGAGTCATTGTCCCAACAGTCCAGGAATCCCAGTTTAAAAAAAGCTTCGCGTTGCTTGCAAAGTTGATTTTTTTTAAAGGCTCATTCAAAAAAAAAACAGGCCAATCCCTATCTCAGGCTGATCAATTGTTTCCAAAGGCTCCCCCAGACTGATAGAGGTTTGCGACATTACAGGAGGTGCCCAACAGCAAAAGCACAGGAATTCTTCATTCACACAGCTTGCAGCTAAAGTTTAAAAAAAGAAACTCATTAAACCACTCCAGCATGAAGAGCTTTCATTCACTCAGCCAAAATGTTAAAAAACTCATAAAACCATTCAAGTGTAAAGAATTGCCTATTAAATGGCTGTATAAACAAACTCCAGCAGAGAAATTAAAAAGCACTTGAAATGCCTATTGCTTAGCTGTGTAAACAGACATCCTAAAGTGCTGGAAGCTAGATAAACAGACAGGCACTGCTAAATACCTGTTCCTATCAACCAAAGCAGCCAAGAGAGCTTTTTTTAAAGGGAAACCAGAACAGAGTCATAGAACAAGCCTTAATGCAGAGTCTTAAGCAAAGGAACAGCAAAAAGATGCATACCAAATATACCAGCATGAACTGGAAAGCCATTGATATCCTATCCAAATTCCAACTTTTCAAGCAAAGGATGCAATTATGCTTCACAGACCAAGTAATTGCAGAATCAGAAAAAAACAGGCTGCAAAAATAAAGATAGCAATTGGAAATGAGGGATTATACAGAATCAATACCTCAGGCTTATTTGAAGAGGATCATAAAGATCCCGCAAAGATATGGAAAGTGCTAGAAGATCAGCTGAGATTAAGAATGAATTTTAGAATTCACTGCCTGGAATTAATGTCCTAAAGGCAGCAACCACAGGAATCAATAGACTAGTTTTTCAGTAGATGCCGTAGTAAGGGTGACAAATGCAATTTGTCAGAAACTGAGCTGGCGGACCAAATAATGGAGCAAGTGACTGTATCAACACCATTGGAGCGTTTCAGAAGAACCTCTTGGGGAAAAAGAAAGGTTACAGCATCAATGCACTGCGGGAAGATGGCAGGAAATACGAAGCCATTGCAGCTAGACAACAGCACCTGCAAGCACTAGGTGGTGGTGTTCCCATGCATCTGCTGCCCTTGACCTTCTAGGTGGTAGAGGTCGCAGAGCTGGAAGGTGCTGTCTGAGTCACCTTGGTGCATTACTGCAGTGCATCTTGTAGATAGTACACACTGCTGCCACTGTGGGTCAGTGGTGGAGGGAGTGAATGTTTGTGGATGGGGTGCCGTGAAGCAGTCCGTGTAGAAATGCAGCAAGACTCGGACAATATCCAGGCTTGGGCTGATAAGTGGCAAGTAACATTCACGCCACTCAAGTGCCAGGCAATGACCATCTCCAACAAGAGAGAATCTAACTATCTCCCCTTGATATTCAATGGCATTACCATCACTGAATCCCCCACTATCAACATCCTAGGGGCTACCATTGACCAGAAACTGAACTGGACCAGCCATATAAATACCATAGCTACAAGAGCAGGTCAGAGGCTAGGTATCCTGCAGCGAGTAACT
This sequence comes from Heterodontus francisci, assembly GCF_036365525.1. Taxonomy (NCBI): domain Eukaryota; kingdom Metazoa; phylum Chordata; class Chondrichthyes; order Heterodontiformes; family Heterodontidae; genus Heterodontus; species Heterodontus francisci. Next base: position 160,593,054 of record NC_090374.1, on the reverse strand, counting down.
CACCTCCTGACTCCCCAAAGCCTGTCCACCATCTACAAGGCACAAGTCAAGAGTGTGATGGAATACTCTCCACTTGCCTGGATGGGTGCAGCTCCAACAACACTCAAGAAGCTCGACACCATCCAGGACAAAGCAGCCCGCTTGATTGGCACCCCATATACAAACATTCACTCCCCCCACCACCGACGCGCAGTGGCAGAAGTGTGTACCATCTACAAGATGCACTGCAGCAATGCTCCAAGGCTCCTTAGACAGAACCTTCCAAACCCGTGACCTCTACCAACTAGAAGGACAAGGGCAGCAAATGCATGGGATCACCACCACCTGCAAGCTCCCCTCCAAGTCACACACTATCCTGACTTGGAACTATATCGCCGTTCCTTCACTGTCGCTAGGCCAAAATCCTGGAACTCCCTTCCTAACAACACTGCGGGTGTACCTACCTCACATGGACTGCAGCAGTTCAAGAAGGCAGCTCACCACCACCTTCTCAAGGACAATTAGGGATGGGCAATAAATGCTGGCCTGGCCAGCGATGCCCACATCCCATGAATGAATAAAAAAAAATCAAGCAGGTTGCTGTCACAGCAGAACACAAACAAACAGACAACAGGGCAATTGCAACAAGAAAGGCATCAGAGACCTGCACAAATGCAAGTCAATACACCAAATCCAGGGCAAAACAGACCAGAGACAAGACTCAGAGAGAAGCAATTCCCAGCCAAAAGACAAACTGGCTTTTCACATTGTGAACCTGAGACATCATGTTAATGAAGTCAAACAAGAGGAAGCTTTCGTCACTATTAACATCACGTGCCCAAAGAAAGCTGGCAAACATATATTCAGCACCAAGATTGACACCGGTGCTAGTGCAAATACCCTACCAGTCCAAATCTTCAAAGATATGTACTGGAGTCATTAGAAATCAATGATACAACCGACAATTGCCAAGCTAACTGCATATAATGGATCACCCATCCCTTGCAGTGGCACACTAATAATGCAATGCTGATATGGCAAGTTGGCATGGAAACCACAAATATTCTACCTGATGGACATGAGTGCATCCAGCAGTGGCAGGACTACCAGCGTGTAAGGACTTCAACATCATTACTATCCACGAGAGCATTGCCAGGTGGAAATCTCCAAAGACCATAACCTGCTCGCAGACTCTGACCAGCATCAAATGGTGCAGTCTCAAACCCAGCAACAGCACAACTATGCCTCACCTTCACTTCTACTCTCTAGAGAACCACCAGCACCACAACGAGCCAGAACAGACAGATATCTCCATGAGACCGCGCACTCTCCCCACCCCGCACCACCCCCCCACCACCATGCCCACCACCACCCCACCCCCCCCCCCCACCGCCAGCAAGTTCTTTACCTTGAGCCCAGGACCTTCAGACGCAGAGGATAAGGAGAGGCATAGGTCACACAATGCCATGAAGAGGCAGAGGAGGAATGAGTTGAAGCATTGTCTGGCACTCCGCGATGATGTGCCGGAAATTTCCAAGAATGACAAGGCCCCAAAAGTGGTCATCTTGAGAAAAGCAACACAGTGTATTAGCAGGCTGAAGGCAGAGCAACTGAGACTAAATGCAGAGAGGGAGAAACTTCAGAAAGAATAGCAACAGATGAGACGCAAACTCGCTGAGCAAGAGTTGTCAAACCACCAAAATGATACATGGACTGTTGAGTCTGTACTTGTAAATTTCACAATCTCTAGTCATGCGTAAATAATTTTGATGTTATCTAATTTTATGTATTTTTACTTTTAGCATATGAGACGTATCTTTGGAAAGAAAGGCGATGTTGTGTGATTGCCTTTAAGAGCTGTGTCCCTTTAAGATCTTAGTCTGCTCACGAACCAAGTACCAGGATGCAGTCAGGTGACTCAAAGCCTGAGACACTCTGCTACTGTAACACCCAGAGGCAGGTTCTGTAAATAGTTAGCTCTGCACTGTATATAAGTTAACTGTCAATAAACCTGTTAGAGATCTTCAATCAATTGAATTCCACACATCTCATTTATGTTGCATCAGACAACATAAAAAGAACTCATTACACTAATTTCCCATCTACCATCTACAAGATGCACTGCAGTAATTCACCAAGGCTCCGTCGACAATCCCTTCCAAACCTGCAACCTCTACCACCTAGAAGGACAAGGGCAGCAGATGCGTGGAAACACCACCATCTGTAACTTCCCCTCCAAGCAACACATCATCCTGACTTGGAACTGTATCACCATTCCTTCACTGTCACTGAGTCAAAATCCAGGAACTCCCTTCCTACTAGCATTGTCGGTGTACCTACACCCAAGGATTGCAATGGTTCAAGAAGGCAGCTCAGCAATAAATGCTGGCTTAGCCAGCGATGCCTACATTCCATGAACGAATAAAAAAAAGATATTTAGACATATGTACTCTAAAACCGAGCATTTTCCTACTGTCTGATTCCTCCTATTTCGGAACTACTTTTTATTCTATTAGTGTTTGTTTTTCCCAGTTCTTTGTGTGTCTTGTCTCTTTTCTCTAATGTTTCATCTTGATTCCCCTCCCCTGTCAGATCAACTCTGCAATCTACCTATGTGGCCAAATCCAGGCAGACTGCAGCTGGGCCCTCACAGCAAGAAACAGTGCTCCAAGCCTTTGTAGCCTTCTTAAAGGCGCATCTTGCTGCAATGTAGACTTTGGGCTCCAATATTTGTTTCACCTTAGAGATGCTGGTGGACAGGATAGATTGGGGCTTTCAAGCAACTTTTTTATCATTCTTTCATGGGATGTGGGCATCGTTGGCATCCCTAATTGCCCTTGAGAAGTTGGTGCCGAGCCACCTTATTGAACCACTGCAATCCATGTGGGGCAGGTACACCAGCAGTGCTGTAAGGAAGGGAGTTCCAGGATTTTGACCCAGCGACAATGAAGGAACGGTGATATAGTTCCAAGTCAGGATGGTGTGTCGCTTGGAGGGGAACTTGCAGGTGGTGGTGTTCCCATGCATCTGCTGTTCTTGTCCTAGGTGCTAGATGCTGCACGCTTGGAAGGTGCTGTCTAAGGACCCTTGGCGAGTTGCTGCAGTGCATCTTGTAGATGGTACATACTGCTGCTACTGTGCATCGGTGGTGAAGGGAGTGAATGTTTAAGGTGGTGGATGGGGTGAAAATTAAGCGGGCTGCTTTGTGCTGGATGGTGTTAAGCTTTTTGAGTGTTGTTGGAGCTGCAACCATCCAGGCAAATGGACAGTATTCCATCACACACCTGACTTGTGCCTTGTAGATGGTGGACAGGCTTTGGGGAGTCAGGAGGTGAGTTACTCGCCGCAGAATTCCCAGCCTCTGACCTGTTCTTGAAGCCACGGTATTTATATGGCTGATCCAGTTCAGTTTCTGGTCAATGGTAACCCCCCAGGATGTTGATAGTGGGGAATTCAGCGATGGTAGTTCCATTGAATGTCAAGGGAAGATGGTTAGATCCTGTCTTATTGGAGATGGTCATTGCCTGGCACTTGTATGGCATGAATGTAACTTGCCACTTATCAGCCTAAGCTGATCATCTCCTCCAATCTGCTGTCCTGCAGACCAGCAGGGCTGAGGTGCTACTACCTCAAGTGAGGGAGGTTGGCAGGATGCGTACAGTATGTGCACACCTCTTGCAGGTAGTCAGTGGGCTGGATTTTAAAGCCTCTTTGCTGCAGGGAATTGTGGCAGAGGGGCAATGAAAATTGCCATGGAGGAGGCCTGCCACCAACGGTGACGGCAGCAGGTCCCTTACTGATCTTAGCGGTGGTGGTGATGCCTCGTGGCCACTTGGCAACGGGACCCGCATTAAAATATGTTAATGCCTACTTACCATGCAGCCCGCAGCGATTCAGCCACCATGTTTCAATCTTTATGCTGGTGGCCAGCAATGCCGTGACTTCGAATCCCCGTTCAGGGAAATGAGGCCCGATACCTGTGGGGAGAGGGGCAGGAGGTACTTTTCTCTGTGTGGGAGGGAGGGAGCAGGGTTCCAATGCTGCGGATTGCTCAGGGGTGGGGGGGTAATGGGAAGGGGTAGAGGGCAAATGTTCTGAACTTTGTTTGAGGGGGGTAAGGGGAAGGGAAAATTGTCAAGGTAAATATTCTGGGGTGGAAAAGGGCAGGTATGTTGTGCTATGCCATTGTGTGGGGTGTGGTGGGAGACGACATGCCCGCCCCCTCCACGTGATCGGGGTGGTGGCCGCCCCGGACATGCTAATGAGCCACCGTGTTTGGAATTGCAGAGGCTCCGCGATGTGGTCCCCCTGCGTGCGGGCCACATTTCTTTATGCACACCGCCTACTTCGGCCTGTTGGCCTCGTTGTCATCCCCACAACCAATAGCTAATATGGTACCTGAATTCCAGCTGCCCCAGTTTCTCCTGACAAAAGTATAGGAGGAACAGTCAGTAGTACATCCCCCATGGCCGCCAGCAGCCAGAGGCCATTGGCTATGAGCATCTCAGAAGCCTGAAGCAGATATTCAGAAGCCTCCCAACAGCATTGCTCAAGCAGTGGTAGCACTTTGTAGGAAGCATGCAGCTAAAAGGATCACATTGGGTCCACACCTGTACTTATTAACTTGTTAAGGTTTGATTTCTGGTGTACATTAAAGCCTTTTTCACTTCTGTCATTTTGATGTGTTCTCTGCTTTCAAGGCAATTTCTGTGTGTGATTTTAATGTCAAAATTGGGGAAGTTGTGTCAATGTTTTCAAGATGACAAGTTGAAGGATTGTAAAGCAGTGGAGCAAAGGTTGCAAGATTGTTACTGTAAGGGTGCCTGGCCACAAAAGAGTGGTTGGTTTAAGAAATCTCTGGGTGAAGTGCTGAGATATGAGAGCACCCTTACATCTTCGACCACAAGATGAGTTGCACGACATATCTCAGGTTCTCCGTTTTCCTCCTTATCATCCTCTTCCTCCTGCACCACCAGCCCTCTTTGTTTAATGATGTTATGGAGAATACATGCCACAATTATTGACTGGCGAGTATTGGTCTATGATGCATCTTGTGGTACTGTGTTGTATGTGTTCTGCGGTTGAATAGTGAAGTTCCGAAGAGATGCCATCAGCCATGATAGAATAAGATCTCCCTTGTCCTCAACCAGCCATCCTGTAAGATGGTGCATGGGGTGAGGGGGGGAGCGTGGGATATTGGACTGACATAAGATGAAGGCATCTGGTCAGAATGCTGGGTACCTGCATGAGCCTCTTCTTGTAGTTGCACAGAAGCTGAACAGTAATGGAGTGGAAACCCTTGCAAATAACAGAGGTTCCTGGCTAGTCAGGGGCGTGTCCAGATGACTATGGGCTGGACTTTACCAAGCCCACGACATCGGGCTCTGTGGTGGTGGGGGGGCCGGAATGTGGGTCTGGGAGCTGTCTGCCATGGAGGCCGATGCAGGGACGGCCCAGCCCGATCCTCCCAGCGGCAGCAAGACTCCATGGTGGCCACCCCCACCCCCGCCACTAAGCGACGGGACCTGAATTTCAATGTGTAAATCAATAAAATGAATACATTTATATAAACTTACCTTCCATCTTCTTGGCCCGCCGCAATCCTCAGTGCGGCAGCCGTCACTCCCGCGCCTTCAATTCCCTGCCTTGGGAAAGCTGGCGTGACACTGGTGGGGAGCGGGGGAGGAGGTAAGATTTTCAGTGTGGGGGGGGTGGATAGTGGGGATGGGGTCAAATAAACATAATGGGTGTAGGGAATGGTGGGAAAGGGTGAACTTTAAACTTTGTGCAGTTTGTGGGTGGCGAAGATCAGATTTAAAAGGGAAGTTTTTTTGGGGGAAAGGGCAAATAGTTAATGTAATTGTTATTGGGGAGTGGGAAAGGGGCATTAGAAATTTATTGGATAAATTTTGGAGGGATACTGCCTTAAAAATTCAAATTGACCGGCAGGGCTGGCTGCCCTTTAAAAATGGCGCCAGTGCCTGCAAACAGGCAGCTGACACTATTGTCGGGGATGGACAGCTCTCCCCCTGCACGTGATTGGGGGGGTGTGGGCAGCCCCAGCTATTTAAATGCACCGCCGCACAGGAGATTGCGGAGATTGGCAGCGGGCTCGTAAAATCCAGCCCTATATGTGTGCCGTTTATGGCATCTTGCACTTGTGGAAAGCCATCCAGAGCTGCAAACTCCAATGCTCTCTCCGTTTGACTGCTTCCAACAGTTGGGAAGGAGACATTTCAACTGGCCATGGCAAATAACACATCAATGACCTGCCTGATACATGTGTGAGCAGCTGACTGTGACACCCTTGATATGTATCTCATGGCAGCTCGGAAGGATCCAGAGCTGTAAAATTTAAGAGCAGAGGTCTCTTTTACTGCAGTGGCATGGCATAGCCACCTGGTCCAGCAAGCAGGAGGTCTTCCTGCAGGAGGCTACAGAGGTCCATACCCACTTGCCTTGACAATCTGAGCCTCCTAAAGAACTGCTCCTCAGACTGGTCAAGGAAGCTGAGTCTCTGTCTATACACTGTGTATACAATTAATTCAGATAGGGTCCCCTTTACTTTCATCACCCTGATCTGTCACACTCAATCCCACCAGCCTCTCCTGGCAACTTCGCCAACCTGTGCAAAACTCAAGTTGCGCTTGTTAAAATTGCATTGACTAACTGCATCATAGAATCATAGAATGGTTACAGGACAGAAGGAGGCCATTCAGTCTGTCATATCCATGCTGGGTCTCTGCAACAGCAACTCAGCTAGGTCTACATTCCTGCCCTTTCCCCATAGCCCAGCAAATTTTCTCTATTCATAAAAAAGTTGTTCCTCATGTTGTAAGACCCCTATTTCCATATATTTATGAGCCTCCCAACTCTCTATATCAGGAGACACATCAATCCTGTAACTCATGGCTGTTAATATTGCAACGGCTAGGAACATGGCTGGTTGGAGAGGGGTTCAACATTTTTGGTATATCAACCCCTCGCCTGATCCTATCCTGCCGGCATGAGGGCTGGGGTGGGGTAGGATTGATGGGGGTGGGGTTTGTGGGTGGGGGCGAGGAGTGTAGCTTACAATTGAGTCCTTTGTTTCAAGTCAGGGCAGGGTTGTGTCAACTGCGGAATGTTTGGCTCCATTTTTAACTGCCTCCACCTGGTGGAAAGCAAGCAAGGAGAGCAGTTAAAATATGATCAGTTATTTAACCACCCCCTCTGATTCCAAAATCTTCCCACCATGTCCAGATCTTAGCCCACTCTTTTGAGCAGGAGAGCGGGACACCCGAAGAAAGGATGCGACGTCCTAATTTAAATATTCAAATCTGCAATTTTAGTTGAAGCCCTGAGCAGGGGAGTAGCTCGGCTCCTCCATTAGGTAAAAATGTTAGCAGGTGAACCTTCAGCCAGAAGAGGGCCAGATGGTGAATTTTAAAGTCTTATTTCAGGTTTCCTTTCGGCTTAGGAGGGGCAGGAGAGCTCCTCCAGGTCTCACAAGGAAACCTTCGACCTCCATTGCACCAAGCTTCCCCTTCATGGCCAGAGCCTTCAACCCTGCACTGACTGCTGAGGTCCATTCAGATGGATACCTGGATGGGGCCTCCTGCTACCCTGGATGGGGCCACCTGCTACCGTGGATGGGGCCTCCTGCTACCCTGGATGGGGCCATCTGTTACTGTGGATGGGGCCTCCTGCTACCCTGGATGGGGCCTCCTGCTACCCTGGATGGGGCCTCCTGCTACCAGATGCCCACTGTCTCCTGCCAGCCAGGTCGGCAGTACGGCCGGGTGTTAGGCAATACTCTGCAAACATTTATTCAAATAAGCACTCTTGTAAAGAACATCGTCCGGTTCATTGCCCACTATCAGGCCCCCCTGCACCTTTCCTGCCCCTCTATAAAAATTAAGGCCATTTTGTCAGTCAGGGAATATTTGCGTGAAATAAAAACAGAAAGTGCTGGAAATACTCAGCAGGTCTGGCAGCATCTGTGGAGAGAGAAACAGAGTTAGCCTTTCAGGTCGATGATCTTTCATTCTGATGAAAAGTCATCAACCTGAAACATTGGCCAGATTTGACTTTGAATGGGAGGCCCCGCCCACTGGCCGAAAAGTCAGAATTTTTCGCTCCCCAGGCCCTTAAATGATCTTGGGCAGGACTTCCACCTTCCTGAGGCAGGAAGTCCTGCCTAATGGACCTGCCGGCCAGTCAGCGGGCCAGCAGCTCTTTGTCCCAGCAGAGCCACCAGGAGCCACTGCTGGGACTACACCCAGCCACTGGAGGCAACAGGAAGGATGGCCCCGGAACTCAGATAAGTTTTTAGGGCCGTGCTGGGGACAATCAGCTGGGCCCTGGTAAGGCAAGAGGGGGGTCGGTTACGGGGGGGGGGGGGGGGGGGTAGGGGAGTTTTGTGTGTTGGGGGTGGCCCTCCATGGGGCACAGGGTGCTCCATCGGGAGGGCCCCCCCAACCCCCACCCAGCCTGCAAGAAGGCTGCCTGGTTTCACCAGGCGGTGTGCTTGAGGCCTTTGCTCTCCGGCTGCCGAGAGTAAAATACCTGTGGCGGCGGGAGGAGGCCTTTAAATGACCACTTAAGGGCCTTGATTGGCCTGGGGTGGGCGGGCCGTTTCTCACTGCTGCCACCCCGTGTAAAATTGCAGCAGGGGCAGGAATGCCACCCCCCTCTCCCCCCCCACCCCGCCTCCCACTCAATTTTACAGCCCCCACTACACCATTCGCCCCCCACCCCCACCCCGCCAGGAGGCCACTCATTGGGGGGGGCTGTAAAATTCCAGCCATTAACTCTGTTTCTCTCTCTACAGATGCTGCCAGACCTGCTGAGTATTTCCAGCACTGTTTTTACTTCAGATTTCCAGCAGTATTTTGCTTTTATTTTAATGTGTGTTTGAATCGGTTTGTGTCAGTCAGAGTAGGTGTGTGTCAAGTTGTTGCTTTCAGTACAATTTGTGGGGGGGTTTCGTCTCTTTAAATTCTCCCCATAAAATGGCTGGTTCTCCTCTCATCATCTTCTTGATTAGGGGTCCCATCGACTATCTGTATGATATTTGACCTGCAGGCTCTCCAGGCCACGTTGACAGTGAAGAGAAGAGAAATAATTTAAACCAGAATGAGGGGAAGACATGAAACCAGAAACATTTTGGGGAGTGGAGATTGAACATGAACCAGAATGGTGAGAAGAGAGGGAATGTGAACCAGAAAGGGGGAAAGGGTGAATGTTAACTCAATTGAGGGAGGTGCAGGGAGAAGAATATACATCTCTTTAGAGGTGTATGGAAGTATATTTCTTTTATAAACTAGTTGTGAGAATATAGAGAAGTGGTTGATTCTATTACTTTTGCCCTTGTTTATTGGCACAAATGTTGCCCAAAAAGTATAAAATATTATAATTTCTCTTCAATAAAGTTAGATGTGGCTGCCTGACAGTGGCACAAACTCTAGGCGCACGTGGCACATGATTTTCCGATCAATGTGGGCAATGTGCACCCGTCAATGTCTGATATGAATGGGCAGAGCTTTGAGCCAGTTGCACAGATTCATAAAATTACCCTGAGAAAACTTTCATAGGAATTGCAATATTTTCATAAATCTGGGCCTGATTATATTTTAAATAATGGAAATGTTTATTTCTTGATAATTGGGGAAGTGCAGTGACCTGTGAAAGTTTGAAGTATTATGCTGCTTATGTTTTGCAGTGGTAATCAAATTGAGGGTCACAAAAATGCTGATATAAAAATTTATTTTTATGAAAATATAAAATTTCATATCTTACACTACAAAAACATGTACAGAAACAAAATACAGATGCAGTCTCGGGATACTGTTCTTAAAATAAATAAAGCACGCTAAGGTTGTTATTAAAGTTGTAAACAACTGAAAGCAAAATGTTAGCCTAATAGCATTAATGTGGGATTGCTTGTCACTCAGTAAATGTGAGCTTCCAATGCTGCTGATTGGATCACTAAGCTTCTACTATAAGTTGCTTTGCTATGTGAGAAATCAAATTTCTTTCCCCATAGGTTCAGTCTCAACTTACACATTACCTACAAAAACATCTCACATTCCTTTATAAATCCCTATGTGCTTCCAGATAACCTATCACAAACTTCAAGCGCAATTCAAAATTATGATAGCATTGGAAATTGTTTTACATTCTTGCAACAATTTAATGAAAAACTACAAATAATCACACACTTTATCCTCTACTTTAAAAAGGAGACTTTTCACACCACAGTCCTGCACTTCCTTGTCTGACTTCAGTTGTCTACTCACCAGGATAAGCTTTTAAAAGTTACATACAAAGTAATCCAATTAATCTTAACCATCTTCTTCAGCACTTTGATACTAAACTGTTTTCAGTTGTACCTACTACCATATTATTTGCTCTCATGCTATTTTAATGCTTCTATCCCCTCTCCCATGCTATTTTGTAATCAGTATTGTAGTATTTAAAGGGGATACAATATTCTGTATCAATCTCTGCTAAGAAAGTTACCACATCTTTCTAATTATTTCAGGAAGTTGCTGTCCATTTGTATTGCCATTTTGATATTTTTGGGGGGAAAAGATAAATGTATTTTACAGGATGAATGTATTTTCTCATCAAGGTGAGGGATGTCAGTGCTGTGAAATAGAATATTTTTTCAACTTGTTGAATTAAGCTCATACTTTCCCAGATTAGGTATTGCATGGTGACATGCCGCACAAAGCTTCATTTACTCCACCCAAAAATCTGCCTTCACTCCAATCTCAAGCAACAGTGGGATTGTATTCCACTTTCACATGATTCCCATTCTTGTACATTCTTTAAGCTTGATAATTTCTGCCAAATTGTCAGAGGTCCACTAGAAATTCAGTTGAGACTGTTCAAAATCAGTGGTGGCCACTATGCCAATGAGGATGAGATGTGCTGGCCTCCACAAGAGTGCATGTGGGCCCTACCAGTGGGGTCCAGGCTGGTTTGAATCCCACAAGACAGAAATCCTGGTTTTATTTAAATCCCTGAACCGGCCACATTGTAGAGGTGGTATCGTTGGAGGGAGCCTCGGGGCATAACCTACTCCACAACCACCCCCAACATCATGTCCATCCCAACACGGGCAGGCAGTTGTTCCAGTTTCAGGCCCATAGGCAGGCGAGTGATAAACATGTGCCGCTAGGTGCATTTGCACCCGCCCACCCCATGCAAATGAAGTTCCCGCCTACTAATCTTGCAAACTCTGATACCGATAGTCATGAACTGGACACATCCCTTGGAACTTTGGGGCCGGCATGCATAGAGGCTTCAAATAAATATACAAGGCTTCACCAGAATTTTCACTTTAAGCACTGAAACAGATGGAAAATATGTCTGCATTGAAAGTTTGAAGTGATTTTGTATTCTTTGGTAGCAAGTGGAAACACAAACCTGAGTGTCTCGATCAGATTTTTCCACTTACATCTGGCTCAGATCATGCAGAGCTCAACACCGTGATGTTGTTGGAGCCACAGTAGCACAATGGGAAAGAGAAACACAGAGGCAATGTGGTAAAGGGTCTGTGTGGTTAACCCAGCAAATATATGGAAACCTGTCCAAATCTCACTCACTTGTGCATCAATTTATCTTGCTGAAAATATCATTAATAGGTTGGTACCTGGCTCAAATGGGGTCAGTAGACTTACTGCCCCGTTATCCTGATGGTTGGCCTCCTGTCACTTTTGCAAGGGCCGACCACTCGGGCCTGCCTGTGTCCCATTTAAAGGCCCAATTTAATATGCAAATTGAGGTCTTAGGACCCATATATGACCAGGCTTGTCATTTTAGGATAGAACTGATCAGAACTGTACATTCTCTGACCAACTTCACTGGTGATTGAGCCTAAAGAGGCTCTGGAAAGGTATGTTTTAAGTCACTTTTGTTGGGCCAGGAGGTTCTGGAGAATTTATTTTGTGCCCCACAAAAATACTCTGAGCCACTGTCGGCACAGAACCTGATCACCTCCCAAACCCACCACAATTGTGACCCACCCTTGATGTGCCTTGCTGCTGGCTGTGCCACCCTCAGGCACCTGATATCGCAACAACCTAAAACCAGCGTGGTGTATCTGGATACCCATTTGGTGCCTGCAGCTGTCCAATTCTATTTAAATGAGGCTTTAAAATATCTCCAGCCTCTTCAGTGGTGGAATGGGCAAGTTGCAGGCACACTCCACAGGTTGGCCTTCTGAAAGTTGAAAGTGACCCCACTTGCAGTGAACATCACTCATTTCTTAGTTGAAAAATGTGACCTACTTCAATGTATTTCAATGATAAATAAACAGTTCCACATGCTTAAATTGCTTTGCAATTCATCTCTACCTATCTTTGATCATAAATCTCACCTTCAGATCTGTGTAAGGTTGGCAACAAACCAGATTTTAAAAAACACAACAAAAAGTCAGTGCAATGCTGAATATAGTTGTTGGCACAGCAAAGTAAGGTAAGAATCACAGAGACAATTTTTATACAGAGAGCCAGAGTTATCCTCTAAATTCATTTTAGTTGAAAGATAACATAAATAAGACTCCTCAGCTTTCCTTAATTAGATTATTTGCCTTTTTACAGTAAATCTGGAATTAATTGACATCTTGGCTTTTGTTCTTAATAAGCCCCTAAGTGTTTAAATGACTCTGGCTTGTTTCAGTGTATGTTAATTGAATGAGTTAAATCTGATTTGCAACTTCAAATTTCTGGACAATATTTTATGCAAATGACAAGATTAGATTGCCATCTTGAGAACTGATGTATCAGCCTAGGACTGGGAGTAGGCCATTCAACCCCTTAAACATGTTCAATTACTCAATGAGTGCATAGCTGATCTGTATTCTAATTCCATCCACCCACTGCCTTGGCTCCATATCACTTGAGACCCTTGACAAGTAAACAACGATCAATCTCAGATTTAAAATCATTAATTAATCTAGCATTTACTGCTTTTTGTGTGAAGAAGCATTTTATAACTTCTTTTCTAACCAGTGTCTAGTTTTAACATTATGTCCTCTTGTCCTAGACTGCCCCACCAGAGGGAAAAAAAATCTCTATCTACCCTCTCAATTCCTTTCAAAACTTTAAAAGCCTCAATCAAATCACCACTTAACCTTCTATATGTAATAATTCCCCATAATCTAATCCAGGCAGCACAGTGGCACATTGGTTAGCACCACAGCTCCAGTGACCCGGATTCAGTTCTGGGTACTGCCTGTGCAGGGTTTGCAAGTTCTCCCTGTGACCGCATGGGTTTCCGCCGGGTGCTCCAGTTTCCTCCCACAGCCAAAGACTTGCAGGTTGATAGGTAAATTGGCCATTGTAAATTGCCTCTCGTATAGGTAGTGGTAGGAGAAATGTGGGGATGTGGTAGGGAATATGGGATTAATGTAGGATTGGTATAAATGGGTGGTTGATGATCGGCACAGGCTCGGTGGGCCGAAGGGCCTGTTTCAGTGCTGTATCTCTCTATGACTCTAATGCTTGGAATACTGGTAACATTCTGGTGAATCTGCACTGCACTCCTTCCAAGGCTAATAAGGTGCAATGCCCAGGATTGTATACAAACTCCAGATGTGACCTAACCAGGATTTTGTATAGCTGCAGCATAATTTTCCATCCTTTAAATTCTAACTAAATAGAAAGACTAACATTCCATGAGTCATTTTGATCATTTTTTGTACCTGACCACTATATTTTAGTGATCTGTATACATTGATCCATAAATCTCTTTGGACCTTCACTATTCCTAACTTTACACCATTTAAAAAATACATGGATCTACCATTTTTGGTCCAATATAGATGGCCTCACACTCACCTATGTTGAAACCCATCTACCACATTTTTCCCACTCACTTAATCTATCACTTGTCTATTCGTAATATTATTTTCCCATCTACACTATTTACTATTGCACCAATCTTTGTGTCATTGGAAAACTTGAATATATGGCTCTTTATTGTGTTATTTAAGCCATTAGTAAATATAATAATTAGCTGAGGCCTTGGCACAGATCCTTGTGGAACACCACTAGTCACTTCCTTCCAATTCAAGTAAATACCCATTATTCCTGTCTTCTACCACCTAATCAATCTCCTAATCAAGTCAGTAATTTTCTTTCAATTCCATGAGCCTTAATTTTAGTTACCAGTCTTTTATGCAGAAGCTTATCTAATGCCTCTGGAAGTCCATATAAACTACCTCTGTAGATATTTCCCTATCTACTTCTTTAGTTGCTTCCTCAAAACATTCAATTAGGAGTCACTTTGTCCTTCATTACAGATTCTAATAACTTCCCTACAACAGATTTTGGATTAATAGGCCAATAGTTTCCTGGTTTCTTTCTCACATCTCTCTTGAATAATGGAGTTGCAGTTGCACTTTTCCAATCTGAAGGGACTATTTGTGTATCAAGAGAGCTTTGGAAGATTATGGGTAAAGCAGCTGCAATTTCCTCACGTACTTCCTTCGAAATCCTGGGCTGGGAACCATCAAGTCTGGGGATTTGTCAGTCTTTAGTACCATTATTTTTCTCATACTATTTTCTTCCTTAAATGTTGTGCCACTATGTCATTAGCTTCATGAAAACAGCAATGCACTGGCTTATTGAAATGCATTGAATGACATGAAGTCGCTGTATTTGTGTCGTAGATATAGACTAAATGCCACAGAAAGTTAAGTCTTGTCTGCTTCGGTCTAAGTACCCGCTTAACAAAGTGATAAACATTAATCACTTCTAAACGACCTCTCTGCACTGAAAGTTAACTATTACAAGTGTGGGGTCTCATTCTTTCAGGGCTTAATTGTTGGAGATTTAAAAGAAAATTACTTTTCTTTTCTTTTTTTTTCTCGCTTTTAATGCATCTTTAATTCCCTCTCTTTATTTTGCTTACTGTAGCTTATTTTGCATTGATTTGCCACTCCAATTTGCACTTCCTTTTTAGTCCTTGCGCTGTTACTTTCACAATTCTTCAATCTGGTTAAGGAGATCAACAGTTTCTTGCCCTGTTCACTCAGGTTCCAGATGCCTTGTTTCCCTTGTTGCGACATTATGAGCCCACACTTTCAGCAACTTGTCACACAAAAAGTAAACGTGCAAGTGCAAGCCTAAATAATGACTGGTGCTGTTAAATTCATTCCTACATAAAATGGCAGTCCATTATCTCTCAATAGAGTAATCCCTCACCAGCACAAGATAAAGAATACTATTGCAAAAACCTCTCAGCATCACGCACTGACCAGAACAAAAAGCAGGGTCCGCAAACAGAAGTTTTAAGAAAGTGTCACTCATTTTAGTCAAATCATGTAGTTAGTTTTGTTACACAGAGAAAATTCTATACCCTGCAGTAGCAAACTGTACAGTATATACACATGAATATTCAAATATAGCAAGAGCAAAGTAAATATGTATGTTTTCAAATAACATTTTTCATTACGCGGTAACATTTTTAATCAATAAATACATACTGATCAAGACTGAGTCAAGCAAAGACTTTATACACTACATTCTATAACTTATTAAATACAGCATGTTATAACTGCACTTATAATTTACAAAACATCTTACTACTAAGTAGTAAACTTAATATTGCTCTTCAATACACAACTGTCAGTCATTAAGACTCGACACAGGAAACTTACGTAAACTATTATGGATCTACTGGCATTTCTCGATGAGTTGAAACTGTCTGGAAAGTCGGATGCTCTCAAAGGAGAATTTGAGTCTTTTAATGCAGGAAAATATTAAAGGTGCCATTAACACCTTACAGGTGTGCCAAGGTATTCAGTGCTGCTTGATGTGAAAGTAAATGAATGAACTGCACCCCTTATTGAACTTGTCTCCACTCTCTGTTTTCCAGTGAAGATGATTTTTCCAAGGTCTCAGGATTTAGTGAATTCAAATACTGGAACAGTAAGGTGAGCATTAATCACATTTTGTTGTTCCAGATATTCATTCCCCCCTCCCCCCCTTTTGCACACTGGAATAAATACAAGTCACAAATCAGGTAAAATAAAAGTGCTGAATGGCTAGTGACAGCTCAAGCTATTGGGATAGAGTCACACGGGCATCATGCCACTCATAAACTGGACTCGCAGCTCCTGAATACTGTTCATGATCTTCTTTTGGTGGCCAGCAAGGCCCACACCAATTCTCTTCAAATCTCTGTGGGAAGACAATGCAACAATTTTTCAAATAAAGAGTACAAAGGCTTTTCTGTCACCAGCTAAAATGTATACTGAAAAAATGATGGAGATATATACAAATGCATAGAGCATCATGTATGACAGTTGTGGATGCCCAAGACACATTGTGGTACAATGGTATCTAAACCACCATCTCTTTGGTAAATATGTCTGAGTGAAGTTAATGACAGCTAGTCAATTTGCTTTTTCAAAATTATAAGCTTTATTGTCAAGTTGTTAGAAAGTTCGATAAAAGCTGATGGTCCCTCTCTTCCTACTTTATGCACATGGCAGCCTCTCTCCTGTCTCCCTGCAACAATTGTGCACATTGGAACTATCCTGCTGTTACCCTGGGGTTATCATCAACTTTAACTAGGGGTTCTTGCGGAGCAGTAATAACACTGGCTGAGGTGGTGGTCAAAGGGTTAAATGGGATGGGAGACTGTGCTTTGTTACCCCCTACTACACCCCTGCCAGCAATTGCATGCGGAAAATGAGGTAAGGGCCAGCCTGCGATGGACCCAGAGAGGTGGTGGTAGGGAAATCAAGGTCAGGTGGGGAGACAGCAGTAGGCCTCAATGCCACATGTTCCCACCATTTTGACTGATATTGGTCAGGTTAGTAGAGGAAAGTCCAGCAAAATCGTGTTACAACTGAAGATTTAAAATTGAACTGATCTCAAAAGGACCGTTGTAATTCATGTGAACAGGTTAAGTTGGCGGAAAATTAAAAGCATACAATGAAATTGATTCCAAATGATAAGTGAGTGGACACAGATGCATTGGTACAAACAGACAAAATGCACAAGCTAGGGAGGAGTGAATTGTCTTACTTCCCCTACATTCTGGCAGGACAGTCGATGAAACGACAAGAAAACAGAGGACAAAAACTAAAAAGTGAGCAAATCTGAATAAAGATGATTCACTCAGCATATTTTTCCACTGTAGTGCGAAACAAATAATCCAGAAACAGAAATCACAGCAACTTAATTCATTGAATAAGAATGTACTTAAATTTCTTTATAGCTTTCAAGATACATTTACACATTCACAGAATCCATCCTCAGTGAATTCTATAAACTGAACAGGACCATGTAGGGCACAGAGGACAAGTGGCAGCAGCAAAGGGATAACAGCATGGTCCTATTACTGCACAGATCCTTGCAGAAATTCACTAACTTGAATCTAAAGTACGAATGATCCAGGAATACTCACAGCTTTTTTTTGCACAGCCCCATGTGTAAATTACCTCTCTCCCTTTCCTGTGGGACATGAGGTACAAGGCTCTGTGCAGCACTGTGAACAGTTAGTTTGTGGGTGTGGATATTAAGTGATTCAATCCATACATGGGTCATGATAGAAAGCTAGCAAGTATTCCTGGATTGCAGAATTCTACAGGGCAATTTGTAAGTTCTGTAAAATACTTAGCCAGGCCAAGAGCACCACTGTATTGCAGAATTCGTACTTTAGGCTGAAGATAGTGAGGATGTGTGCAGTGACAGTACCACACTGCTAAAATAAAAGTATGTATTTTCCTAAAACCTACGTTAGCCCATTTAAAATGCTGATGATAAAATAATCTTCCTTTTACTGAATTGGTCAATAAAATAATGCCAGTCGGAGATGCTTGGCTACTGACCCGATTGTGTTAAAGTTAATGGCAATATAGAAGTCAATGCAGGTAAGCATGGGGAATATTGTCACTGTCACATTAGTGTGTTCATTGTACAGGACATATAGCACTGATCAGATAGGAGCACAGGAAGGAACAATGACTCCTCATTCAATGGATCTTTTTATGGAGTTTGACAGTCTAGTGGAACATGTATGACTTGTGAATACTTCATTGTACCAACAGTTTATCCAGCACAAACAGCAAAAGTGAATGGGAAATTACTCACTCTAAAGTTATTTTTGTCACAATATCCAACGAAGTGTATCCGCTTTCATTGAAGTTTTCTGTGTACCGACTCATCTTAAGGGACTCCAGCCACTCTCCCACAGATTGGTAGACACTGAAACCCATTGTATTGTGCTCCACCAGCAAGTTAGAAACTCTAGAACAAACCAGAAAAGCATGTAAACACTCCTATAAAGTTAAAATGTTTGACAAACCATCTTCCATTTGTTTGCAACATCTTATGCAATGATGTAATTTGCAGTGAAATTCATGCTCATTATGAAGTAAACAATACTCGGCTCTCTAAACTGAAAGAAGGCCTGGAAGCACTTTTTCATAAAGATGTACATTTATTGAACTAGATTTGGTATTTTGGGACTGGTCAGAACTCTGGTCTGAATTTTGCAGTCAGCAGCAAACAAACGATGCTTGCCGTTCATTATGCTGACAGCTGCCCTTAGAATTTTCCTGGACCTTTTAGTGCTGCTTATCATCCAATACAGTTTGGTGCTCTCTACAGGGGAGATGTGTGAACAGGGCAAGTGACAACGTGCCTCTTCAGATTGAAGAATACTCACTGAGATACACAGACAGCAAAATTGCACAGGGCCTGAAAACAGGCACAGGGATTGCGATAGGAGAATTCCCCACACCTGTTATTTCAAATGTAGCATGCAGCCAGCGCTAGGTGCTGAGAGGCGGTACAAGATTGTGGGAACCTAGCACCATTGTAAACTAGCCTGCACGAGTTAAAGGTAGTCTGCACATCTTAAAGGGGAAGTGCATTGTGCCTGGAACGGATGCTGAAAGTCATTTTAAAAGTGATTTTGAGGTGCAGAGCACTCAAAAATGACACAATATGGCAGAAAACAAGTACCAAGATTTTCTGCATCGCACTGGACATCTTGGTGCAAGAGATGCAGAGGAGAAGTGGTGTGATCTATCCACAGGGGAACAGGAGACTCTCTTGACAAACACTGCAAAAGCTGTGGAACCAGATAGCTGTGTAGGCCAATGCCAGAAGTCAAGCCCTGAGGACCTAAATACAGTGCCGTAAAAACATTAATGACCCCACACAAGTGGTCAAGGTCAGTGAAAGTATCTTCAAATGTCAATTCTAACCATTCTAACCAACTGCATTACTAGCCTCTCAGACACTGCTTAATGCAGCACACCCCCATTGCTCACCTACTCACAATCTCCATCAATGATGACTCATACCTAACATTCATAGCTTCACCTCACCCTCACACACTTGCACTGCTGCAAGCCTCATACCCACTTCTCACAGCTTGCACACAACAACAGCTATTCAACCATGACAGCCACATCACCCAAACACACTGCAGCACACTCACCAACACAATTTCCTCTCTCTTGCAGGACAAGATGTTGGATAACTAGGGGCAGCAGGACCTAGCCAGTGGGAACAAGCACAGCTGCGTGTCCTTACCCCATGGAGGTGATGATGCTTGACACCATTAGAGCAGCCATTGTTGAGGCCATGGCCAGTGGTAGTGCTGAACCATAGAAGATGATGGTATCCTCATACATAATCCTTCTTCTCATATCCCGCTTCAGTCATCCCACCATCTCTTCTAATTAACAAGCTGCAGATAGTCTAAGCATGCATCATTTGCTTCTCCCCCCTCCCTCACCACAACCCTACCTTTGTGTCTTTCTCCTTTCAGATACTTGAGAACTGCCACCTGGACAGGAAGAAGTGAAAGAGCAAGAGGTAGAAGAGCAGGAAGACAGTGAAGAAGAAGAAATGCCATCACTCAATCTCACACTTGCAGCCACCAGCTCAGATACTGATTGTGTATAATTAGAGGATAGCACAGAGACAGGATATACATGTGTTGAGACACCTGGCACAAGTGGCCTGCAGCCAGGGCAGAGGGCAAAGATAGTGCAGGTGCCAGCTCGCCTGAGGGCGAGATCACACTGAGCTCTGCTGCAGAGGGCTCAGGTGAGCACTTCAATGGGGTGGTCTACAGATAGGCACAATAGTAGGCCTGCCAAAAAGCCTGTGTGCAATACCAAGGAGCATGGAGAAGTTCGGCACCAACTCTGTACAGGGCTTTGTGCAGGACTTGGAGCCCATCGTTTCCAGTACAGAAGTGGTGCCCAACTCCATTAGTACACTTGTGGTCCCACCCATGATGCAGTATAGGACAGTTGATGTCTCAGCTTCCATTGCAGTATGAACAGAAACCGTGCAAAGTCTGGGTTCTGCAGTGCAGACTTCTTCATGCAAAGTCAGCTTGCTACCATGGAAGCTCAGACTGGTCTCATGTACACTCATTTTGCTGCCACACAAGATCAGACTGCTGCCATCATGGCTGTGGATACCAGTGTTCAAAAGGACTTGCAGTGTCTACCAGCAGTCCAGCAATCTGTCATCCAACATATCCTTACCGATCCAACGGTCATACATGCAAGTGTCCATGACAGTATTGGCAGGAGTGAACACCACACAGTCCTTGTGGAGCCAAAGTCCCATCTTCACACTGAGAACACCTTCCATTGTGTTCTGTGGCACTACCACTGTGATAAATGGGATAGATTCCGAACAGATCTAGCAGCTCAAAACTGGGCATCCATGAGGCACTGTGGACCATCAGCAGCAGAATTGTTTTCAAACACAATCTGCAACCTCATGACCTGGCATATCCCTCCTCTACCATTACCATCAAGCTGGGAAACCAACTCAGGTTCAATAAGAACTGTAGAAGATCATGCTAAGAGCAGAACCAGGTGTACGTAAAAATGAGGTGCCAACCTGGTCAAATTACGACATAGAATTACATGCATGCTGAATAATGGAAGCAGATAATGAAGCAGTCCATGTCTGCATGTAACAAGACCTAAACAATATTCAGGCTTGGGCAGATACATAGAAAGTAAAATCCATGCCACACAAATGAAAGCAATGATCATCTCCAACAAGAGCGAGTTCTGGCACCTCTCCTTGACATTCACCAGCAATACCATCTTTGAATTCCCCCACCATTGATGTCCTCAGTGTCACCATTGACCAGGAACATAATTGCAGCAGTCACATAAATACTGTGACCAGAACAGCAGGTCAGAGGCTGGAGATTCTGTGGTGAATAACTCACCTCCTGACTCCCCAGAACCTTTCCATCATCTACAAGACACGTCAGGACTGTGATGGAATACTTTCCATTCTTAGATGAGTCCATCTCCAACAACACTCAAGAAGCACAACACAATTCAGAATAAAGAAAGATATATGATTAGCTCCCCATCCAGTACCTTAAACATTCACTCCCTCCACTGCCAATGCAATGTGTACCATCTACAAGATACAATGTGGCAACTTACTGAGGCTTCTTCAATAGCACCTCACAAACTCGCAATCTCTGCCACCTAGAAGGAAAAGGACAGTAGGAACATGGGAGCATAACCACCTGCAAGCTCGCCTTCAAGTCACATACCATGCTGACTTGGAAATACATCGCTGTTCCTTCGTCCTTCGTCGTCGCTGAACTCCCTTCCTAACAGCACTGGGTGTACCTACACCATAGCAGTTTAAGAAGGTGGCTCACCACCATCTTCTCAAAGGAAAATAGTGATGGGCAATAAATGCTGGCCTTGGCCAGAAACGTCCACATTCCATTAATTATTATTTTTTTAATTGTATGAACTGCATAGATTGCAGTTTGATTTACACCATTACAACAGTGAGCGCTGACAGCCTCAACATTATTATTACTGCAAAATACAGACCAACATTCCTCCTTTGAAGCTTGCTTATTGTATGTAATGTAAAAATACAGCCATGCTTAGCCATGGATCATTATTTCACTTTATACCCAGGGAAACTCTATACTATGCCTGCAGCAGGTACAAAATACTGCACTCCAATGACTGGGTTTTTGTTCCATGTTTCAGATTCAAAAACACAATGATGATTTTATTAGGTCCAAGTATTTCAGCTATTACTGATGGCAGACTTAGACATCCAAAATAATTTTGTAGATGATGAATCTACATTGATTGTTATTCAGATATTGGATAGTTCTTGTTCCAAAGCCTGATATTTTTTTCACTGCAGTGTGCAGTTTTGCTAACATTTAATTGGGATGTTGTTGATTAATGTGATAGAAAGTATTTATCCACCCAATGCAATGAAAGAGAAAAGCCCCAAATATTTTTCCCATCCCCAGCAACCGACCATTAGATTTTGCACCCTGTTGAGACAAAGTTAATGGAATTTTTGTTATCAATCTGATCCCCCTGCTGGTGGGGGCAACTATAGTGAGCAGTAGGCTCAGTCTTTTCAGCTAGCATTCATCTCCATTGTCTTGTCTGTCTGTTGTATCTGATCCTGTCAGCAGTCAGTGAGCAGCTCACTTATACCCACTGCACCAAAATAGCCTACAGATATCAATTCCCTGTCACTGAGTCACTAAAGCAACTTGAAGCTATGTATTTAGAAAAAAGAAAGAAGTTATTTATAATAACACAGTGCATTATCCTGCACCAACATCAGTGAATAAAGAAAAGGTAGTACAAAATACACCACTGCAACAAATATCACCCTCATGAGTCCCAGCTTGAGGGTAGAAAGGGACAATATGTGTTACCTACTGGATGGTTGAAATTCTGGGATCAGACTCTATTTTCAAGAGGGGATTCCTTTTTCCCCACTCTGGGCAGATGGGAAACAGCTGTGCCTATCAAAAACTAGCCAGGGGGTGGCCCTAATGATAGACCGACCAAAGGCCTCACCGGCAGACCAGTTACTTAACTAACAGGAATTAAACGAGAAACGCAATCGTTGAAATTGAAGTAAAATCATTTTATTCAATTGTAATAGATTTTAAACATACAGTGAAAGTGCTGTTTTATTTTTAAAAATTAGAAACCTAGATGAAGGACCCAGGTCTTCAGCATAAAACACTGTCAAAGATAAAAGAGCAGGAGGATATGACCAATCGTTAGCACTACCTACATACACATATTGAGAAGATGATTTCCTAAGTTGTACTTCGCAACTCGTGTTGTTGCAAAACAGCTTCTGCTTTGCGGTAACACAAGAAGTCAATTTAGTATCAATTCAGCATGAGATAAGAAATAACCTCCAGTTGCTTGCTTCTCATTGCTTTTTGTTCATACTAGTCACAGCATAAATGCAGCAGACTTTATAAAATTTAAAATTATAATTTAATGAATCCCCTTTGATCTGTTCATACTTCATCTCAGTCTCGTAATTTACAAAAAGGCTACAATTCTGCCCAGTCATTTCTATCTTTAAAAGGCCGGGGAATATAATTGAATATATGCGGTAATGTTCGCAGGCACAGAATTTTGCTTTCTACTCACTACAGAGTGGTATGATTGGACAGTATAATTCAGTGCTGTGCACCTATATAACTCTAAAATCATATACTTCCAGTAATACTGCAGCATAATTGTCAATTTAATGATGAAGAGATGTCAGGGAGGAAGGTGTTATAATGCCCACTATCAGCACACAGGAAAAGCAGTCATCTTGCAGTCACCTGGGTATGAAGTCAATTAGAGATACTCAATTGGCAGCACTCTAATCTGCAAGGGGTATATGATGATTTCATCCTGCCCCTATTCCCTTCAATGTCGTGCAATGAGCTCCAGGAGAAGAGCCCAATGGGAAGAAAATGCTCTTGCAGGGATTGTCCTGTCACAGTTCAATAGCCAAGTTACAGGCAGTAATAAACTAAAATTTAAAAAATATCCTGTTTTGCTTTTTTCTATTCCTCTCTCTCCTGTTGACACTAGGCAGTAATAGTGGACATATATTGTCAGCAGAGGAAAAAGAGTTCCTCTGGGCATTCTTTATAGCATAATCACAAATATACACAGGTATATTTTTTGAATTAACTTATGCTTTTCCTACAAATATTGTGGAGGAAATCTTCTTAATTCAGACTCCTGGGTCACTGGAGCCTGCTCCACGTGACAGATTTTCATGCTTCCCATTCTGCTTACATTTCCTCCTTTACCTTCTCAAACCGTGTCTTATAGATGTCTTTAATTTCTTTCATTTCTCATATTATGGTTCCATTTGTCTCATGCACATAATACTTAGATCATAGAATTTTACAGTCCAGAAGGAGGCCATTTGGCCCATCATGCCTCTATGAAAGAACTATCCAGTTAGTCCCACTCCCCACTCTTTCCCCATAGAACTGCATTTTTCTTTCCTTGATCCAATTCTTTTTTTAATGTTACTATTGAACATGCTTCTACTACCTTTTCAGGCAGTACATTGCAGATTATACTATCTTTCCATTTTATCACCTCAGTTCTCTACCTAAGCACTTTCTTTCTATTTTTACTTTTAGAGATACAGCACTGAAACAGGCCCTTCGGCCCACCGAGTCTGTGCCGAACATCAACCACCCATTTATACTAATCCTACACTAATCCCATATTCCCAACAAACATCCCCACCTGTCCTTATATTTCCCTACCACCTATCTATACTGGTGACAATTTATAATGGCCAATTTACCTATCAACCTGCAAGTCTTTTGGCTTGTGGGAGGAAACCGGAGCACCCGGAGGAAACCCACGCAGACACAGGGAGAACTTGCAAACTCCACACAGGCAGTACCCGGAATCGAACCCGGGTCCCTGGAGCTGTGAGGCTGCGGTGCTAACCACTGCGCCACTGTGCCGCCCCTACTTCTTAGGCCATTCTATTTCTTATCCTGTGTGTAGTTGTTACATGTTCTCCCTCCCTTCCCATATTCTCCCTGTCCCATGTTCTGTTTTTTAAAAATGCTGTCCATCAGTAATTTCTTCAGGTGCTGAGGAAGGATTCAATATTTGAAATGTCGACTTGTGCTCTTTGGACAGATTTTGCCTGACGTGCTGAGTGTTCCAGTATTTTCTAGCTTGTTTTTGATTACCAACATCTGCAGTTTTTTTATTGTTTTTGGAGAGTAAATCATCATAGATTCAGTGTTGTGTACCTCTGCAATAAGCAGGACCTCCAACAATAAACTATGTTACTGTATGTGAAACATAGTTATTTGAATAAAGAAAAATGTGTTATCAATAATGTGCAAGTTTCACTGACCTAACAGAAGCATTTGAAAAGAATCAGTGTTTCAACGTTTCAGTTCATTAAAATAAAACTGTAAAGACACCATCCGTCACTGTTGAGGACAGAACTGAAAAAAAAAACTTTCATTGCAGTCGAGATATGGATTGTGGTCTGACTTATACATTGAATATATTGCTTGGAGGATGACAATAAGTCCTAGTATATCTGATTAAACAGCTTTGTAATAAAATGTCTCCTTTGTTGTTCCCCTGTTCTTTGATGGTTAATTTATTATTTTGTACTTGATTCGTTGGTTGCTGTTGTATTGCTAGCAGTAGGCTGCAGCCCTGTGACTTATAGTAATTTCAAATTTAATAGACGTGTTTAGAATGCAAAACAGAATACTAAAGAGCATCAGTAATAAACATTTTGAAGATTGGCTATTGAAATTCATGTGATTGCGCAATCTTTTTTGATAACTACATTTGCTGTCTGCTGACCTCTGTCAGACTCCCACTCTTGCTCTATTTTAAACCAAATAAACTTCTTTAATTTTCTTTTGAACACTGAAGGTCAGTACCATTATAGATCCCAGATGGACAATCTTGGCAACAGATCAAAAGAAAGGAAAGAAAAATTGAAATTGAACAGGTTGGAAGCACCAACATGTCATTGGGAATTAAAACAGAAAACACTAAGCATGCAGGTCAGACAGCAGCTGAAAAATGGCTTCATGTAAGGTGCCACCTTGAAGTTTTAAGTCTGTTACATGACCCTATCTCTTTCAGATGCTGACAGATGAGCTGTTCATTATCATTTTCTATTCTGTAATCTTCAGCTTTAAAGCATTTTAAGAGTCTTTTTATCAGCAGTTCAGGAAGACTGGAATCTCTCTTTCTCCGTTTAAGACTCCGTGTTTTCCTATTTTATGTTTTTCTTGCTGTCATACCCACCATTTTTTGTATTTTGTTTTGACTTTGTGAACACTTGTGAACCAGGCCTTTGTCATCCGTGAATTTATTGTGGATGATTGCATCGACATCGTGGCCTTAAGGAAACCTGGATAAGGGGTGATGACACCTTTCTCCTTAATGAAACCTTCCCGCCTGGCTATGCCTTCCACCACTTGCCCCATCAAGACCATCGCTGTAGTGTTTATTACCAAATCATAACTTGGTCTGTCCCTCTACTCCTCTATCACTTTCTCCTCCTTTGAGCATCTCACCTTGTTCCACCCCTCTCACCTCTCATTCAAAATCATCATTCTCTACCATCCTCCAAAGTACGATAAAAATTTTCTCACCGAGATACCTTCACTGCTTTCCACCCTCAGTCTCTGCACTGAACAATGTCTTATCCTCAGTAATTTCAAACTCCATCCCGACTCATCATGCTTTCTCTCCTCGGAGTTAACAGCCTTCTTATCCTTCCTAAATCTCTCTCTCCATGCAAACTCCCCAACCCATATTCACGGCCACCCCCATGACCTTGCCATTTCACAAGATCTTGTTAGTCCTGTTGTGTAAATGACAGATAAGGCCATCTCTGATCACTTTCTTGTGTCACTTTCCACACAAATCCTCCTTTTACGCCCCAACCCTACTTCCTTCTGTATTTGCCCCTGGAAAAACTATCCCCCAATTCAATTACAATTGCACTTTCAAAATCCCAACTCTCTAGCCTTTGGCCCTCCATTCACCAGAAGATTTCTTCAGCTACTGATTTGCTGAAATGCACCCTCAACTCCACCTTTGATGCCCTAGTCCCAATAAAACTATTACGAACTTTCGCCCCGGCCATTCACCCTGGTATGACCCTCATCTCTGCTCTGTAAGACCAAGGGTAGCAGATTTGAAAGGATATGACAGATGACTGTTTTAACCATTCACTGCCGCATTTGGCTGAACCACATAAAGCACTCGCAGGTCCTGCTCTTGTCTGCTAAAACTGATCACAATTCCAGGATCATCCTGGAATGCAAAGATAACACCCGGCTTCTTTTCTCTACTGCAAACCATCTTCTTAAACTCCTCTCCCGTCACCTCCACCCTCACCTCCAACAATAAGTGCGAGGAGCTCATGGACTTCTTTGTCACTAATACTGAGACCATCCGATCAGCTACCTCTGTTGCATCCCTCCCTTCCATTAGTCCAACAAGCCAAACTTCCTCCAAATTCCCCACTGTCCTAGCTCTGAACTCGCAACTTTCTCTAATTTCTGTCCTATCTCCCCTCATGGCCTCTCCAAGCTCCTCTTGTCTATGAGACCCACCTCCTGCTTCCTCGACCCTATTCCCAGTAGGCAGTGGCATAGTGGTATTATCATTGGACTTATAACCCAGAGACCCAGGGTATTTCTCTGGGGACATGGGTTCGAATCTCACCACAGCAGAAGGTGGAATTTGAATTTAATAAATAAATCTGGAATTAAAAGCTAGTCTAATGATGGCCATGAAACCATTGTCGATTGTTGTGAAAACCCATCTGGTTCACTAATGTCCTTTAGGAAAGGAAATCTGCTGCCCTTACCTGGTCTGGTCTACATGTGACTCCAGACCCACAGCAATGTGGTTAACTCTTACATGCCCTCTGAAATGGTCCAGCAAGCCACTCAGTTGTACCTAACCGCTACAAAGTCAATAAAAAGGAATGAAACCGGACAGACCACCCGGCATCGACCTAGGCACCGGAAATGACAACGGCAAACCCAGCCCAGTCGACCCTGCAAAATCCTCCTTACTAACATGTGGGGGCTTGTGCCAAAGTTGGGAGAGCCGTCCCATAGACTAGTCAAGCAACAGCCTGACATAGTCATACTCACGGAATCATACCTTACAAACAATGTCCCAGACACTGCAATCACTGTCCCTGGGTATGTCCTGTCCCACCGGCAGGACAGACCCAGCTGAGGTGGTGACACAGTGGTATACAGTAGGGAAGGAGTTGCCCT
Organism: Heterodontus francisci; assembly: GCF_036365525.1. Taxonomy (NCBI): domain Eukaryota; kingdom Metazoa; phylum Chordata; class Chondrichthyes; order Heterodontiformes; family Heterodontidae; genus Heterodontus; species Heterodontus francisci. The sequence continues at coordinate 160,564,968 of NC_090374.1, read as the reverse complement.
GGGAGTCCTCAACATCGACTCCGGACCCCATGAAGTCTCATGGCATCAGGTCAAACATGGGCAAGGTAACCTCCTACTGATTACCACCTATCGCCCTCCCTCAGCTGATGACTCAGTACTCCACCATGTTGAACACCACTTGGAGGAAGCACTGAGGGTGGCAAGGGCACAAAATGTACTCCGGGTGGGGGACTTCAATGTCCATCACCAAGAGTGGCTCGGTAGCACCACTACTGACCGAGCTGGCCGAGTCCTAAAGGACATAGCTACTAGACTGGGTCTGTGGCAGGCGGTGGGGGAACCAACAGGAAGGAAAAACATACTTGACCTCGTCCTCACAAATCTGCCTGCTGCAGATGCTTCTGTCCATGACTGTATTGGTAGGAGTGACCACCGCACAGTCCTTGTGGAGACGAAGTCTCGCCTTCACATTGAGGATACTGTTCATCGTGTTGTGTGACACTATCACCGTGCTAAATGGGATAGATTTCGAACAGATCTCGCAATGCAAAACTGGGCGTCCATGAGGCACTGTGGGCCATCAGCAGCAGCAGAACTGTACTCAACCAGAATCTGCAACCTCATGGCCCGGCATATCCCCCACTCTATCATTACCATCAAGCCAGGAGACCAATCCTGGTTCAATGAAGAGTGCAGGAGGGCATGCCAGGAGCAGCACCAGATATACCTCAAAATGAGGTGTAAACCTGGTGAAGCTGCAACACAGGACTATCTGCGTGCCAAACTGCATAAGCAGCATGCGATAGACAGAGCTAAGCGATCCCATAACCAACGGATCAGATCTAAGCTCTGCAGTCCTGCCACATCCAGCCATGAATGGTAGTGGACAATTAAACAACTAACTGGAGGAGGTGGCTCCACAAATATCCCCATCCTCAATGATGGGGGAGCCCAGCACATCAGTGCGAAAGATAAGGCTGAAGCATTTGCAACAATCTTCAGCCAGAAGTGCCACGTTGATGATCCATCTCAGCCTCCTCCTGAAGTCCCCAGCATCACAGATGCCAGACTTCAGCCAATTCGATTCACTCCGGTGACATCAAGAAACGACTGAAGTCACTGGACACTGCAAAAGCTATGGGCCCTGACCATATTCCAGCAATAGTATTGAAGACCTGTGCTCCAGAACTTGCCGCACCCCTAGCCAAGCTGTTCCAGTACAGCTCCAACATCCACAACCATCTCCCTTTGCGCTAGGTATGACTCCAACCAGTGGAGAGTTTTCCCCCCTGATTCCCATTGACTCCAGTTTTGCTAGGGCTCCTTGATGCCATACTTGGTCAAATGCTGCCTTGATGTCAAGGGCAGTCACTCTCACCTCACCTCCCAAGTTCAGCTCTTTTGTCCATGTTTGAACCAAGACTGTAATGAGGTCTGCAGCTGAGTGGCCCTGGCGGAACCCAAACTGAGCATCATTGAGCAGGTTATTGCTAAGCAAGTATCACTTGATAGCACTGTCGATGACACCTTCCATCACTTTACTGATGATTGAGAGTAGACTAATGGGGTGGTAATTGGCTGGGTTACAATTGCCCTGCTTTTTGTGTACAGGACATACCTGGGCAATTTTCCACATTGCTGGGTAGATGCCACTATTGTAGCTATACTGGAACAGCTTGGCTAGGAGCATGGCAAGTTCTGGAGCACAGGTTTTCAGTACTATGTTGTCAGGGTCCAGAGCCTTTGCAGTATCCAGTGCCTTCAGTCATTTCTTGATATCACGCAGACTGAACTGAATTGGCTGAAGACTGGCATCTGTGATGCTGGGGAATTCAGGAAGAGGCCGAGATGGATCATCAACTTGGCACTTCTGGCTGAAGATTTCTGCAAATGCTTCAGCTTTATCTTTTGCACTGATGTGCTGGGCTCCCCCATCATTGAGGATGGGGATATTTGTGGAGCCTCCTACTCCAGTTAATTGTTCAATTGTCTACCACCATTCATGACTGGATGTGGCAGGACTGCAGAGCTTCGATCTGATCCGTTGGTTACGGGAACGCTTAGTTCTGTCTATCGCATGCTGCTTATGCTATTTGGCATGCAAGTAGTCCTGGGTTGTAGCTTCACCAGGTTGACACCTCATTTTGAAGTATGCCTAGTACTGCTCCTGGCATGCTCTCCTGCATTTTTCATTGAACCAGGATTGGTCTCCTGGCTTGATGGTAATGGTAGAGTGGGGGATATGCCGGGCCATGAGGTTACAGATTGTGGGTTGAGTACACTTCTGTTGCTGATGATGGCCCACAGCGCCTCATGGATGCCCAGCTTTGCATTGCTAGATCTGTTCGAAATCTATCCGATTTAGCACGGTGGTAGAGCCACACAATGGAGGGTATCCTTAATGTGAAGATGGGACTTTGTCTCCTGTACAAGGACTGTACGATGATCACTCCTACCAATACAGTCATGGACAGATGCATCTGTGATAGGCAGATTGGTGAGGATGAGGTCAAGTATATTTTTCCCTCTTGCTGGTTCCCTCACCACCTGCCGCAGACCCAGTCTAGTAGCTATGTCCTTTAGGACTCGGCCAGCTCGGTCAGTCGTGGTGCTACCGAGCCACTCTTAGTGATGGACATTGAAGTCCCCCACCCGGAGTACATTCTGCACCTTTACCACCCTCAGCGCTTCCTCCAAGTGGTGTTCAACATGGAGCAGTACTGATTCGTCAGCTGGGGGGGGGGGGGGCGGTAGGTGGTAATCAGCAGGAGGTTTCCTTGCCCATATTTGTCCTGATGCCATGAAACTTCATGGGGCCTGCAGTCATTGTTGAGGACTCCCAGGGCAACTCCCTCCTGACCGTACACCACTGTGCCGCCACCTCTGCTGGGTCTGTCCTGCCGATGGGACAGGACATACCCAGGGATAGTGATGGCAGTGTCTGCGACATTTTCTGTAAGATATGTTTCTGTGAGTATGATTATGTCAGGCTGTTGCTTGACTAATCTGTGGGACAGCTCTCCCAACTTTGGCACAAGTCCCCAGATGTCAGTAAGGACTTTGCAGGGTCAACAGGGCTGGGTTTGTCGCTGACATTTCCGGTGCCTAGGTCGATGCTGGGTGGTCCGTCTGGTTTCATTTCTTATTGACTTCGTAGCGGTTAGATACAACTAAGTGGCTTGCTAGGCCATTTCAGAGGACATTTAAGAGTCAACCACATTGCTGTGGGTCTGGAGTCACATGTCGGTCGCACCAGGTAAAGACAGCAGATTTCCTTCCATAAAGTACATTAGTGAAGCAGATGGGTTTTTGCAATAATCAATAATTGACAATCGATCATGGCCATCATTAGACTAGCTTTTTAATTCCAGATTTTTATTAATTGAATTCAAATTCCACTTTCTGCCATGGTGGGATTTGAACCCATGTCACCAGAGCAATACCTTGGGTCTCTGGGTTACTAGCCCAGTGGCAATACCACTACGCCACTGTCTCCCCCACAGAAATGATAAAAAAGTATAATTCAGAATCTATATTGGAATCAGTCAGCGGTGATGACACTTGATAATGGCTTGTCAGACAGTTTCCCAATCAAAAGAGGAGTGCGCCAGGGATGTCTCATTTCCCCCAAACTGTTTAACCTGATCATTGAAGACATCTTCAGAGACATAGAAGATCTACAACATTGGTGGGTTGAATGGCAACAACTTGAGATACGCAGATGACACTGCATTGATTGCAAATTCAGAAGAGGCACGACAGGAAATTGTGAACAAAGTGAATGTAAGGAGTGTGGAACATGGATTAAGAATGAATGTGAAGAAAACTAAGACAATGGTGATAAGCAGCGACCTAATCCTGGAAATGAAAACTGAAGTAAATGGACAAATCCTGGAACAAGTGAAAAGGGTCACCTGCCTTGGGCAAATTATCACAGATGATGGGAGATGTGATTGTGAGATCTGAAGGAGAATTGTGATAGCCAAGACCAGCTACGTCAGAATGAAGGACCTGTTAACATCAAAGAAACTGATCCTGAGTCTTGGGAAAAGAATGCTGAGGTGCTACATTTTGTTATTATGTTATATGCCTCAGAGACGTGGACAACAAACAAAAAGACTGTTGATAAGTTGAATGCATTCAAGATGTGAACGTATCGGAGGATGTTCCACATATCCTACTCAGACAGAAAGACTAATGAGGAAATGCTGTAAATGGCTGGAGAAAAAGAGATTAGTGCATTACATCAAAGAGAAAAAGGTACAATATTTCAGTAACATCATTGCAGCAGAAGGTAGACAGGGACAATTATTGGAAGGGAAGATCGACGGTAAACGTAGGAGGGGGAAGCAGAGGAGAAAATAGATGATGGATATAATGGACTGGATGCAGTTGACCTATGCAGAATGTGTAAAGTTAGCACAGGACAGATAGAGATGGAGATCCACAGCAGTCAACCTTCTGGGAAGAAGATGACACCAACGAATGAAAAAATGAAAAATGCCATACAAGTCTTGACAAACATCATCAGCTTATTTGATAAATTAACGCTTCTGCCATTCCTCTTTGCAGATTGGTAATTCCTGGGGAGCAAATACCCACAGGGACCTTTCCAGGTCTACTGTAACTTTGGTGGAACAACTGCAGAAACACCAGAAGAAAACACCACATATGTGTTTATCCAGAGTTTACGCAATTCTTCTGCTGAAGTTAGGGCTGATGATGAAAACAGCTCCCATGACAATTCATATCCTGTTATATGAATCAATAATAATTTGAGTAGGTATATTTGTGACCAGGACTTGTTTGTTTATATGTTTTACTTACTCTTTAAGTTGCTGTGCTCAACTGCATGAAAAATGGAGCTAGCTGTAACTGATTGAATTTTGTATATTTTTAAACTCAGGCCTAGAATGGCACGTTGTTCTGCTATACCTAATCAATCTATTATCTGTGTATCGATAAACTCCTTTGATTTTATTTGTTACCAGCACTCCCATTCACATTTGCTACCAAAAGATCAGCAACGTCCCATGAGACCCCAAGGATTCAAGTCATATTAGCACAATGCAAAAACAAATGGAAATCAAAAGTGTAGGCTCCCGACAGGTGTCAAAGATTTGTTTTGTTTAGTTGCTACAAAGAACTCCGTTTTCAGCAGTTACCTTTTCTTTGCATCAAACACCCCTCTTTTCCACCTACAATTACTTCAAAAGGCCACTGAGGCAATACAAGGGCTCTGCTTCTGTATGGAAATTACTTCAGTACATTTAATACCAGCAGCTGTTGTTTGAAGATGGAAGCGTAGGGTCCTCCTATAGAATAGATTTTACAAGTTCCTACTGCCGATGGGAATCCTCGTCTGGCAGCTGTGCACATCAGGAAACTGTAGCCACGCTACCCGCAATCTACCATCCTTTAAGTTTGGTGGATAGAAAAATTAGTGGGTGTGCCTGCCTACGGTACAGAAGGTGGACAAGGCTCCCCACTGGATGTACTTGCCTTAAGTTAAAAAATAGTGAAGATGCAACATTGTGCCATGCATGAATGACAAGCATGATTTCATGATTTCTCTAGGAAGCTGTGTTGCATCTTTTTTTGTATGTTGGTGGCTAGGTTTTCATAATCAGGCAAATTATTAAGGAATCAGGTGAAATGTCACTAGTAGCCATCATAATACTCAGTACACAGTCAACAGCCAGAACAATTGGCAATATTTTCTTAAGATGAAAACTAATCATGGAAAAGTTAGCCAGAATTATAGAAGGATACAGCACAGAAGGACATCATTCAGCCCATTGTGCCTGAAACCATTCTTTGAAACAGCTATCCAATTAGTCCCACTCCCCTGCTCTTTCCCCATAGTAAGCATTCCTTTTTCAAGTATGGTAACCAATTCCCTTTTGAAAGTGACTATTGCATCTGCTTCCACTGTCCTTTCAGACACTGCAGACCTAGATCATAACAACTCATGCAGTTAAAAAAATCTTATCTCCCCTCCGGCTCTTTTGCTAATTATATCTTAAATCATTGCAACCGCACTGAAATCAACGTACCTCGTGGATGCATTAACTAACGTCTTCAAGCTGCATGGATTGCGAATCATTTTATCTAAAATGCTAACTATTTCTTCAAATTTGGGCCTGCTGTTGCGATCCTTCTGCCAGCAGTCAAGCATCAACTGGTAAAGAGCAGCTGGGCAGTCCATGGGAGTTGGCAAGCGATAGCCTTCCTCCACAGCCTTTATCACCTGTTGCAAACAAACCAAACGTTTTTCAAATGGTAACACATACCTGATGTTGCACAGCTTTCACCTCACTACAATTTAGCTCACTTCCAGTTAAACCTTCACACACAGGCTTGAATTGAAGCTTGCCGAATATCAGTGCTGATATTGCAAATATATTGCATTATATTTGTCAGTATTTAGTTCACTGTGTCTCCATTTATTCCTTAAGGAGGTATTTTAACATGATGTATCCTAACTGATCTTTACTCAAGAAATGTGCCCCTAAAGGGTGGTTTGTTCTACTTCTATGCTTCTGGTGAAGAGCTCTGCCTTCCAGGAGCAGGTCACAATTCCTTTCTATTGCCAGGCTACTTTCTTTACTGCTTTTCACCACAGCAATTGAGATTGATGAGAATCGCAAAGGTCTGACAGGTGTTTTATGCAACTTCAGAAAGAAGCTCTCAGTTCTACAGGCCTTTTTATCTCTGCTTTGTGGAAATGGAATGTTGGCTCAGTAAGCAAAGCAGACTGCATGGGGTTAGATTTCCTCTGTGTGCAATGTGTCACACAATCGAAAAGTCGATCTTTACAAAGGGATTTAAGGCTTTTGTTACACATAATGCACAAAGTAAACCTTCCCTCACGCATAAGGGCTAAGAGGGATTTGTGTCTGTTTCCTGCTCTGTACTGATTTCATTCCGGCCATGGTTAGAGATGCTGCAATTGGCCTCAGCAGTTAATTATAGCAATGACTGTGCAAGTGCAAGTGTATGCACTTTGGATAAGGACAGGACTGGGTTTGCCTATGACGTCCCTGTGGTTAGATAGTCTCCTGATAGACACCATGGTATATGCTTATGTTTAGATAATTATTTTCTTTTAAATTGTCTTGTTTGTTCATGTACTGAATCGTAAGTTTATATAATTCCCCCTCCCATCATCTGCTGGAAGTTTCAACTCTGTGCTGTGTTTTGGTTTTGCTCCAGTTACCTTCCAATACCTTAGTCAATTAGTCCTTAGTGATTGGTGAGGCTTGACTTTGAACGCTTGGAGGCTGGTTTAACAGAGGCAATTTTTTTTTAAATAGGTGCGTTAATGCCTCTGTTAAAATAAAGAAGATAGGAATTTAAGTTAGCATTCATCTACCACCGCCTACAATAATTTCCAGGCTAAATGCTTTCTTCAGTGAATATCTACAAAGTCCAAAGTCTGATGCTCAGCAGTACTTACATCTTGATTAGTCATTTCCCAGTATGGTCTCTCTCCATATGACATCACCTCCCACATGACAATTCCGTAGCTCCAAACATCACTGGCGGAGGTGAACTTGCGGTAAGCTATTGCCTCTGGAGCTGTCCACCTGATTGGGATCTTGCCTCCCTGGCCAGAAAATAGAAAAAAACTACTGTCAGTATCTAAGGACGTTAGACTCCTCGCAAGAGACATAGAAATAAGATGTAGAAACTCCAACTAAATGGAACTGACAGAAGGCAACCGATCTCTGTAGAGAAAAGCCCACATGCAATGGCTGACTGACTGCTAATTGGTTGTCTTGGTTTTTCAGACTGATTTTGTCTGAATATCCCCAATGTATGAAAATTGACTCATTGATTAAGCTGACTCAAGAGGCAGACAAGATGCATAAAGCACATAAGAAGCATGAAGATACATTTTAATCAGTCAAAAGCAGCATGTCCATGTATTCAGCCAACAATGCATGTGGACTGTTATAAGAACACCATATCATTTGTGTCTTAGGGGCAGCAACAGAATTTAATGACTGTCTAGGCTCTTGTTCCTTGTTTTATGATGAGCTGATAGTGACATATAATCTGAAAAAGTACTGCCCCCTACTGTAGAGATAGTAAACACCAGGATGCCATGTATCAGGGTGACTCACTGACTGGATTTGGATGGCAGAATCCAGTTTTTGCACAGAAACATCTAAAAAGGTTAACTGTACATCAAATGACTGATTTTGAAAATCTATTTCTTGCACTTACTTCCACATATTATGAAGAAAGAAAAATAATTGTCATTTATTTGGTACTTATCATAACTTCAGGTCATCCCAAGATGCTTCACATCGAATGAATTAATAAGTCTACTCACTTATGTAGGCAAATATGGCATCCAATGTTGTGTACACAAGTAGAAAACTAGATGAATGACCAGTTAATCAGTTTTTAATGGTGTTTGTTCAGGGAGTAATTTTGGCCAGAACATTGGGAAAATTCTCTGATCTTCAAATACTGCCAAGGGATCTGTTACATCCACCTAAAAAGGCAAGCTTTGGCTTAGTGTCTCATCTGAAAGGCAGCACTTTTGGCAATGCAGCACCCCCTCAATATTGCACTCAAATGTCACCCTAGATTATGATGTAGAGGCATTAATTGCAAAGGCTCTGAATTAATTTTCATCAGCATCACGCCAAATATTAGATGTTAAGCCATTGACTGCCCCAGAATTAGAAATTATGGAAGAGTAGGTTTTCCTACGATAGGTATTTGTTAAAGCTGGATGCCCAAACAGTGGCCAATGAGGCAGAAGTGACCCCTGAGTTCTGGTAATCTGAGCTGGGTCCTGGCATAAGGCCCACCATCAAATGGTTGCCTTTAGGTGACAAGCATAAGAAATGGAGGCACGACATCGGGAATGAATTGCCCCACCACATTACCACTAAAATGCTAGGCGTATGCCTATTGCAGACAGAATCTTGTTTCACTCTTGCGGAATTCCTGAAGCAACATAAAGGAGGTGGAGAGCCAGAGTAATGGAACTCTGTCTTTTTGCTTAGGTAATCAGAAAATTGTGCCCATTTCTTTTCTGCGATAATCAAATGGGGGAGAAAAAGCATTACAATTTTTAAATCTAAGTAAAATGTACATTCATAACCACATTCCATTTTAAATCCCTAGAAAACTTTTTTTTTGCATTTCCTTTTGTTGTGAAGTCATACCAAATAGTATAATTTCTATCTCTGCAGTTGATACAGTTTTAGTGAGAACTACTCATCAGGGAAGGAGTCAATGTGAATTGGGTTTGCACTGTCCACTTGTGCCACTGCTGTGATGATATTTCACAATCATGCTTTGTTAAGCCCACTAATGTCAGGTCCAACCAGATCAAACTTTTCACTTTGACTATGCAGGCAAGGAAAGTTGCATTAGTTCTTCATGACCTTAGAGAAGAAAACAGTTTGCTCATTTGTTTCATCCATTTCTTCACTGGTAGGAATCCTCTGATCAGCAAATAGCACGGATAAATAATCATTAACACTTTCTATTGACATTACACCTGTTAATCCAAGATGACTATTTTGTTGTAATTAAGAATCAGGGGAGTGTATAGTTCAGTGTTACTTACCCTGTCCTCTCCATTGCCATGCTGCATTTATTTTTTAATCTGTTGTGGAGAAGGCAGAGACTGACTCAGGTGTTTCCAAACCTGTTTATTTCAATAATATAGTCCTCTGTTGAATATTTGGTGACAAACCTCATTTTAAAAATTAGTTTCTGACAAAATATTTAATGCACATGAGAATTATATTCACTATTAAAATGGGCCTACTATAAAAGATTTTAGAGAGAGAGAGAGATAAAAATCTTCATTTATACTTTCTTGTGATCTTTCATCCAGAGAGAGGAATTAGCTGCAGCATTTGTTTTGTGAACATTTCCTCCCTGACAACCCATTGGAATTCTGGATCACCAGCATGAAAGCCAGCCAAAAGTCCATTTAGATCAGCACTATCTATTCAGTACTGCCAAATGGATTAACGCAAAAGAAAACAGGCCTGAAGCCGTGAAACATGATGCACTGGCATCCCTGCTGAATTCATCCCTTAAACCACAATATTGCACATGTGAGCATCTGCAACAGAGGCAACAGAGCAACAGAAATATGAATGGAGTATATGAACTCCAAAACCTAAACAGGATTATGCTTATCAGTCTCCTGAGCTCCACCCTATATAAATTCCATTTCATCGATGACTGTGGCACCTGCTGGATTATACTGCTGTAGAGCGCCACATTAAAGGTGCTATATAAATGCAAGTTCTTGCTATTTTGTATACTATCCCAAAGTAAGCTTTGAAAACCTAGCACTTCTGTCCTTGCCAAATTTGTTGGCTCCCATACTGAAATTGCATTGTTTTTAAAAGTTTTTATCTTGTTTTCAAATCACTTCATTGTCTTGCTCCACCTATAATTGTCAGGTTCTCATTAAATGTAACTTAGAACAGTAATCTAACTTAAATAAAAACAAGAAACGCTGGAAATACTCAGCAGGTCTAGCAGCATCTGTGGAGAGAGAAGCAGAGTTAACGTTTCAGGTCAGTGACCCTTCTCCCGACACCAGGATTGCCAGGCCCGATCTTCCTGGCGGTAGCGAGGCTCCGTGGCGGCCACGCACTCCAACCCCCCCGCCCACCGCTCGGTGACAGGACCCAACTTTAATATTTAAATAGAGGAAATATACACATTTATATACCTTTCATCGCAATCTTGCCAGCTGTCCGCGATCTTCCGTGCGGCAGCCGACACTCACGCGCCTTCACTTACCCGTTCAGAGAAAGCTGGTGCCACTGAGGTGGGAAAGGGGGGAACTTAGGTTTTTTAGTGTAGTTCTAAGGGGGGGAATGGGGTCAAATCTGCATTTCTAGTGTGTGGGGGGTGGGGGGTGGGGAAGGCGTGACCTCTGCACTTTGTGCAGTTGGGTGGTGGGGGAAGAGGTCAGCTCGGGCAGTTTAAGTGAACATCAATGCAAGCTCGAGGAATAGCATCTCATTTACCGATTAGGCACACTACAGCCTGCCGAACTAAACACGGAGTTCAATAATTTCAGAGCATGACGGGTCCCCCATTTTACTTTTATCTTTTGTCATTTTTTTTTTTTTCTTTTTTTTTTAATTTTTTGTGTTTATTTTATTTTAGTTTGTTCAGTTTGTTTCGACTGTGCCAACCCACTTTTTTCTCATGTTTGTGCATGTGGCTGTTCAGTTTTCAGTCCATCAACACCCTATCTGTACTAATGCTTTGTCTTTCAGCACACCATTAACATATTGTTTGCCTTTGCTCCATGACCTTCTGGTCAGCTATTCTGTGATCTTGTCCTATCTACACCTTCGCTTTTGTTATCTCTTGCCCCACCCCCGTTTTACTTGCTTAAAATCTTTTACATTTCTTATATCTGCCAGTTCTGAAGAAGGGTCACTGACCTGAAACGTTAACTCTGCTTCTCTCTCCGCAGATGCTGCCAGACCTGCTGAGTTTTTCCAGCACTTTCTGTTTCTATATCGGCAGTTTAGGTGTTTTGAAAGGGTGTGAAGAGGGCAATTATGCAATGTAAGTGTTTTATTTTGGTGGGGGGGGCGAAGGGGTGACATTTTATTTGCAGTGTACTGGGGGGCGTACGAGTTTGAACATGCAAATTTTGCAGCAGGTCTGGTGAGCCCTTTAAAAATGGCACCAGCGCCAGCGCCTGCGCAAAGGCAGCTGATGCTGTTACCCCCACCACGTGACTGGGGGGGTGGGGGGGCGCAGCCGAATTGGCCGGGAGAATATAAAATCCAGCCCAGGAATGAGAAAAGGTCATTCAGTCCTTTCACCTTATTTTGTTAAAATTAAAATTATTCTGGAACCCAGCCTCAACAGACTATAAAGTAGGTAAAAGAGCTGATGCTGCCATGGAGCATGTGTGTGTGTGGAGATGTATGCAGGTATAATGATGTTCCTTGGGAGTTTTGAAAGAAACAAGGGATGATTATAGTTTCTGGCACAGATTGGACAGGCAGTGGGTGGAGCATCCGCAGGGGGTCCGATTGGTTTGGATGGTTGGGCCTCATTTAAATAAAGCCAAAGCTAAGTGCTCAGCATATGGGAAGACAGGAAAGCCAGAGCTGCCACTTAAAGGCAGCTTACAGCTTTAAAGGGGAAGTGCACTTTTCAAAGGTGGTCAGTGGATAGTGGGTTGCTGAGGCAGTAGGCAGCATGACATTGAGCAGGACACCCCAATTCTCCAATATAGCTCTGGAGGCCCTCATGGAACATCAGCAATAGGAAGCAGGTCCTCTTTTCTTTAAGTGGGCAACAGGTACCCCAGCAAATTGCCTGCGACAGTGCAGACAAGTGGCTAGACAAGATCATGCCAGCAGAATAGTTCCTGGGACCTGACTGCAATGTACAAAGAAATGTAATTAGACAATAAAGCAAGGCTTAGAGTGGTTTCTCATGTCAAACTCCTCTTCATATCTTTCTTCTTCCCTGCACTATACTTTAGCTCTAGCACAAGCAATCCTTCTATCTCCCGCTTCACAGCCCTCTCCTCTAATTACAATAGGACACTTCCTACTTCTTGCTTTAATGCACTCAACACCTCTAACTGCCATCACAACAACTTGCCCATCTTGCTCACATTTGCTGCTAAACTACCTCACACATCTGCAGAACCCTTCAACAAAGCACACATTAACCCAACATGACTCTACTTGCAGAAGAAGCTGGCACACAATCAAAGGGAGACTTCAAGAACTCTGGCATCAATGGAAGAAATTGTCATCAACTTCATTGGCAGACTGAGGACACACATTGGAGATAATAAGGTTATTTGGTCATTTTCCCTTGCTTTCTCTTTCCACTTAACTCTCTAGTTCACACACACAGCATGACAATCTGGGGCTTCATTGCATTGCCACTTATCAGCTAAATGCTTACCCTCCAAAAAGTGCACCATCACTCATTCTTACCTTTCCAAACATCAACAAAACAATCTGCATGCTGTGCACTATAGCTAGTGAGTTAAAATTGTCTGCACAGAGTGATTCACAGAGCTCAAAGCAGATGCATGTGTTCATGATAAACCAAAAAAAAAGAAACCTTGCTGGAGAGCAGCTTTAGGGCCTTGATCTGCTGAAAAGGACATAAATGCAAGCTTTAGAAGGAAAATACATTCTGTGCACCATCAATTGCTGACATATTGGACTGCCGACCAGGTAGCTACCGCAACATATCTGGGACGTATGGAGGAGTCCATTACCAACTTTTGTGGTATTCACACTCTGCCATCAACCTCAGAGCATGTAGTCACCTCAATGGACACTAAAGCTGGGGCTACCTGTAGGAATCTGTTGCACCCAGTTGTCACATATCTAAAGGATGTTCATACTGGAATCATGTAGGCTTTGAACTCAACTATCTAAGAATAGATCGGACCTTAGTTGATCATGAACATCCCACAACCTGCTCTCCTGTTGATCAGTGTAAGCTTTGAGCCTCAGACCAATAGTAGGGGCAGTGGCACAATGAACGGAATGCATCGTCTTCTCTCAGGATAGCAAAAAACATCTGTTTTGCATGTACTTGCAAGCCAAATTAACCAATGCTCAACATGGTGCCAAAGAAAGCCAGTTGGGCTAGTCTCCAGCCATCAAGTTGCTGTAGTTGAGTTCTCTCAGGCCCAATCTTCTCCAGACTGTTGACCACAAACATCTCAAGAGCCCCTGACAGTCATATGAAACTTCTACTTCCCTCACCGAAGCCACTGCTAGCCACAGTGAAATAGCCAGAAATGTTTCCATGTAGAAAAAAGTGTACTGCCAGAAGCCCCTTGAGATTACAACAACTACAGGCACTTTAATCATCGCCATAGCCAAAAAGCATTATATACTGTCAGGAAAATGTCAGCAAATTCTTTATAGCAGTTTAAATAAGAACAGGAGAGGATCACTTGAAATATCATATAAATGGCTGCCACGCCAACCTGTGATGTCCATGGTTTGTAGGTGAATTGAGGAAGTAGCGGTGGCACAAAAATGGTGGTGGAGGTGGTCCTGACAATGTTAATTCACACCATATTTACATATATTTATGAAGCCCCCTTTATTCAGTAGTGTACTATGCAGCTGGTATTTTAATTCCAATAAGGTGATTTAGAGATGGTCTTTTCAATAAAGATCCCTGAGTACAAGTAAATCTCTGGTTAAGAATGAATTGAGCAAATGAAAGAGATATTGCAGCATCCACTGAAACCATCTTGTGATATTTGTACAAGAGCAAAGGTTTAAAGGATGCAGAAATTTTGAAGATTTGAGAAAGCATAGAATGTTGGCATGTAAAGCAGTGCAGTGTAATCCAAGGCTGAACGCATGCAGAATGAAAATGTTACTTGGTCACAGTCAACATATGAACAAGTATCAGCTCATGCGGAATTACACTTTTACAGGAAATGAGGATTTAGAAATAAACTCAGAATAAATTCTATCTGAGCCTGCAAAGGTTTAATTGTGGCTAGGTTTGACTGAACAGCCAAAGTGCATTGTTATTATGATAATACCAGTTCGCCTCTATGGAATAGAAGCTGAAGGACTGGATCAAATATGTAAACATATCTATACCTTGTCAATTCGGGTATATTCCATAGTAAGCTAATTTCTTTAAATAAAATTCCTTGACGGACTGGGATGCCAATCCATAAATATGATCTCACAAGCAAGATAGTTATGTTGCTTTTATGTTCCTGCTGTGAACCTCAGCTCATCCAAAACTCAGCTGCCTGTATCCTGACTCGCACCAAATTCGGTTCGCCCATTACACTTATGCTCACTGACCCATATTAACTCCTGGCCCGGCAAGATCACAATATTAAAATTCTCGTCCTTGTGCTCAAATGCTTTCATGGCCTTGCCCAACCCTATTGCTGTAACCTCCTCAAGCCCTATAACCCTCCAAGATCTCCATGGTTCTCTAATTCTGAACTTTTATGCATCCCCAGTTTTTATTGCTCCACCATTACTAACCATGTCTTCAGTTGCCTAAGCCCAAAATTTTGAAACTCCCTCCCTAAACTCCCCTGTTTCATTACCTCCTCCTCCTCCTTTTGGTCACGCCTTTAAATCTACTCCTTTGACCAAGCTTTTGGTCACCTGTCCTAATATATCTTTATGTGACTCAGCATCAAATATTTGTTTGATAACACCCTTGTGAAGTGTTTTAGAACATTTTTACTATGCTAAAGGCACTATGTAAATGCAAGGTGTTGTTTTTGTGCCATGTGAAATATTAATTTTCTCCAATTGTCTGCCTGCACTACATTATGAAACATGGGAAGCTTTCATTGAATAAGTAAGTTACTGACCACCAAAGTCTAGCCCTACATCCAGAACTTTATCATTCCTTTATTGTCGCTGGGCCAAAATCTTGCAACTCCTTATCTAACAGCACTGTGGGAATACCTTCACCACATGAACTGCAGTGGTTCAAGAAGAAGGTCCACCGCCACCTTCTCAAGGGTAATTACAGATGGGCATTAAATGCCGTTCTTGCTAGTGATCCTGTATCCCAAGAATGAATAAAGAAAAACTGAAGCCAGAACTCTATGTTTATATTAGGAATATAAAAGTTGTTGCAGCTTCACCTTAATCCAAAGAAAGGCGACAAGGAATACAAGCAGCAAAGCCCCAGACATTTTCTTTCCTGCACATCAAACTCGACCAGACAGTGTCAATATCTGGAACTCGTTTTTTTTGGTACAGGGAAGTTTTAGGCCATGGGAAAGCTATGATTTGCCTGTTGATAACCTGCTATAATTTTCCAAATTCTTTTGTGTTGTATGCCACACCTTGGGTCCGATATATCTGTCCTTTATACTGTTGCAACCTTTGTTACATCACCTATTATTCAAACTACAAACAAAAACAACACAGACCAAATGTAGTTTCACATACCCTTGTCGTATAAGCAGCTTCTGGGTCATCTTCAAGTACCCGGGAAAGGCCAAAATCAGAAACCTTACTGACCAGGTTACTGTTGACTAAGATGTTTCGAGCAGCCAGATCTCGGTGGACATAACCCATGTCTGACAGATATCTCATTCCAGAGGCAATTCCTCTCAGCATTCCTACTAGCTGGATTACTGTAAATTGGCCATCGTTTTTCTAAAGGAGAGTTAAAAAATTGGTCATTTGGTACCTTTACAATTAAATAATAATTTTGTAAAAGAATGAGCAAAGACTAGACTGAACTGTATTTTAGTTGTAAATGCATTGACATGTGGCTTTGAAGAAAGAGATCCATTTTAAATTGTGTAATGTCGCTGCTAAAACACTGAATAAAGTACAATCATGCGGACATGTTAAGCTTTCATCTGCTATCATCAGCTAATTCATTAAGACTAGAGATGCACCAGCAGAAGCTCAAGAACTAGTTGTCTGCATGTCCTTTTGGTCATGGAATACTGTGGAGTGCGGGGAGTAGGAAGAGCCTCCTCGAAGAAATTAAATAGGGCATGGGCAAAATTAGGTAACATTTCAAAGAACAGAATAGCTCTGGGATTTTTTTACATATCAGTGCTGTGCTTTTCCTGTCTGATCAGAAAGCACAAACACACATCAAAAGACGTTTACCTTTAAAGTACAAAAATTCCTTGCATCAAAATAAACAAGACTTCAGAAATTTTGAGATATTAAATTCAAAGCCAGCGATCAACTAAAGAACATTTTACAAATGTGCCACCTGGCATTGATTCTGCACCTTCAGAGATGAAAAATAATGAGGTCCAACTTAAAGTCACCATTAATATCATTTCAAACAATTAAAGTTGTAGTTATTTTATATGTAAAAGTCCCATAGTCAGTTGTAATATTTTCCCTCATGGGGGCAGGATTTCAGCTATGTACTTTTCCAATAAGTCTGGATGAATCCACTTCCTGCTGTCATGTAACAAGACATCGGGTGTAAAATTCCCACCAACAATGAATTTAAAAATACATATATGCAAACCTGGAATCAGGATCCAGTTGTCATGATGCATGTAGGTACCAATTACATAGGTAGGACTAAGAGAGAAGTTCTGCTAAGGCAGTATGAGCAGCTAGGGGCGAAATTAAAAAGCAGACCCACAAAGATAACAATCTCTGGATTATTACCTGAGCCACGAGCAAATTGGCATAGGGTAAATATGATCTGAGAGTTGAATGCGTGGCTCAAAGATTAGTGAGGGAGAAATGGATTTCAATTCTTGGGTTACTGGCACCAGTACTGGAGAAAGAGGAAGCTGAACCGTTGGGATGGGCTTCATTTGAACTGAGCTCAGACCAGTGCCCTGCCAAACTAGGGCTGTAGAGAGGGCTTTAAACTAAATAGTGGTGAACTGATGGCACAATTAGATATAAATGGCTTTGAGATGATAGCCATTACAGAGACTTGGGTGCAAGGTGACCAAGGCTGGGAACTGAATATTCAAGAGTATTTGACATTTCAAAAGGATAGGAAGAAAGGGAAAGAAAGTAGGTAACTCTGTTAATAAAGGATGGAATCAGTACAGTAGCGAGGAATGATGTTGGCTCAGAAGATCAAGATGCAGAATCAGTTTGGGTGGAGGTAAGAAATAGCAAGGGAAAGAAGTCACCAGTGGAAGTAGTTTATAGGCCCCCTAACAGTAGCTACACTGCAGGACAGAGTACAAATCAAGAAATAATGGGAGTTTATAAGAAAGTTACTACAATAATTGTGGGCTATTTTAATCTTCATACAGATTGGACAAATCAAATTGGCAAAGGTAGCCTTGAGGGCAAGTTCAAAGAGTGTATTCAGGACAGTTTCTTAGCACAATACATTATGGAATCAATTAGGGAACAGGTTAGTTTATACTTGGTAATGTGTAATGAGACAGGACTAATTAATGAGCTCATAGTAAGGGATCCTCTCAGGAAGAGTGTTCATAACATGATAGAATTTCAAATTCAGTTTGAAGGTGAGAAACTTGGGCATGAAACTAGTGTCTTAAACTTAAATAAAGGCAATTATAAAGGTATGAAGACAAAGTGGCTAAAGTGGACTTGGAAAATTGGTTATAAGATAAGGCAGTAGAGAAGCAGTGGCAGACATTTAAGGAGATATTCCATAACTCTCAATAAAGATATATTCCATGAGAAAGAAAGACTCTCGGAGAAGGATGAACCATCCCTGGCTAACTCAGGAAGTTAAGGATGGTATCAAACTGAAAGAAAATGGGTACAATTCTGCAAAGATTAGTGGTGGGCCAGAAAGTTGGTTAAATTTTAGAAACCAGCAAAAAATGACTAAAAAAGAGGGAGAAATTAGAATATGAAAGAATATGAAAGATATCTAAAAACAGACAGGAAGAGCTTCTACAGTATATAAAAAGGAAGAGAGTAGCTAAAGTAAAAGTTAGTCACTTAGAGCATGAAACTGGGGAATTAATAACGGGAAACCAGGAAATGGCAAAGACTTTGAACAAATATTTTGTATCTGTCTTCATGGTAGAAGACACTAAAAGCATCCCAAGATTAGCAAAAATTCAGGGGCAAGAGGGAGGGAGGAATTTAAAACAATCGTTATCATTAGAAAAAACTACTCAGAAAACTAATGGGACTAAAGGCTGTCAAGTTCCCTGGACCTCATGGACATCACCCTAGGATCTTAAAAGAAGTGGCTCAGAAATGCTGGATGCATTAGTTGCAATCTTCCAAATTTCCTAGATTCTGGGAAGGTCTCAGTGGATTGGAAAACTGTAAATGTAACACCCCTATTCAAGAACGGAGGGAGACAGAAAGCAGGAAACTATGGACCAGTTTGCCTAACATCTGTCATTGGAAAAATGCTTGAATCCATCATTAAGGAAATAGTAGAAGGACATTTAGAAAATCATAATACAATCAAGTAGAGCCAACGTTCCTTTACTGTCGCTAGGTCAAAATTCTGGAACTTCCTTCCTAACAGCACTTTTAGTGTACCTACATCTCAAGGACTGTAGAAGTTCAAGAAGGCAGCTCACCACCACCTGCTCAAGGGCAATTAGGAATGGGCAATAAATGCTGGCCTAGCCAGCAATGCCCACATCTCATGAACGAATAACAAAAATGTGGTTTGAGGAAATGGAAGTCATGTTTGACAAATTATTACATTTCTTTGAGGATGTAATGTGGATAAAGGGGAACGAGTAGAGACAGTGGCGTAGTGGTAATGTCACTGATCTAGTAATCCAGAGGCTCAGGCTAGTGTCCTGAGGTCACAGGTTCAAATCCCACCATGGCAGCTGGTGGAATTTAAATTCAATTAATTAATAAAAATCTGGAATTGGAAGCTAGTCTCAGGAATAGTACCATGAAACTATCATTGACTGTCTTAAAAACCCATCTGGCTCACTAATGTCCTCAGGGGAAGGAAGCACGCTGCTCTTATTCGGTCTCCAGACCCACAGCAATGTGGTTAACTCTTAACTGCACTCTGAAATGGCCTAACAAGCCACTCAGTTGTCAAGAGCAATTAGGGATGGGCAACAGATACTGTGCCTTGCCAGTGACGCTCATAACCCATGAAAGAATTTTTAAAAAGTAGTGTATTTGGATTTCCAAATGGTATTCAATAAGGTGCCACATAAAAGGTTACTACACAAGATAAGAGTTTACGATGTTGGAAGTAATACATTAGCATGGATAGAGGATTGCCTAACCAACAGGAAATGGAGAGTTGGGATAAATGGGCCATTTTCAGGTTGGCAAACTGCAACCAGTGGAGTGCCGCAGGGATCAGTGCTGGAGCCTCAACTATTTACAATCTCTATTCATGATTTGGATGAAGGAAGAGTGTATTGTAGCCACATTTGCAGACAATACAAAGATAGGTGTGAAAGCAAGTTGAGGAGGACACAGAGAGCCCTCCGATGTCAGGGGTCGTTGTGGGGGGGGGGGGGGGGGGGAGGCCTGGAAAATTCTTCTGGGAGAGGTGTGCCTCGATCCCAACGCTGCGAAGGCCCCACTGCATTGTAGCGGTGGTGGCGAGGCCTTGGTGCGGCTCCCCCCACCCCCCCGCCCCACCAGTCGCAAGGCAGCGGAGCCCTCATTTACATAGTCAAATTAATTCTAATAAATGTAAATTAACTTACCTGGACCGGGCGGCTTGTTTGGGGATCTGAGGCGAGACACTGGTGGGGAGGGGGGAGGAGTTTAATTTTCAGTTCGTGAGGGTGGGGAGCAGAGAAAACTTATTCCATTGGATGAGGGGATGGTGGGAAGGGGTTGAAGGGCAAAAGCGACGAGGTTCGGTGGGGAGGGGGGTGATGTTTGGGTTGGGGAAAAAAAAATTCTTGTTGGGAATGGCCCAAAAATAAAGCGTCTGGTCATTGTGGGGCCTGGTAGAGGGGCTTTCATCTTTTATTGACACTTGTAACTCCATGTCAAATTAATGTCTCTTTAAAAATGTAAATTCACCTGAAGGGCTTGAAGCCCTTTAAAATTGGTGTCGCGCGCTATTTCCAGGAATGGAGCGGCCACTCACTCTACATCATTAGGGGCCCCTCCATTTCAATAAGCCCCCATGCAAAATATTGCGGGAGCTCAGCAGTGGCCACTCCGTGTGGACAGAGCGCAAACTTCAGAGCGTGCCGCCGCGACTTGTGACACGCTCATACAATGCAGCCCAGGGTGTCTGCAAAGGGAGATAGATAGGTTAAGTGAGTTGGCAAAAATTTGGCAGATGGGGTATAATGTGGAAAAATGTGAGGTTATCCACTTCGGTAGGAAGAATAGAAAAGGAAAATATTATTTAAATGGAGAGGGACTACAGAATGCAGCAGTACAGAGGGATCTGGAAGTCCTTGTACATGAATCATAAAAAGATAGCATGCAGATGCAGAAAATAATTAGGAAGGCAAATGGAACGTTGGCCTTTATTGCAAAGGAGGATGGAGTATAAAAGTAGGGAAGTAGAGACCACACCTAGAGTACTGCATATAGTTTTGGTCTCCTTATTTAAAGAGGGAAATACTTGCATTGGAGGCAGTACAGAGATGATTCACCAGTTTGATTCCTGGATGAAGGGGTTGTCCTATGAGGAAAGGTTAAGCAGGCTAGGCCTATACTCATTGGAGTTTAGAAGGATGAGAGGTGATCTGATTGAAACATATAAGAATCTGAAGGTGTTTGACAGGGTGGAGGCTGAGAGGATGTTTTCCCTCATGGAGGAATCTAGAACTCAGAGGCAATGTTTCAGAATAAATGGTCTCCCTTTTAAGATAGAAATGAGAAGGAATTTCTTCGCTCAGAGGGTCGTTAATCTTTGGAATTCTCTTCCCCAGAGAGCAGTGGAGGCTGGATCATTGAATATATTCAAGACTGAGTTAGACAGATTTTTGAGCTAAAAAGGAGTCAAGGGTTATGGAGGAACAGGCAGGAAAGCGGAGTTGAGGCCATAATCAGATCAGCCATGGTCTTATTGAATGGTGGAACAGGATTGAGGGGCCGAATGGCCTACTTTTGCTCCTATTTCTCATGTTCTTATGGAAAACTAGCAAAAGCACACTAAGTGCTTCAAGAAAGCTAGCACACACCCCCAAAAAGCAGACAAAACAAGTACAGTCCTGATTTATCAACCACGTGAAAATATGTAATTTACCCAGGCTTTGTAAATTCAGCTGCAAGCATGCACAGCATTCCTTCACTTTGAACAGAAAAAAGCACAATGACATGAAAGCCTGACAGGGAAAATCCAAATGTTGAAATCACAAAATTAATGGTGATTTCTAGGGGTGTCTGGGGATTGACTCCTCTGGAGAAATTAGAATTTTACATTAACAATGATGCATTTTGCTTCATTTTAAACACTTTCCTCTTTCACAATTGATAGACTTTCAATCTGGAGAAAGAAAAAAACAAAGTGACATTTGGATTTTCAACAGGTCAATCAGACTGAAAAATTATCTAATTATCTCAACAGTCATTCTCCCATATTTAACCTCCCCGCTGCCCCAGTTCACAGAGACACTGTATCCTATCCAAATTCAGACCTTGTTCAAGGCACTCTCTCCTCCTCCAATCCTCCCATTTCATACAAGCTCTTCTTCCATCTCAACCTAGCACTCTTAGCCTTCCCCCTAAATTCAACATGGTACTCTTCTCAACCCACTTCAAACAAGTAGTCCCTATCATCTATCCATTTATCCTCTCCATTTATCCTCTTTATCACCTGCCCTTTCATTTCCATGCAAACTGCCATTAAAAGGTCAATCACATCATCATGCAGGCCAGACAAGGTAGAGGAAGCAAGTTCTCTTTCCTGCCTCTTTTTGTGGCATCTTTACTGGAGGGGCTTGCTCTACTTTCTGGCAGAATTTCCAAAAATCATAAAAAGAGTAGTGAGTGATCTGCCGCAAATCCTTTTAATTGTCACACATGCTAGTTTCTCTGACTGTGATCATGGTGTAGTATCCCACCCTGCCTTTTTGACCCCTCTGCAGCTTTTGACACAGTTGACCACACTATCCCTCTCCAATACCTCCCTCCTTATTCAGCTTAGTGGGACTGCCTTTGTATGGTTCCAGTCTTACCTATCCAACCACAGCCAGAGCATCTCTAGCAATAGCTTTTCTGTGTACGAGCTGGTGGTACAGAACCTTGCCCATTGTTAATGCATTGATTTGAATGGATGGAAGTTTATGTGCCGCTTGTGATTTTCCAAAAGGCAATGATGAGGCTTTCTTCTGCCAGTGCACGTTTGGACATCACCAACTAGACTTGCTTTAAGATTTGATTGAAAACAATTGCAGTATTTTCAATTAGTGACTCTATTTCTTTCAACATCATGAATTATTTTAACAAAAATATTAACCTGAATCATATGCCCTGTATCAAATGATCCAATTTTTTTGCTAAACATTTTTTCCCACTATGTAGTCTGTTGATGCAATTTAAGTATAAACATCGAGGCTGGGATACATTTAACCAAATGGTACCTGCTGTGGGTAGACCCACAACAGGAGGGCAGAATGGACAGTTTGGCACAGAGGTCAATGCAGCCAGACCAATTTTCTGGTCATTAATATTAAAGATCAGAAAAGCAGGAGAGCTGTGAAGTGGGTGTGCTGACCACTGTGCTGACCACTGTGCTTGATTGCTCAATCTACCCTCCTGTCAAGCAAGGCTGCACATTAGGAACACTAACTCATAAAATTAATCCCACTGCATTGATTTTTTAACTTGAAGACCATTTATACGTTGTGAAAATATATTATTTCCTAGCTCATCAATAATTAATAAGGAAACAGTTAAACCAATATATTGCCAATTGATTGATGGCTTAATTTCTGAAATGTGAAAAACTCACCTTTAAAAAAGTATCAAGAGAGCCATTCTCCATATATTCAGTCACTATCATTACTGGTTTACCTTAAAATATATATAAAAAGAGAAGCAATTTATTAAAATTACTGCAGAAACATTAGACACATAGAAGATGCAGTTGTAGCAGCAAATGCTGAGAAATTTCCAGCACGTAGCCCATGATTTTCCATCTGTGAATTTTATTTGATGGAAAGTCACAGATTCCCAAGATTCACTCCCTGTGAGTGGTGCTCCCCACTGGGAGCACCAGATCACAAATCAACCCTACAGTTTCTTACAAAAGAATGACATCACATCAGGAATAATGTAAGCCATGTTCATCAATAAAAACATATACATTTTATTTCTTGTTTTTTTTTCAACTCCAACAGCTTATTCAGACTATCATACAGTTTTTTTTATTTTTCTCCATTAATTAACTTTAGTGCTATTATTGACCAGCATTCCCCCTTTCTGCTCACATTTACTTTATTTGCTAAGTTAGCATAAGGAGGAAAATAAATTCTTTAATGAGTTAATTTTTATTTCCCCAGGTCATTTGAGTATTGGTTTATCCGATGATTGGTTTTCAGAGTGTAACTTCAACACAGAGTTAACTTTCAGGTCACTGAGCATACAGTAGCCCAGTAGTTATGGATTTGGACACAACAACTCAGAGGTCATAAGTTCCAGTCCCATAATAACAAGTTGTTTATTCAATTTCACAAATCCTGGTAAATTAGGGAATAGCACTTGAAAATGACTGTGTGGTTTGTGGGGAAAAGCTCATCTGGTTCATTAATACCCTTCAGGGAAGGGAACCTGCTCCATTTACCTCGTCTATCCTATATGGGTTTGGCATTCCACACTATATAATAGCAATGTCTTACCACATTCCAATAATAAAAATGATAGTGAAGTTTTATCTGAATTAATGCTTTTGGTGAGTGATCTCTGTACTTAGGTCCACTGATTCTGAAAATCTATCCCTTTATTTCACTATTAAAAACTATACCATTCATGTTCCCAGTAAATGAAAAATTAATTTGACCAAGCCCATTTTTTTCCAGATTAATTAGGCAAATATAAAGTGCATACTACTCAATTTCCCTGTGACTTTTCACACAAGACCAAATGTAGCCTTCAGGTGAAGCAGAATTATAGCATTGGGGATAATTGGACTTCAGCATATAATTCAGTTGGCATTTTGAAGTCATATATTCTGTCCTTATTTTTACATTACTGATAATTAAATAGAAAAATGTATAAAAATTTGGGAAACAGAGAGATAGATGACTGAAACAGGAGTTTCTCTGCAGTACATGCTCAGGAGCTAGGAGATGTAAAACTGAGACACTGCAGTGTTGTTACTGGTAGGAGAGTGGAGAGTGTAATCACAGTGTGACAAGTTTGCATAGTTTCTATTATAAATGTTGATGTCACTATTTATAATGGTAATTGTTCATAGGAAGTGTTCACAAATATAAGATTATAAAAATATTATGAATTAGTTTGAGGCAATTACTTTAGTAAAACAAGTTACCTAGCTAGATCCCCTTATTAAACATATATCTTTTGCATGCCCTCCCTGTCCTCTGGTCTTACCTATCTATGTAACAATAGCTGCCTCAATTTGTAGTAGAAAACGTAGTCACAGCACAGCAATGACAAATCTACTGTATGAGAGAAATGGATAACTTCATCCTATCAACATTATGACACAATGCTATTAATGTCAAAGACCAAAGAAACTTAATTGGGAGTGGGGGATTGTCCCAGGAAGCAAGACAGAAGTCACTATGACTGCACATTGACAGACTATCAATTGGTTGGAATCATATTTTGGTCCTGCACACTGCATTATAGATCAGTTTGTTTGATTAGGCTTCAAAATGGTGTAAGGTAGTAATTATGTATGTGATAGATCATTAAAAAAAATGAATGTCATTAGAATTGGATATTCTACTTTTTTGGAAAAAAAACTACAGCCTAGCTTACATGTATGCTGCATTAAAACAATTCATTTCAGATAATTAATTTTTCAGAATATATGTACATGAAAACTTGAAATATCAAATCACAGATCATAGAGTATGAAAGAAGTGATGAACAGAGAGTTGCTTTCCTTACTGTTCAATCTTTATATATTTTCAACGAATGACTTTTAGCACAGCCATTTATTTATGAAATATACTCCAGTTTTGTACATTATTTTACACGAATGTGCTTCATGACATAACATTAATTTAGACTTCATTGTCCTTGGATCATGTTATTATTCAATCTACCTTTTCAAATAAGTGTATTAAGTAATAAAAATTCCACTGTAGCATTATTTTGCATGCACACAAGACTGGGAATAAAAGAAAGAAAACTTAGTGTTGTCTTTCTGAGAACATTTGAACAATTAGAATTTGATAGAAAAACTGTGACAGGTTCAGTGTAGCAGCTGTTGGTTTAAAAAAAAGACACCGACTTTATTTTATCATCATGCACAATGGTAATGTCCTAAGACAGTAAGTCAAAGCTCGGATACAGAAAGAAAAATGGACCTGTTAAACAAATGAGTAATCAGTCATTGAGGTGTCTTCATCAGTTCATAAAATGTATGTTGCCAAAACTATTAACACAGGAAGTCAAGCAGATTTTATTTTTTACAACTGCAGCAATTCATACTTTATTCATAAACACCTTAAAATTCAAGAAGTATTTAATGTTCTCATTCTTATGTTGTAGTGTTACTGTATTTTGTTTAAAGATAACACTTTACAATGTTTTCGTTTTTCCAAAATACAAGTAGTTAATGATTAGTAACATTAATATTAGAAAATATAGAATTGAGTATTAATGTAGAATTGCAAATTTGTTGGTTAATGCTTTACAAAGTTAATACAAACTTTGCTTTATTAATGCGTATAATTAATACCTCACAGCATACTATTGTGACTAACATACCTCCCCAAAATGAATCCATATGTGTGTTCATTAAAGCTTGTTAGCACAGGTTACTGGTGAAGAACAGTATGAGGGCAACAATTTTTATATTGTAAAGGCAATCTGAGAACATATGATGGAAAACAGTGCTGTATTGAGTTACTGCACCAAGAAGAAATATAATAGAGTAATCAATTAACTACTTAGCAAAGTTGGGAGTTTACAGACATCAGACAGTGTGAAATTTATAAGCCAATATTCTGTTGTTAGCCTTGAATATTTTACTGGCTGTGGGCAGTTATGCTTTATGATTTTCTTCATATGATCAACATGAGAGTGGGATGTCTGCTTGGAAATCTTTTCTCATTTATTGACTGAAAGAAAACTGCATATATTAATAGCTGAGATGAAGCATATGTAGTGTATTCTACATACGTACATACGAACATACAAATTTTTGGAACAGGGTTAGGCCATTCGGCCCCTGGAGCCTGTTCCACCATTTGATAAGATAATGGCTGATCTGATTGCGGCCTCAACTCTACTTTCCTGTCTATCTGCTATAACCTTTGACTCTCTTGTCAATCAAGCATCTATCTAACTCAGCCTTAAAAATATTCAATGACCCTGCATCCAATGCTCTCTGGGGAAGAGAATTCCACAGATTAACAACCCACAGAGAAAAAAAAAATTCTCATGTCTGTCTTAAATGACAGACCCCTAATTTTTAAACGGTGTCCCTTAGTTCCAGTCTCTCCCATAAGGGGAACCATCCTCTCAGCATCCACCCTGTCAAGCCCCCTCAGGATCTTATATATTTCAATACGATCTCCGCTCATTCTTCCAAACTCCAATTGATACAGGACCAACCTTTCCTCATAAGATAACCCCATCATCCCAGGAATCAGTCGAGTAAACCTTTTCTGAACTGCTTCTAACACAATTACATCCTTTCTTAAGTAGGGAGACCAAAACTGTACACAGTACACCTGATGTGGTCTCACTAACGCCCTATAGAACTGTAGCAAGACATTTCTACTTTTACATTCCATTCCCATTGCAAATAAATAACATTCTATATGCCTTCCTAATCACTTGCTGTATCTACATACTAACTTTTTGTGAATCATCTCCCAGGACACCCAGATCCCTCTGTAATGCAGAGTTCTGCAATCTCTGTCCATTTAAATAATATACTGCTTTTCTATTCTCCCTGCCAAGGTGGACAAGTTCACATTTCCCCACATTATACTCCATCTGCCAAATTTCTGCCCACTCACTTAATCTATCTATATCCCTTTTGAGACTCTTTATGTCCTCTTCACAACTTATTTTCCTATCTAGCTTTGCGTCATCAGCAAATTTAGCAACCATACATTCGGTCCTTTCATCCAAATCACTGATATAGATTGTAAATCGTTGAGGCCCCAGCACCGATCCCTGTGGCACTCCACTAGTTACAGCTTGCCAATGCTGTTGATGTGGTGTACATTGACTTTCAAAAGGCATTTGATACAGTGCCACACAACAGACTTGTGAGCAGACTTGTAGCTCATGGAATAAAAGGGACGGTAGCAACATAGATATGGAATTGGCTGAGTAACAGGAAACAAAGAATAATGGTTAATGGATTTTTTTCAGGGCTGGAGGAAGATTTGTAGTGGAGTTCCCCAGGGATCAGTGTTGGGACCCTTGTTTTTCCTGATATGTATAATGATGACCTAGACCTTGGTATACAGGGCACAATTTCAAAGTTTGCAGATGATATGAAACTTGGAAGCATTGTGAACTGTGAGGTGGATAGTGTACAACTTCAAAAGGACATAGACAAGTTGGTGGAATGGGCAGATAGGTGGCAGATGAAGTTAAATGCAGAGAAATGTGAACTGATTCATTTTGGTAGGAAGAACATAGTGAGACAATATCGAATAAAGGGTACAATCTAAAGGGGGTGCAGGAGCAGAGGGAACTAGGTGTATATGCGCATAAGTTATTGAAGGTGGCAGGACAGGTTGAGAGAGCAGTTAATAAAGCATACAGTGTCCTGGGCTTTATTAATAGGGGCATAGAGTACAAGAGCAAGGAAGTTATGTTGAACTTGTATAGACACTAGTTCTGCCTCAGATGGAGTATTGCGTCCAGTTCCGGGAGCGGCACTTTAGGAAAGACGTGAGGGCATTGTAGATAGTACAGAAAAGATTCATGAGAATGGTTCCAGGGATGAGAAATTTCTGTTATGAAGATAGATTGGAGAAGTTAGGACTGTTTTCCTTGGAGAACAGAAGGCTGTGAGATGATTTGATAGAGGTATTCAAAATCATGAGGGGTCTAGACAGAGTAGATAGAGAGAAACTGTTCCCATTTGTGAAAGGATCAAGTATGAGAGGGCACAGATTTAAAGTATTTGGTAAAAGAAGCAAAAGGGACATGAGGAAAACCTTCTTCACGCAGCAAGTGGTTAAGGTCTGGAATGCTCTGCCTGAGAATGTGGTGGAGGCAGGTTCAATTGAAGCATTCAACAGGGAATTAGACAGTTATATGAATAGGAAGAATGTGCAGGGTTCTGGGGAGAAGGCAGGGAACGGAACTGAGGGAATTGCTCTTTCAGAGATAAAGTGTGGACACGATGGGCCGAATGGCCTCCTTCTGCACTGTAATGATTCTGTGATTCTGTGAACCCAAAAATGCACCATTTCTCACTATCCTCTGCTTCCTGTTAGCTAAGTAATCCTCTAACCATGCTAGTACGTTACCCTCTACACCATGAGATCTTATTTTGTGTAGTAACCTTTGATGTGGCACCATATCAAATGTATTTTGGAAATCCAAATCCACCACATCTACAGGTTTTCCTTTATCCACCTTGCTTTTTACTTCCTCAAAGAATGCTAATAAATTAGTCAAACATGATTTCCCTTTCCCAAAACGATGTTGAATCTACCCGATCACATTAACATTTTCTAAGTGCCCTGCTATAACCTCCTTAATAATAGATTTTAGTATTTTCCCTATGACAACTGTTAGGCTAACTGGCCTGTAGTTTCCTGCTTTCTGTCTCCCTCCTTTCTGTACAAGAGGAGTTGCATTTGTTATTTTCCAATCTGATGGGACCTTTCCAAAATCTAGGGAATTTTGGAAAATTACAACCAATGCATCTACTAACTCAACAGGTCATCAGGTCGTTGTGGACTTGTCAGCCCTAGTTCAAATAGTTTTCTCAGTACCCTTTCCCTGGTGATTATAGTTTTAAGTTCCTCCCTCCCTTTCATCTCTTGATTTACAAGTATTTCTGGGATGTTACTTTTGTCTTCTACAGTGAAGTCAGACACAAAATATCTGTTCAATACTTCTGCCATTTCCTTATTTTGCACTATTAATTCCCCAGACTCACTCTCTGGAGGACCAATGCTCACTTTAGTTACTCTTTTCCTTTTTAAATATTTGTAGAAACTCTTACTATCCATTTTGATATTTCTAGCTACCTTTCTCTCATACTCTAATTTCTCCCTCATTTTTTTTTTGTCAATCTTTGCTGCTTTTTAAATTCTGTTCAATCTTCTGACCTACCACTACTCTTCACAGAATTGTATGTTTTTTCTTTCAATTTAATGCTATCCTTAACTTCCTTCAGAGAGTTACTACAAAATCTACCAGTACATTGAAAAGATAGTCTGAACCTTAGGTTTGTTCCTAACAAAATAACTATAGTTATGAATATCAGACTAGTAATTGCAACATTAGTATACTTTTATAATAACATCATTGTACAACTGAGGGGGATCTAGTCAGAAACTTCTTTGCTTTAAAAGAAAAGAGCACGGTCCATGTGCACCAATCTGATATAATAACCGATTTCTTGGTTATATGAAGTTAAACAATGCGAAACACGGACCCAGTGTTGAACAAGCTAACAAGTACTTTATTGAAAAGCATTTCATTCACACATCTAACAGTTTTTTCAGAATCAACTTTAATATACACAACAGTACAGGTTAATTAGATGTGTACCTTAATATATATATTTATATGCAGAATGCATGGTTCTTCTTTGGAAATAAATTAAAATTTTGAATTCAAATAGACTTTGAAAATAATGATTTATGATTTACATTTCTAGATATAATCACAATCTGCAGTTGCATAGCACTGTGTCTGACTTATTGGTTTGGTAGATAAGGTATAGAATGTTACGTACTTTTAGTGACCACCCCTTCAAGGTGGATGATGTTTGGATGGTCAAATTGCCCCATTATACTTGCTTCACCAAGGAAATCCCTGCGCTGCTTCTCTGTATAACCAGCTTTTAGGGTTTTGATGGCTACTGGAAATTCTCTCTTTCCCGGTAACTTCAAACGGCCACTGCATACCTCACCAAACTCACCTTAAATGAGAAATAAAAATGGTGTGAATGTTCAGTAGCTCTATCTACTGTAACAGCACAGGACCTAACAAAGTAACAAGGATTCTTATCATCTAACCCACCTGCACCAATGACTCTTTCAATAGTAATGCATGATGCATCAATTTCCTTGGCAAATTCATGAACAGCTTGACTTGGGTCTTCATAGGTATGAGGATCAATGTAAGTTCTTATGCCTGGCAATTTAACTGTTTAATGAAAATAAATTATGAAGATATTAGTATAATATTGTGTCATTTCTCAGTAAAATAATATTGATGCTTACACAGTGTATTTTTCTTTTAATTGCTACATTACAAGGTATTTGCTTTTTCTGTTTCTGGTATTTCTAATATAGTTCAACACCGTTTGAATGATTTCTGTTAATCTGAAATCCAGAATCACATGTTCTCGGTGTCATTTTCCACAGGTTAAGTGCTACTAGTTTCTTTGGGGCTTCACTCCTGCCATCCAAGTGCATTCTTGTCTGACCGGGCCAAAACCTGCCTATATTTTCAGTTTCAGCCATTACCATAAGCACATGAAATGGTTGAAGAAAATCATGTAATGCCTGCAGCAGCAGTATCAGTCATTGCCTTCAGGGTCTTCTGGCTGCTGCGACAAAACAGAAGCCAGAAAGCTTCCAGTTCAAAGGCCCATCCTGCTTGTTCTACCATCTGGCCAGTTCCAGAGTTTTGCATCAAAGCCTTTCTCAGAGCTGAACAGGCTGGGTACTATCAAGGGATTCCACAAGCAATGGCAGGGAACTGAGATGTGGGAGATGTTGCAACATTATCACTGTCTCATAAGCATGGGATTCCATGATAGCACCTGCTTATTTCACAAGTGGTCCACCTATATCAGAGATGCCCTAGAAATATCTGGGCAATGTAAAGGGAGTAGAGACCCAGCATCACTAGTTTTGGATCTTTTTTCTCTACTGTACACCTGGGGAATAAGAATTTCTCTGGAGAAAAGCCTCAATTTTAAAGCCATCAAGACCTATATAGTAAAATGTATGTTATTCAAGTTACTTCTAGTTCTCTCAGCTCTCACCTCTTATACTAGAACTTTTCGAACTCTTTTTACCTCACAGTTTCTATGAACTTTGTTCCTCCTAAACTCCAAACATACCATCCAAACATATATTTTTACCTCCCTACATCATCGACCCATTGAAATCGACACTTATTACACCATTTCCTATGCTCATTCTTTTCCACAATCTTAAAACTTTACAACTCCTTACCTCTTTCAGATTTCCTTCCCTGCTTCAATCCGCATGTTTTAAAAACATGCTCGTTATCTGACTATTACTTCTTAATATGTAATAACAAATTTATATTCATATTTAATGTAGAAAAATGTCTGTAGACACTTCACAGAAGGATAACTAGATTAAAATGGGCCACTATCAAAGAAAGATATTCGATGTGGTGAGAAAAGGTTTGCCAAAACCGGTTTTAAGAAGTGTCTTAAAGGAGATGTGGAGAGGTTTAAGGAAGGAATTCCAGAGTATGGCACCTAAATGGCTGATGGTGGGGACACACAAAAGACCAGAGTTGAAGGCATGGAGAGCTCTCAGAGGCTTACTGATCTGGACCTATGATGGGGCAAAGCCACAAATGGGTTAAAACAGCGATAAGCAATTATAAGTTTGAGGCATTGGAGGCACCGGCAGCCAATGTAGGTCAGCAAGCATGGGGGTAATGGATGAGTGCACAGCATAAGGGCAGCAGAGTTCTGATGAACTAAAATTGATGGTGGATCAAAGGTGGGAGGGCAAGAAAACATTGAAATAGTCAAGTTTGGAGGTAACAAAAGCATGGACGAGGGTTTCAGCAGCATATGGGCTAAAGCAGAAACAGAGCCAGGCCACAAAGGTGTAAGTAGGTGGTCTTTGAGATGGAGAGGATAAGAGCTAGCAAGCTAAGCTCAGGGTCAAATAGGATAGCAAGGTTGCGAACAGTCTGGTATAATGTAAGACAATGGCCAGGGATGGGGATAGAACTGGTAAAAAGTGATGCTTACAATCTCCGCAATGATTAACTGAATGAAATTGTGGTTTATCCAGAATTGGATGTTAAACCAGCAGTCTGGCAAAACACAGGTGGTGGAAGGGTCAAGAATATTTAAGGGGTTTCTGTAAGCATTGATAATGGCACTGTGATTCAACACTATAAAATGCTCAATGCTTCCTATCAGCAAGGCAGTTACCCAAAACTTTATCAATAAGTTTTTAACTGTGATTCCCCGGTGCAGTGTTACTCCTAAGAAACAATTTTACAAGCCAAACATCATCCAATATCACTGATGTGCCTTAAAACAAGTGGCTGTACAACTCCTACTGCCTCCCGCCTCCCACAACCACCCGATGTTGCCAACAGGAGTTCTGATTGATCTTGGTGATCGGCCTGCATTATAGTAGAATTAGTGAGCTGCCAGCACTAATCAAGAGCTGACAGGCCAATTGGAAGGGCTGGCACAAAATTTGCTAACAGAGGGCTCAACAGCAAGCGGGATAATTTTGTGGCACAGTTTATTGTTTTTGTAGCAGCATCCAATGATCCCTTTGATGACTGCTCATTGGGCTGCTATTTGTTTACCACGCACTGGTCACTTATTTCAAGGACCTCCTATAAAATTGCACTGGGTGTGAAAACAAGGAAAGTCAGTAATGTCTTATTTTTTGCTATTTTTGTCGAACCAGCCCACTTTTTTACAGTAGGACTGAAGCAGTAACAAGGTGAGAGTCAGTCCCATTCTGTCCAACTTTGCTATTGAGATAGATAAATGGTGATTTAAAAAGTTCTTTTGGCTGAGTTGGATTCCCAAAGCACTGTGTTGTAGAGTGTAGGAAATATGATTTGGGCCCTGCTTCTCCAAATACCTGGCCATGCAATTTAAAGATTACAAAGTTAGGAATAAGGGTAGTAAAGAGAGATTCTTCATACACAAAGAGTAATGGAATAAATTACTGGGGACCTTTGAAGCAAATGATATAAATGGTTCCTTAGTCAACTGACATGACTCTGGAATGAGACTGATGGAAACAGAAACAAGGGGCTGAATTTTACCCTCCTGCCGCCAGGAGTGACGGTGGGTGAAAAAAATGGTGGCCCGCACACAGGAGCTGTGCACCGCCATGCCGCCGCGATCTACCACTCGACGGCCCAACATAATATGCCGTTCGGGCTGGTCCCCCAAGAATCATGTGGGGGGGGGGCGGGCTCTGCAACGCCGGCAATGGCGTCAGCTGCCTGTGCGCAGGTGCTCGCACCATTTTTAAAGAGCAGCCAGCCCTTCCAGTACATTAAAATTTTTAAAGCCCTAACCCCACCCCAGTGCACCACAAAATAAACTATCACCCCATCCCTTCCCCCCACCAATAACAATTACATGCAATAGTTGCCCTCTCCCCCACAAAAAACACTTACCTGGAAGAATTGACTTTCCCCACCCCCCCAAACTGATCAAAGTGCAGAGGTCACCCCTTCTCTTCCTCCCCTACACTAGTAATGCTGATTGGACCCCGTGTCCTCCCCCACTGCACTAAAAATCCTAAGTACCCCCCTCCCCACCTCGGTGGCGCCGACTTTCCCCGGACGGGAAAGCGAAGGGGCATGAGTGCCGGCCGCCACTCAAAAGATCTTGGGCAGCCCGGTAAGATCGCTTATAATTTAATTTACATTTATTCATTCTCATAATTTACAAATTCAAAGCCGAGTCCCGTCACCCAGCGGCGGGGGGCCGCCACGGAGCCTTGCCACCACCGGGAAGATTAGGCCCAGCACTCCCGGCGTTGGACTCTGTGGTAGGCCGCTGCCGGTACGATTTTCCAAGCCCACCCCCCACCATGGATCCCGGCATCGGGACCTCAACAAAATCCAGCCCAAGTTGTTTAGGTGGCATGAGTTCAAACAAAGAGGAACATCTCTTGATACAGAAAGTTTTCAGGGCTAGCCTTTCCCTGATTTGCATCCAAGGAACATTTATCCCAGATACATAGGATAGAAAACAGGGACAGACAGCAGAGTCAACAGGTCTCTGCGCCTTTTCCTTCTGCATTGCATTGAGAAAGTCTATTCCTACACTCCGCCCAGTAACTAGCTACAGAAAGACTTTGGCAGGGAGCTGTGCTCAGGTGAAATGGATGCTCTATTGTCTGGAAACAGAGAGGAGAAAATGTTCAAATGAAGAAGGAACATAGAATTTTGCTCATCACTCATTTTTAAGTATAGGAATATAGGAATTGCTAGGCAAAAACAGATGAAGATTCACCTAGTTCATCTTTTGCCATCCTGGTAGTCACATGATACAACAGTAATTGAATTGTTGCCTCGTCATAGCAATCAATCTCTATCAATTAGTCTACAACAGACCCAGACATGACACAAGAAAAACCCCAGTGTTTGCGAGCTTGTGAGCCACAGGTCCAAAGTAACCTGTTCCTCCCAAGCATGTTACACTTTCCATATGTCATGTGTCAAATTACTTATTTACTGTATCCCAAAAGTTTATTTAATCTGCTCTATTTTACCATGCTTGTTCAAAGTGACTAATTTTGATGTAATGATTTAAATTGCAAATTAAGCAAAATGCAAATTCCATTGCATGCAAAGTGTATCAAGAAACAACTTTTTCTGAAGTAGATTTGAGAGTGTTATGAAATTGTGCTCAAGGAAAGAGAGAGCCGTATTGCAGAGCAAACTGGCTCCCCTTTTATAGCCAGTGGAAGCATCAGGCACTCGCAAATTAAAATTAACATCGTCCAACTGGGATGCAGAGTTTCCTTAAATTGTCCAGAGATTAAGTGTTGGCCAATCCTGTTGTGATGCTTTAACTCCCTTTATTAACAACTATAAAACATTTGATTTTATTCATTACTTGAGACTGAATTTTTCGAATAATTCAATTAAAGCTGATCCCCATCTGCTTCTTGCACATGGTTCTCTGTACTTTTCACACTTAAATTCAAACAGATTAGTGCATTGTTTGCTCATCACATGATCATAGCAATGACAGCATAGAAGGAGTCCATTCAGCCCCTCATACTTGAGCTGGTGATGGCTCATCAACTGGAACTCTTGTTAGAATCCTTTTAAGAAAACTTAGCCAATTCCCATTTAAATCATTCAAAATAAACATTTGTTTAAGAAAATTCAGAACTGAGGCCATGAGTGGTTATCTCTTCCTGAGTGCAAAGGCCTCCAATCCAAGTAGACATTCCCAACACCCCACCTTAAACATTCTTAAACATTTCAACTTTCAAATGTTATAGCCTCTGCTTCAATAGCTACTTGGCTACTTGTGATAAAGAATCACATGTTCTCATAACTCTCTGGATGAAAAATCCAGATAATAATAAGGTAATAGAAATACAGAAGACAGTTTTACACTCCACCTGATTTTCTTTTCCACGGATGTGTGAAACTTGGGGCTGAATTTTATGGGTCCGTTTGAGATGGTAATAGAGGCAGGGTGGGGGGAAGCCATAAAATTAGGACAGATGATGTCAACTTCCTGGACATCCCTTCCGTATTTTACTGTCAGCAGCCCACGTGGAGGTTGAGCCTCACACATTCACAAGGCGGGAAGCCAATAAGGTAGTTAACAAGCCAATACCACAATTTTAATCTCAGTTCTGAATTTTCTTCAGGGCGCATGGGGACCACAGGGCTTCAGGGCCTCACCTGGTGCAAGGAGCATCAAGGAGGTGGGAACTCAGTGTTGGCTTTGCTGGGAAGCCATCAGGTGAATTAGCGTCACTTGGCAGGAAGGGTAGATGAGGTGGGGAATTGGGTTGGGTTAGTAATCAAGGTATCAGCACTAGGGGGCACCCACAATAGGGTGGCATTGGGACAGTGTCACCTCCTTGAAGGGCACACTTTGGGGGTGGGGTATTGGGAATATTAACTTGGATTGGAGGCCTTTCATGGCCTCATTCACCCTGTCTTCTACACCCCCTTGGAGGAGTAGAAGGAGGAGGAACAGAGAGAGAGGGAGCTTCAGGTACAGGCAGAGGATCGACAGCATACTGGGAGCCCACAGGAGGGCTATCTCCGGGCACAGGAGGCTGGAGAAGGCTATAGAGGGGCATGGCAACAAACTCCGGCGCGCAGAAGAAGCTACCCGCCAGAGATGCTATACCGGTCAAGGCTTAACTACCTGCAGATGTCTGAGCGGCAGAGCCTCCAAAGACTGTGACTCTCCAAGCAGACTGTCAATGATCTATATGTCATTATGCAGGATGAGCTGAGGCCCCTGGGACTTGGTGGACACCCAACGCCAGTAAGCACTGTAAGTCACCGTGGCTCTGAACTTCTATACCACTGGATCATTCAAAGGGTCCATTGGAGATATGTGCAGAATCTTCCAGCCTGCAGCACATCACTGAATCAACCATCAATGCCTTCTACAGGAGGGCAAGCAACTATGTGTATTACCGCACCAATCCAAACAGTCAAGCTGAGAGGGCTATAGAATTCGGGGCCATCACTGGATTTCCCCTGGTGCAGTGAGTGATTGACTGCATGCATGTGGCAATCAAAGCACCGATGGACCAGCCTGCTGCCTTCATCAACAGGAAGGACTTCCACTCCCTCAATGTGCAACTGGTCTGCGACCACCGCAGGTGTGTGCATGATTCCTGGAAAGCAGCCACGACACCGACATACTTCGGCATGCCAGGTGCCTGACCTTTTCCATCCCGCCATGTGCTTTTAGGAATGGATTTTTGGAGACAAGGGCCAGCCACTGAGGACATGGCTACTGAAGCCTGTGAGGAACCCATGCGCAGATGCAGAGGAGAGGTACAGCACCTGCCAGGGGTCAACCTGAGCGACCATCGAGCAGGCCATTGGTCTACTCAAAATGAGATTTAGGTGCATTGATCGACCCGGTGGAGCTCTGCAGTATGCGCTGGCGAGGATCTCGCATATCCTTGTAATCTGCTCTGCACTACACAACTTGGCACTACAGAGGGCTGAAGATATGACCCATTGAGGGTATCAGCGAGCGGGATGCATCCTCAGATGATAAAGATGCGGAGGAGGTTGTTGCCCAAGCAGTGCCAGATGAAGGATCCCAGGTGCAGCATGAAAGGCACCATGACATACACGAGGGAGGCATTAGACGCTGTCATAAATGCATATTTCCTTTGAGCCTTACCTCCTTCCAGAACTGCATAAATAAAGCCTTACCAATATTCAGCCCTGTTGTCGCATCCTTATTTCTGAACTGCCTCACCCAGGTGCAGGCCGCAAAGTGGCAAGGTTGAAGGTTTGATTGCTCGGGGCTTGCTCCCTCACTACCAGCACCTTATGAGAAAGGTTTGCTACGAAGTCACAAAAGGAAGGTACAACAGAAAGGATAACGGCATGAGTGAATGCCATAGTTTATTGGCACATTACAATCATTACACTAACTCCCTTTTCTGCAGCTTTAACACCCATGATCCGATATGTATTTCTATGTACTTTTCTTAACTCGTTTGCGGGTGCTGCTACACGGTGCTCCCCTGTGCTTTAAGCTGAAGTGGAGGCAGGCTGCTGACCTTGCTGCCCCTGGCTTGGGATGACTTTGGTGGTCGTCCTCTGGCTGCCTGAGCCCTAGTGGGCCCCGGAACATTGAGGGTCTCCTGCAAAGATGCATGAACAACCTCACTCGTCAGGGATGTTGGAGGCACTGGCGACACTGGCAGAGGAGCTTCGGAGCCACAGTCCACACCAGAAGCACCCTGAGAGGAACCCCCAGATACGGCAGCCAGCTGCTCCTCCACCCTTATAAAGCGGACTTGTACCTCCCTGCTGATCAGAGAGGGACGTAGATCTGGTGGAGACTCCAGGTGCCTCGTCCCCCTCTTGCCTTGCCATTGCTGCATGGAGCTCACGGACAAAGCGATGTAGTGCAGGTCAGTGTGCGTCTCAAGCAGCCACTGATTGGTCTGCTGGATGTGGCTCTCCATGCAAGTCGCCAATCTATTAATGGAGGAAGCCAGATACACTATTGGTAGAGACAGTGCAGCACCCAGGGCCTGGATGGACTCCTCCATCATCCGCGCTTGGTTACACATAGCCTCTGGCATCTTTGCCAGATGTTCCTCACCTCTCAGTGCAGCTGCAGAATTTCCCGTGTTGACGCTGACACCAGAGGATATAATCAGCCTGGCCCTGGCCTCCTACAGTCCTCTGACTGCCATGGTCCTGGCCTCTCACAGCCTCCATCAGCTGCCCTGGCGCATCTATGCTGTGCTCACCAGATTATGTGCCCATCTCTAAACACGCGTGACTACCCATTGATGTGAGTGTATCTGCGCTGATGGAAGGTGCGGGGAAATGATGTGACAGTGGACCCTTTGAGACTAGCTCCTCCTTCTCAGAGGTGGACCATGTTGCTTCGCCTCTGGACCTCCTCTCTCTTCTCGGTCACCTTGACCTGCATGAGAAATCGTATAATTAGAACAAATATCATCATCTACTTCTTACCACCCCAAATGCCCCACCTCATTGGTACCATGGGGAACAAGCGCACTACTAGGCACTTTGTCAATAGAGACACCCTTGTGGCTCATGAGATGCTCACTCACTGTGATGGATGGGCATCCCTATTTTGCCATCTATGGCATGGCTGCCTTGTTGCTCTGCCAATTCCATCATTCCATCAGTGTTAATGCATGCAAGTATGGGACACCACCTTGGCTTGCTCCCTCCTATTATGGATAAGGTTAGTCTGCCATCGGTGACAACTCACAGACCTCAGATGATGCTAGTTCATTGAGACATGATGGAGGCAGACATATGCCTCCTGCACGCAGACACTCTAGAGGGACTATTCAGAAGATTGCATTTACAGACAGGCAGCTGTAATGGAGGTGCGGCCATGTCTTATAGCTTTTTGGCGACTCAAACACACCATTTCTATGGCTGGGTGAACCCTTCCTCTTTGACAAACTAGATCTCTTGCTTTGACATAAAAGATGGGCTCAAATGTTTGGAATGGAATGGAACATGCACCTTGGCAGACCAGATGAGGTCACTGACCCTTTTCCGGCATTGTTTGGTTGGGGTTTTAGTGCCTATCCAAGGAAAGCTTTAAACAAAAAATGGCTGCAACCAACACCAGAGCTCCAGGCCAGGGGGTGCATAACACCGTTAGGGTGGCAGTGAATGTTAGCGAAGGAGGTGCACCCATCGACAGCGCCTTCTTCATTAAGAAAATCCTGATTGAATGCTGTGGATTCCAAGCTGCGGACATTTTCTGCCTGCATGACCTTCCAGCAGTGGCTACTTCGATGTGACGTTCAAGAATATGGCGGGATGCATCAAGTTCCTGCAGGTGTTCAAGGAGAGAGGAAACCAGGTGCTGCTGTCGATCCTCACGCTCTTCACACTGCCGTCACAACGGAACTGGGTGGTGACAATCCCCCATGTTCCTGTCGTGGATGTGCTCACCTTCTTTGCCAGGTGCGTCGACGTGGCAGGGACCAGCACCGAGGTCAAGGACCCATTTGAGATTTGGACCAGAAAATGGCTGGTCAAGGTCATCTTGAAGGTCGAAGCCAATAGAGTCATCATTTATCCTCCCTCCAGCTTTACTATGGGGGGATGTCGAGGCTTCTTGATCTCCTCGGGGCAGCCCAGAGTTAGTCATACCTGTGGCAAATCTGGTCATGTGGCAGCCAATTGCAGCACAGACGTCTGCAAGAACTGCAAGCAGGAAGGCCATCAGACGAAGGACTGTAAGCAGAGTGGTGGGGCAGGCCATCTCTACAAGACCAGCCCCAAACGCTGCCTCAGTTACGTGCAGGCGGCAAGGTCCAAGGAAAGGCTGGAGGAAAGAACGGTGAACGCGCCTCATACTGCGAAGGAGAACAGCAACCCTCTCCCCTGCAAGGAAAATCCATCCAATAAGGAGAGGAAAGGGGAGGCAGCTGGAACCAGCAACACAACATCTACCCCGTGCCCAGGCACTGGAAGCAGCGATGGGCCCAGTGCGCCCCAACCCCAAAGTGCTGAACCCAGCAAGATGCCCAGCACACCCCAGCTCCGGGAGACCGAGAGCAGCGAAGCGTCTGGCAGACTCCAGCTCCAGGAAGCCGGGAGCAGAAACGTCCTCGAGGAGGAACAGAGGGGAAAGACACCACCAGCAGAGGACAGTCCAAACCTTGCTGCCTACAAGACCCACCCCCACCCCCCCCACCCGAAGTCACCCCAGCAGAACAAACACCCCATGAGTGACCAGGAGGGATTTCTGAGCCCAACGCATGTGCAACAGCTTGTGCACACTATGGATATGCAGGAACATACCCAATAACTGGGACTAGTAAGGACACATGGTGTGGGAAGCCACATCCAGCTTTAAATGGGTTTAAGGATTGCTTCCATTAACGTGCGTAGCGTGAAATCCACCACGCGATGTGTTTTGATCTTGGGTTACTTTGCCGAGGTCAAAGCCGACCTTCTGTCTGTGCAGGAGTGTGGAATACCGCACCTCAGCACCTGCAGACAATGTTCGCGATGGAGGTCCTATGGGCCATCGACCTGGTCAGGGGGAAATGATTCCCATTCCTCTGGCCTGGGTATTCTGCTGCGGGGAGGTCACTTTACTATCTCCGAAGTTAAGGAGATGGTGGGCGGTCACCTCCTCATCGCAGACGTAATGTACAACAATTCTCCTGTCTGGTTAATCAACATGTACGCCCCAGTCCAATACAGCGAGCAGCTGACCATCCTCCAGCAGCTCCCACTATTGCTGGCGATGTCCAGGCCGGTCATTCTAAGCAGTGACCAACTGCATCATCGATGCAGCTGGACGATATGGCAGTGACGACAGCAAACTGGACACTACATCCAGATTCCTGATGGAAACAGTAAAAGATGCCAAGTTGCACGATGTCTTCAGCAACCCTGCAGAAGGAGCACAGTGTAGATATACTTGGTCAAGGCCAGACGGGTCTGCCCACTCCAGGACTGACTTCATGTTTATGTCCTGTGCTTTCATGGTCAGATACACCAACCTCAAGTCGGTGTTCTTCTCTGACCACTGCCTCTTACTGGCCAACTGTCACTTACAGGACAACCAGCAGGTTGGCAGGGGGACATGGAAGCTGAACGTAACACTGCTAACCCCAGAGAACATTGAGGAACTCAAAAGGGATTACAAAGGTTAGAGAACCATGAAACCCCTCTTTGAGTCTCTGGTGCACTGGTGGGAAGCGGTGAAGATGAACATCAAGAGGTTCTTTATCCTCAAAGGTTTTCAGAAGGTGAGAGAGAGACAGAGGGAAATGTCCCAGCTCCAGAAAAGAAGTATCTGCAGTCAATGATGGTTGAGGTCAAGGAGGATCTCCAAGAGGTGAAGAACCAGCAGGCCTCGCACTTTGCCATGGAAGCCTCCAAGATCATCTTCCGGTCCAGAGTCTGCTCCGTTGAGCATTTCTTCTTCCAAAAGGTACACAGAGAGAGCTCTGTGATCAGCAGCCTGAAGGAAGAGGATGGCTCGGTAACATCATCACAGTCTAACATACAAAGGATTAGCAAATCTTTTTATGCCAGGCTGTACGATGTGAAGCCCATGAACAGCACAACCTCCCAATCTTTCCTGTCTTCTATCACAGAGGTCTTAGATGACAGCACACAGGTGAGTCTGGACACACCACTAACACTGGACGAGCTGACAAAGGCCATCAGGTCGTTCGAAATGAGTAAAACTCCCGGAAGCGATGGCTTACCGGAAGAGTTGCATTCGATTCTGTGGGACGAGATCGGCCCAGACCTGCTGGAGGTGCATGAGAGCATGCTTCTGGCCGGCAGCATGTCAGAATCCATGAGGAAAGGCATCATCACCCTCATCTACAAGCGGAAGGAGGAGAGGGCGGAAATCAGAAATTGGCAGCCCATCTCACTGCTTAATGTAGACTACAATATTCTGTCCAAAGTCATCGCCAGTTGGGTCAAGTCTGCTCTGGAGTTGATAATTCACCCCGTTCAGACCTGTACTGTAACCGGCAGGAAGATCTCCGAAAGCCTCGCGCTACTCAGGGATACGATCGCCTATGTATGGGATAGAAGGGGTGGACACCTGCCTCATCAGCTTGGACCAGGAGAAGGCTTTTGACAGGATATCGCAGACATACATGATGGACGTGATCCCCAAAATGGGATTTGGGGAGGGAATCCGCAATTGGATCAAACTGCTCTACACAAACATCAGTAGCACCGTCTCAATCAATGGGTGGGAATCAGAAAGTTTGCCGATCCAATCTGGAGTCAGACAGGACTGTCTTCTCTCCCCTGTCTTGTTTGTTTGCTGTATCAAACCTTTTACTGAGTCCATTAGGGAGGATGTGGGCATAAGAGGGTTGACAATCCCAAGCAGCGGAGGCACTCAGGTCAAAGCCTCCCTGTACATGGACGGCGTCGCTGTCTTCTGCTCAGATCCACTGTTCGTTCGCAGGCTGATGAGCATCTGTGACCAGTTTCTGGCCTCGGGAGCCAAAGTAAATTGCGGCAAGAGCAAGGCCATGTTCTTTGGGAATTGGGCTGTCCAATCCTTTGTCCCCTTCACTTCAGGTCAGACTACCTGAGGGTGCTGGGGATATGGTTCAGAGGGGCCGGGCATGCGCCAAAAACCTGGAAGGAGCGAGTAGCCATGGTACACCATAAACTAAGCATGTGGGAGCGGCGTTCTCTTGCCATTGCGGGCAAAACCCTGGTGATCAGGTGCGAGGTGCTTATGTTGTTATTGTACATGGCGCAGGTCTGGCCCATACCCCAGTCCTGCGCCATGGCGGTCACCCATCTTCTGCTTTATCTGGAGATCCAAAATGGACCATGTCCGGAGGGACACGATGTTCAAACCTCTAGATAAAGGAGGAAAAATGTACCCAACGTCGCTCTCATCCTGATGGCCACCTTTATGTGCGGCTGCATCAAGCTGTGCGTAGAACCCTAGTACACAAACACCAAGAGCCACTACATGCTGAGGTTCTATCTGTCCCCAGTGTTGCGAAGGATGGGTCTGGCCACATTGCTGCGGAATGTTCCATCCAGCTTGATCGTGCCGTACCACCTATCCTTCATGGAACAGATTGTGCAGAAAAACACCTTTGACCACCAGGCAGTGATTGCACGGA
Organism: Heterodontus francisci; assembly: GCF_036365525.1. Classification (NCBI taxonomy): domain Eukaryota; kingdom Metazoa; phylum Chordata; class Chondrichthyes; order Heterodontiformes; family Heterodontidae; genus Heterodontus; species Heterodontus francisci. The sequence continues at coordinate 160,521,194 of NC_090374.1, read as the reverse complement.
ATGTCCTCAAGGCCCTACTGGAAAAGAAGATGGTGGATCCTGTCAGAGGGTTCACCGAGCAGACTGCCAAAATCATGTGGCAGAATGCCTCATCGCCAGAACTTTCAAACAAGCACCGAGGTGTAGCTTGACTGGTGGTGAGAAGGGCCCTCCCAGTCAGATCCTTCCTGCATGCCCGGAATCTCACTGCCTCCGCACAGTGCCTTCGAGGTGGCTGTGGTGCAGAAGAGACTGTTGCCCACCTCCTTCTGGAATGTGCCTTTGCAAAGTAGGTGTGGAAAGAGATGCTGAGGTTCATCCAGTTCAGCTCTGTAACAGAGGAGCCTGTGCTCTACAGTCTGTTCCCAGGGACATACACCGAGATAAACATCAACTGCTGCTGGAGGACCATCAACTCAGTGAAAGATGCTCTTTGGTCTGCCTGAAACCTGCTGGTCTTCCAGTGCAAAGTTGTCCATGACTGAGTGTTGCAGACTGGCACATTCCAAGGTCCAGGACTACGTGCAGAGAGATGCACTAAAGCTTGGGACAGCCGCAGCAAAAGGCTCAATGGGGAAAGGCCACTGTGTAAGGTCCTCCCGCCATTGTGAACCAAGGGACTGGAACCTGTGTAAAACCTTTCGGGCTGTATGCACCAAAATGTTTCTTACTATGTCATGCCAATGTACATTGCATTTCAAATAGAATGGCAAGAATTGTGAGACACGTCATGTTTTTCTGTATCAAAGAAATCTGACCTCTATTGTACTTTCCGGAATGTGAAATTTGAACTGTTAGGATCTGTTTTGTAATGTATTTTTGCAAATTTCTATGAATGAAGTATATTTTTGGAAAAAGAGCTCCAGCTCCTCGGAGTAACCCCATGGCGACGGACCTCCTCTGCTATCTCTGTCCAGGCTTGTTTGGTCAGGCGGGCTGGTCGCTTCCCGTCCCTGGGAAAGAGCACCTTCCGCATTTCCCTGGCAGCCTGGGACAGAATCTGGAGGGAGGCATCACTGAACCGTGGGGCCACCCGGGGTCTTCCTTCTGCCATCACCACTGCAGGATTCCAATGTAATGCTATGCAGAACAGAATGAAGTGGATTCAAGGTTTCTGGCACTCAAACAGCCACTCCAGTTAGGGTCCTGACACTCAAACTACCACTCCAGTTCGGGTCCTGACACTGAGACAGCCACTCCTGTCCGGGTCCTGACACTCAAAATGCCACTCCTGTTCGGGTCCTGGCATTCAAACTGCCACTCCAGTTCGGGTCCTGACACTCAAACTGCCACTCCAGTTAGGGTCCTGACACTCAGACTGCCACTCCTGTTCGGGTCCTGGCATTCAAACTGCCACTCCAGTTCGGGTCCTGACACTCAAACTGCCACTCCAGTTAGGGTCCTGACACTCAGACTGCCACTCCAGTTTGGGTCCTGACACTCAAACAGCCACTCCAGTTCGGATCCTGACACTCAGACTGCCACTCCAGTTCGGATCCTGACACTCAGACTGCCACTCCAGTTAGGGTCCTGACACTCAGACTGCCACTCCAGTTCGGGTCCCGACACTCAAACAGCCACTCCAGTTCGGGTCCTGACACTCAAACAGCCACTCCAGTTCGGATCCTGACACTCAGACTGCCACTCCAGTTCGGATCCTGACACTCAGACTGCCACTCCAGTTAGGGTCCTGACACTCAGACTGCCACTCCAGTTCGGGTCCCGACACTCAGACAGCCACTCCAGTTCGGGTCCTGACACTCAGACAGCCACTCCAGTTCGGGTCCTGACACTCAGACTGCCACTTCAGTTCGGGTCCTGACTCTCAGACAGCCACTCCAGTTCGGGTCCTGACTTTCAGACAGCCACTCCAGTTCGGGCCCTGACTCTCAGACAGCCACTCCAGTTCGGGTCCTGACACTCAAACAGCCACTCCTGTTCGGGTCCTGGCACTCAGACTGCCACTCCAGTTCGGATCTTGACACTCAAACAGCCACTCCAGTTCGGATCTTGACACTCAAACAGTCACTCCAGTTCGGATCCTGACTCTCAGACTGCCACTCCAGTTCGGGTCCTGGCACTCAAACTGCCACTCCAGTTCGGATCCTGACACTCAAACAGCCACTCCAGTTCGGGTCCTGACACTCAGACTGCCACTCCAGTTCGGATCCTGACACTCAAACAGCCACTCCAGTTCGGGTCCTGACACTCAGACTGCCACTCCAGTTTGGATCCTGACTCTCAGACAGCCACTCCAGTTAGAGTCCTGACACTCAAACTGCCACTCCTGTTCGGGTCCTGGCATTCAAACAGCCACTCCAGTTCGGGTCCTGACTTTCAGACAGCCACTCCAGTTTGGATCCTGACACTCAGAATGCCGCTCCAGTACGGGTCCTAACACTCAGACAGCCACTCCAGTTCGGGTCCTGACACTCAAACAGCCACTCCAGTTCGGATCCTGACACTCAGACTGCCACTCCAGTTCGGATCTTGACACTCAAACAGCCACTCCAGTTAGGGTCCTGACACTCAGACTGCCACTCCAGTTCAGGTCCCGACACTCAAACAGCCACTCCAGATCGGATCCTGACACTCAGACAGCCACTCCAGTACGGGTCCTGACACTCAGACTGCCACTTCAGTTCGGGTCCTGACTCTCAGACAGCCACTCCAGTTCGGGTCCAGACTTTCAGACAGCCACTCCAGTTTGGATCCTGACACTCAGAATGCCACTCCAGTTCGGGTCCTAACACTCAGACTGCCACTCCAGTTCGGGTCCTGACACTCAGACAGCCACTCCTGTTCGGATCCTGACACTTAAACAGCCACTCCTGTTTGGGTCCTGGCACTCAGACTGCCACTCCAGTTCGGGTCCTGACTTTCAGACAGCCACTCCAGTTCGGGTCCTAACACTCAGACTGCCACTCCTGTTCAGATCCTGACACTCAAACAGCCACTCCTGTTCGGGTCCTGGCACTCAGACAGCCACTCCAGTTCGGGCCCTGACTCTCAGACAGCCACTCCAGTTCGGGTCCTGACACTCAAACAGCCACTCCTGTTCGGGTCCTGGCACTCAGACTGCCACTCCAGTTCGGATCTTGACACTCAAACAGCCAATCCAGGTCGGATCTTGACACTCAAACAGCCACTCCAGTTCGGATCTTGACACTCAAACAGTCACTCCAGTTCGGATCCTGACTCTCAGACTGCCACTCCAGTTCAGGTCCTGGCACTCAAACTGCCACTCCAGTTCGGATCCTGACACTCAAACAGCCACTCCAGTTCGGGTCCTGACACTCAGACTGCCACTCCAGTTCGGATCCTGACACTCAAACAGCCACTCCAGTTCGGGTCCTGACACTCAGACTGCCACTCCAGTTTGGATCCTGACTCTCAGACAGCCACTCCAGTTAGAGTCCTGACACTCAAACTGCCACTCCTGTTCGGGTCCTGGCATTCAAACTGCCACTCCAGTTCGGGTCCTGCCACTCAAACAGCCACTCCAGTTCGGGTCCTGACACTCACACTGCCACTCCAGTTCGGATCCTGACACTCAGACTGTCACTCCAGTTATGGTCCTGACACTCAGACTGCCAGTCCAGTTCGGATCCTGACTCTCAGACAACCACTCCAGTTCGGGTCCTGACTCTCAGACAGCCACTCCAATTTGGATCCTGACACTCAAACTGCCACTCCAGTTCGGGTCCTGACACTCAAACTGCCACTCCAGTTCGGGTCCTGACACTCAAACTGCCACTCCAGTTCGGGTCCTGCCACTCAAACAGCCACTCCAGTTAGGGTCCTGGCATTCAAACTGCCACTCCAGTTAGAGTCCTGACTCTCAGACTGCCACTCCAGTTCAGGTCCTGACTCTCAGACTGCCACTCCAGTTAGGGTCCTGACACTCAGACTGCCACTCCAGTTAGGGTCCTGACACTCAGACTGCCACTCCAGTTCGGGTCGTGACACTCAGACTGCCACTCCAGTTCGGGTCCTGACACTCAGACTGCCACTCCAGTTAGGGTCCTGACACTCAGACTGCCACTCCAGTTCGGGTCGTGACACTCGGACCGCCACTCCAGCTCGGATCCTGACACTCAGACTGCCACTCCAGTTCGGGTCCTGACACTCAGACTGCCACTCCAGTTCGGGTCGTGACACTCAGACTGCCACTCCAGTTCGGGTCGTGACACTCAGACTGCCACTCCAGTTCGGGTCGTGACACTCAGACTGCCACTCCAGTTCGGGTCCTGGCACTCAGAGACTGCCACTCCAGTTCGGGTCCTGACTCTCAGACAGCCACTCCAGTTTGGATCCTGACTCTCAGACAGCCACTCCAGTTAGGGACCAGACACTCTGACAGCCACTCCAGCTCGGGTCCTGACACTCAGACTGCCACTCCAGTTTGGGTCCTGACTCTCAGACAGCCACTCCAGTTTGGATCCTGACTCTCAGACAGCCACTCCAGTTCGGGTCCTGACACTCAAACTGCCACTCCAGTTCGGGTCCTGGCACTCAGACTGCCACTCCAGCTCGTGTCCTGGCACTCAGACAGCCACTCCAGTTAGAGTCCTGACACTCAAACAGCCACTCCAGTTCGGGTCCTGGCACTCAGACAGCCACTCCAGTTAGGGACCAGACACTCAGACTGCCACTCCAGTTCGGGTCCTGACACTCAAACAGCCACTCTAGTTCGGGTCCTGACACTCGGACCGCCACTCCAGCTCGGATCCTGACACTCAGACTGCTACTCCAGTTCGGGTCCTGGCACTCAGACAGCCACTCCAGTTAGGGACCAGACACTCAGACTGCCACTCCAGTTCGGGTCCTGACACTCAAACAGCCACTCTAGTTCGGGTCCTGACACTCGGACCGCCACTCCAGCTCGGATCCTGACACTCAGACTGCTACTCCAGTTAGGGTCCTGGCACTCAGACAGACACTCCAGTTTGGGACCAGACAGTCCGGTCTGCCATTTAAGTACAACGGCAGGAGCTTATGCGGCATCATCTGATGCTGATTTTGCCACTTCCATCCTCTCAGTGGATGGCCCCCACCACATCCACCCCCCCACCCCCTGCGACTCCCAGTCCTTGATTGGTCGGCTGAGGCTCAATGACATTCGGCCAGCCACCAACTGGCGCAACAGAAGCCGCACCCGCTTCAGGTCCCAATGTTGGGACCTGTAGCCTAATATAATTCAGCCCTTCATCACCATCATGACTGTGCCAGCTCTTTCAAAGAGCAGTCCAATTTAATCCCACACCCCAGCTTTCTCCTCATAACCTTGCAAATTGGTGCTCTTCAAGTACATGTCCAATTGTATTTTGCAAGTGTCTGTGGAATCTTATTCCACCCCCCTTTCAGGTAGCATGTTTCAAATCTTAACAGCCCTTTTTGAGAAGCCCCCATAATGTTGAATAGCTCTGTTAAGTCTCCCCGTCACCTTCTCTGCTCTAAGCAGAACAATCCTAACCTCTCCAATGTCTTTGCAGAGTCATCCCTCATCCCTGTTATCCTGGTAAACCTCTCTGTTATATTCCAGAAAGCCAGTTGGTAAAGGAGGTAACCGGAGCCAACGTTTACGCGTTTTTATAAACATTTATTTACACAGTTACAGATCACTTGCAAGCACCTCCTAACCCGACAACCACAGGTTAGGTCTGTCTATTTATAAGGGCACAAGTGAAATCCCAATTAATGCCCACCACTTGCCTACAATTAATATACAATTAACACACTGTAATCTCTCTAAGGCCTTGATATCCTTCCTAAAGTGTTGTGCCCAGAATTGCAAACACTGGGCTGAATTTAATCGTGCTGGTGGGGCTCCCGGCTCCAAGCCGAACGGCAGTGGGAACTCCACCTTGGCCATTTGGAGCACCTCCACTGGCACGATTCAATGGCACTTGGGCAATTAACTGTCAACAAGATGGGTATCCATTTTACATGAGCATCCTTTGGAAATAAGGTACCACACTCACAAAGATCAGGGAATGGCTCTCGGGAGCTCTAATAGGCATACCATGGTGCCATCTGCATCACCAGCCTGATCTCCCAGGAATGAAATGCAGCTGATGCCAAAGAGACCTGTATAGGGGTTGTCCTGAACCAATCGCAATGGCCCAGAATAGAAAATTCTGGCACAGGAGGACTGATGCAGCATACTTTGGTTGGGGTTCTCCTGTTCAATGCTGGAGGGCCATAGAGGGTTGGTTGGGGGGAAGAGACAGGAAAATCTATCCTCACATGTTCATGTGAAGTCCTAAAGTAATGGTGCAATCTTTCCTGAATATACACTTCGCTCAGTTAGCACACTTCCTTATGAGTCAGAAAGATGTATGCTTGAGAACCACCCTTGATCTGAGCACATAATTAGATAAGACAGTAAACCAAGATCCTGGCCATCTGTTCAGATAGATATTAAAGATCCCTTGGCACTGTTAGAAGAACATGGAATCCTGGCCAGCATACCTTGTTCAACCAATACCATCAAAAAAAAACTCACACTAACGGATTATTCACCCCATTACTGTTAGTGAACATTATTGTTGTGGAATAGCTGCCTCATTTGACTAAATAATGGCAGTTACCGCAATCAAAGAATAATTCATTTTGGAAAGTGCTTTCAAACATTTCAATGTTGTGATAGGATGTTGTATATATGGAAATACTTATTTTATTTTCTCGCTCTGGTTGGATTGCATTTTTTTGTTGGCATAAAGCCTAATGTGACATTTCAACAGAGATACAGTTTTAAAGGCAAGTGATGAAACTACAGACAAAACTCTTTTACTGGACGTGTACAGGAAGAAATAAAAACAAGAAATGCTGGAACCACTCAGCAGGTCTGGCAGCATCTGTGGAAAGAGAAGCAGAGTTAACGTTTCGGGTCAGTGACCCTTCATCATAACTGACAAATATTAGAAAAGTCACAGGTTATAAGCAAGTGAGGTGGGGGTGGGGCAAGAGATAACAAAGGACGTCTAGATTGGACCAGGCCACATAGCTGACCAAAAGGTCACGGAGCAAAGGTAAACAATATGTTAATGGTGTGTTGAAAGACAAAGCATTAGTACAGATTAGGTGTAAATACACTGAATATTGAACAGCAGCAAGTGCAAACCTGAAAAAAAACAGTGGTTAAGCAAACTGAACAAACTAAGATGAAGTGAAATAAATGCAAAAAAAAGATTGTAAAAAATGTAAAAAAGAATGTAAAAAAAAAAGGAAGAAAAAATAACTAAAAATGAAAGTAAAATGGGGGGCTGTCATGCTGTGAAATTATTGAACTCAATGTTCAGTCCGGCAGGCTGTAGTGTGCCTAATTGGTAAATGAGATGCTGTTCCTCGAGCTTGCGTTGATGTTCACTGGAACACTGCAGCAATCCCAGGACAGAGATGTGAGCATGAGAGCAGGGAGGAGTGTTGAAATGGCAAGCAACCAGAAGCTCAGGGTCCTGCTTGCGGACTGAGCGGAGAACAGGAAGAGTTCACTGTGTACTGCATCTCAATGGATTTTCTTTTTATATATCGTTACGGTTTAATTCAGTGTACTGGTCAACTGATACTAATGACTGAGAGAAGAGTAGACTGCACACAAAATGAAAAGTTTTCCTTGGTGCTTGAGGACTATGAGTGGGCAATGAATTCTTAATAGTTCTATTCAAGGCCCAGATAAAATTACCCCATGAAGTTTGGCTTGTCCATAGAGGTGGGTTTTACACAGGAATTACCAGATCTCATGCCATATATTCAGAGATAAACATGAAAAAGTTACAGCAACTTAGCTGGCAAAACACATCATGGGGGAAAATGGAGGGGAGTGGGGTGTGGGTAGGTAACAAAACATAGAAAAAGGATTAGAATAAACATATAAAAATATCAAGGAAGGAAATATAATGATGCAAAAATTCACTTTAGCAAAATATAATTGCAACAATAGTCTTAGAAAAGTAATTAATGCATATACAACTTAGGAGATCATGTATCTGTTTTTAAATTGGGCATTCTAGTTTTACGGGTAACTATCCAGTTCGCTTAATGAGTGAAAACTGGGCTAATGAGTAAAAGTCTTGTTTTCAATGCTAGATGTAAGAGATGTAAAGAATGTCAAACATACATTGGTGGTGCTTCCATATTTAACTGTTCAGAAGTTGCTGAAAATAGATACACTTTGTCGAAGCTTTTTGTCTTGCACTCATCAGGACAATTCAAAAGAATAACAATGTAATGGAAACAACTAATTTATACTGTATGAGAAGAGAGTGCTGATTGGTTGGCTGGTTGGCAAGTGGACTCTGATTAGAGGCATTGCCATTGAGAATGCACCAGCAAATGGCTGTCACTTACTTTGTTTAGCTTAAACTGGTGCAATGTATGTACATGTTCCTTCTGTCCACAAAGAATAGGGCCCTGTGTATTAACATATGTAGGTACCAGCTAATACACACAGCAAAGTCTCACAAATAGCAATGAGATAAATGACCAGATAAACTAATCTACAGTATTTGGTTGAGGGATGTTGGCCAGGAAAACCTGGAGAACTCCATGCTATTCTTTGAAAAGTGTCATGTGATATTTTACGTCCACTTGAAAGGTTTGAGAGGACCTTGATTCAATGCCTCATTCAACAGACAGCATCTGTGTAGTGTTCCTTCATTGTCAACCTAGTTTCTGTGCTCAAGTCTATGGTGTAAGGTTTGGCTTTCTATCTCCATGTTTTATCGCTGAGCCAAGGCGGACATCTTTTGCCAATTTTTTCTCCCTCTGTGCAAAAAGTTAAACTACACTACAATTACAGAGTAACTCATTTCATTTTTCAATGATTTGTTAAGGGGTAATTTGACAGAGGTGTTTAAAATGGGAAGAGACCGAGTAGATAGAAACAGACTTTTTATCAGTGATTGAGAGTTCTAAAACAAAGGAACATAGATATAAGATCTAATTTAGGACAGAGACCATAAGAAATGTATTTCCACAAAGGTTTGTGAGGCTGTGGAATACACTACCAGAGTTGATGATTGATGCAGGACCAAATCAGCATCTGAGAATCAGTTAGATAGGTAGTTGCAGGAAAGGGGAAGAAAGGGATCAGGGAACAGTTTGGGTACATGGGATTATGACTACTGCTCACATGGAGGATAAACACCAACATGGTCCAAATGGTCTGTCTCTGTTCTATAATTTCTGTGTAATTCTATCAGACACTGTCACTAAAACAAAGTTAGTAAAATTCTAGGTAGAACTAATACAAAAAGAGAAAATTTGCAGTGAAAAATTGTGCAAAATAAAATTGAATTAACTCCATGACTACACCCTGCCTTGTGGGCTTGGTGCTCAGCATTTGCTTATGAGCTGGTTACTCCAAAGATATCGCTCTTAGATATCTAAATACTAGTAAAATGTTAATGATGTAAAAGACCCACCTGCCAGTTTTTGGCTAACATTAAAAACTTCGGTCACGGAAAAGTGCCAGTATCCGCTCACATGAGACCTCTGGCAGTGGTGCACGTGGACCTTTTGGGGTCAAAGAGAGGTCCCCAGGAAATGGCAAACACTCAATATGTTTGAATGCCTGGGAAGTCTAGTTGTTTAGACATGGGAAGGAAGGAGTTAAGTTAAAAAATGAGCAGAAAGGACAATTGGGACATTTAATAATATGTGCATGATTAAATCAGCAGAAGAGAAAGGCTCTGATCACCTCAATAACTGATTAAATTAGCAGCTTGAAAACTCATCTGCAATAGGCCCAAAACTGGGAATGGCTGAGACTGCTGAGGGTGATGCACCATATAAGGCAATGCACAAAGTATTAATCAATCATGGAAATAAGAGAAATAAGCAGAAGATTTGAATGTATAAATAGCATGCATCCAATAATAATAGATGGTACAATGTAAAGAGTGCCTACCTACATTTAATTGTACTCTGTGTAACTACTGTGTATGCTGAAGCAACAATAAAAGTGTTGTGACCAAAACTACCAATGGACTTTGTTATTACTCAAGCAAACAATGTACTTTTTTTTTTAAAGTACCCTGGTTGGTAAATGGCAGGTGAGAAAAGGAGAGTGCTGGTCCATCTCACTGGGAAAAAAACCTATTGCATTCTTACAAAGGGAGCTACTTAAAAAAAAAAGTGGAGATTTTAACTAAACAGACAAGCACACAGAAGAGAAGCCGGTCATGGGTCGGGAACCTATTTGTATTTGAAGTGGGCATTGCCGTGGCTCTTGAACCCAACTATTGCATGAGCGTTCCACTTCCAGATTTCTCGGCCAACAAAAGGGCGGGCGGGTTGGTGCAGCATATCTGTCAAAGGAAGGATTTCTGGTTAAAGGGAGCCCAGCAGAGTTCAAAATGGCTAAAATGTATGTTGATTCGTGTGGCTTCAGTGATCACAAGAATGGAAATGAGACTGAGGAAAGCTGCCATCCTGGGTCTCGGACACTTACCTGGAGGTTCTCCTGTGGGGTCTGAGGAACTGAAATGAGGTGATGTTTGCCAAGGATGGGAGGAAGAAGTCAGCTGCTCAAACCAAGCAGACGTGGATGGAAGTGGCTGAGATAGTGAGCAGCAGGAGTGTGGTCCCTCAAACTTGGAGACAGTGCTCCAAGAGGTTCAAGGACCTCAGGGATGCAGGAAAGGTGAGTGGCATAACACTTTCTGGTGTCATCTCCCACTTTCCCAGCATACTACTGCACAACACTCTTCAGACCAAAACACCTTGCAGTTCCACTCATTCCTCTCTCGCAAGGCACCTCCTTATGTCCCTATCTGAACACCCAACACTCACGCTGACCCGTATCTTTGTGCGCTCTCACGTTCATGTCTCACAGTCATCCTCCACAAACATTACCCTTTCCTCCTCTCCACACAATCCCTTTCTCACATTCACAATGCTCTGCTTTCTTTCCTTGCAGGGAAAGACAGAGAACTGGAAGGTGGGGTGGGGGCCCTCAAGTAGGAGCCACCTTAATGACCACTGGCAATGCGTGTCCACCTGGTCCACTAGAAAGGAGTCTTGTTCCAGGAGGCTGCAGATGTCAGCAGTGACCTGCCATGAAAGCCTGAGCCTCCTGAGGCACTGGAGCTCACACAGAATCACAGAATAATACAGTGCAGAAGAGGCCCTTCGGCCCATCGAGTCTGCACCGATGCATTAAAGACACATGACCTGTCTACCTAATCCCATTTGCCAGCACTTGGCCCATAGCCTTGAATGTTATGACGTGCCAAGTGTTCATCCAGGTACTTTTTAAAGGATGTGAGGCAACCCGCCTCTACCACCCTCCCAGGCAGGACATTCCAGACCGTCACCACCCTCTGGGCAAAAAAGTCCTTCCTCAAATCCCCCTTAAACCTCCCGCCCCTCACCCTAAACTTGTGACCCCTCGTAACTGACCCTTCAATTAAGGGGAACAGCTGATCCCTATCCACCCTGTCCATGCCCCTCATAATCTTGTACATCTCGATCAGGTCACCCCTCAGTCTTCTTTGCTCCAGCGAAAACAACCCAAGTCTATCCAACATCTCTTCATAGCTTAAGTGTTCCATCGCAGGCAACATCCTGGTGAATCGCCTCTGCACCCCCTCCAATGCAATCACATCCTTCTTATAATGTGGCGACCAGAATTGCACACAGTACTCCAGCTGTGGCCTTACCAAAGTTCTGTACAACTCCAACATGACCTCCCTGCTTTTGTAATCTATGCCTTTTTCACCACCCTACTAACCTGCCCTTCTGCCTTCAGAGATTTATGGACAAACACGCCAAGGTCCCTTTGTTCCTCGGAACTTCCCAGTGTCAGGCCATTCATTGAATACTTCTGTGTCACATTACTCCTTCCAAAGTGTATCACCTCACACTTTTCAGGGTTAAGTTCCATCTGCCACTTTTCTGCCCATTTGACCATCCCGTCTATATCTTCCTGTAACCTAAGACACTCCACCTCACTGTTAACCACTCGGCCAATCTTTGTGTCATCCGTGAACTTACTGATCCTACCCCCCACATAGTCATCTATGTCGTTTATATAAATGACAAACAATAGGGGATGCAGCACAGATCCCTGTGGTACGCCACTGGACACTGGCTTCCAGTCACTAAAACAGCCATCTGTCATCACTCTCTGTCTCCTACAGCTAAGCCAATTTTGAATCCACCTTATCAAGTTACCTTGTATCCCATGTGCATTTGCTTTCTTGATAAGTCTCCCATGTGGGACCTTGTCAAAGGCTTTGCTGAAATCCATGTAAACTGCATCAACTGCACTACCCTCATCTACACACCTGGTCACATGCTCAAAAAATTCAATCAAATTTGTTAGGCATGACCTCCCTCTGACATAGCCATGCTGACTATTCCTAATCAAATTTTGCCTCTCTAAGTGGAGATAAATTCCCTCCTTCAGAATTTTCTCCAATAGTTTCCCTACCACACATGCCGAGAGAGATGATTCTCTGCCTGTAGACCCTGTGTTGGGGGTCTTGCCTCCTTAGAGCTGGATCTCTGTGTCCATCTCCTCTGGCCTGTGGAGGAGCATGTGCCTGAGGAGAAGGCAGCTGGTATTGCAACTGGTGTTGCTCCTGCTGCTGCTGGTTCTGTTGGTGTTGCTGCTCCTTTTGTTCATGATCAGAGGTGCAAGGTAGAGCTGCATAAGCTGCTTCCATGCTGCAGTGAAGGTTGGGAACAGGGAAGTGGAGATGAAGGTGAGTGAAGTCCAAGACAGGAGAACTAACTTCCAAGAAGTGCGAGATCACCTGTCAAGCAGTGAGAAGTGCAGTGAGCGCCAGCCTCTCACCTAGGCAGGGATGCAGCTATTTAGTTTCACTGCTTCAAGGCTTCCCAGCCTGTCAGTTTTAATGAAGCAGCATCCCACTGTGCTCTCACATGGTTGACCCTGGCAGGCTCTACACAACTCAGGAAACCCATGCGTTGGCTGTTCAAGCCAGAATGCTGGGTTAAAGCCTTAGTTAATTTCTCCTTGAACATTTGAACAACTTACCTGACAGCTTCCAAGGGGCTCCCCGCTCACCTACAAACCCACTTGGGTTAAACCCGGAAGTGGGCGGGATCATGTCGGGTTCCTGACTTGATTCCCCATTTCAGGGGCTTTAATCCCGCCCACACCTGAACTTGCCTTCCCTTGGCAACAAAAATTATGCCCCAGGCCTCAACTCCAGTCGGGACTCCCCCAGATGCCCACAACCACCCTGTATTCTGGATGAGGCCTAGCTCCACTGACCATGTGCTGAGCCTCAGTAAAGAAGCTTTGATGCAACACCAAACCTGGCTTATTTGGGACTTCCTATTTTCAAGACAATCTGGCCTACTCTTGCCAAAGTGATGTCAGGGGTACCCTGAAACAGCTGTAGATATCCGGGGCCTTTAAATTTAAAATGTTGGACTGCCTCTGACTTTTTTAACCGTAGCTGTGCACTAGACCAGAGTTGTCCTGCAGTGGATTTAAAACTGCATCTTTTGAGTTGGAAAGAATAGACTTTGGTAACATAAATACAGCATAAATAAAATATGTTCTATTACCAGTACTACTCCTGTTTGCTAGCTATAAGGATTTCTGCACAATACCAGAGTAGGATTATTCTGTGACACGGATTGTTCTATGACACGCCCTATGTGCAAACTGTAACATAACCTTGTAAAATTCAATGGAGACACAGGAAGAATAGAACATCCTTGTTTTCTTTTATTTGAAGCCAAATGCTTGGTGGTGGACTTTAATTGAACTTTTCCAGATGCTTTTTTTCCCCCTAAATCCCTGAAATCCACAGTATAGCTTGTTGATATCTGACTTACTGTGACCATTGTGAAAATGCATCTTCTCCTCCTCCGGATCTTGCTTAGCTTTACTGTATCCACACCGCCTAGGTCAAAGCGAACAAGACAACATCCATTAATCATACGGTTCCCAATTCAAGTTGTAAGTTAGACAGAAACCAGTTATGGATGGCATTTGTCATCGAAGCCTCTTTTGTTCTGTTATTCTGGCTTTCAGCAGCAAAGTCATGCTTGGCAGAGAGGAGTCTCTGGAGGTCCTTCCATACAAAAAGCTACAGCTGTGTAAGAGATTAGGCTGTGTTTGAAAAATATCTCCAGCAGTAAAATTAATGTCACCAAGCGCACACAACAAGATCTTTACAATAATGCGCAATATAAAACCATGGCAGAGATGGAATGCCACAGGGTCTCTGTTTAGTCTTCGTTCAGAGAACATTTCATTTGAAGGTTAAACTTTGAGGTTTTCTCCTGTTTCACATCAATCTTTTCAGGAGCTTTTCTTTTGAGGTTTCAAATAGTCATAGTTTTATTATCCATTGAATTTACTACCGACATAAAAAAAGAGCAACACGTGGAGAATAGCCCTCAATGTGTATGAGATGCCCGAATGAAAATGAAAATCTCGCATTATTTTTAGAAAGTTGCAAAGACGTACATATTGTTTTACTGCATGAACCACACACCTAAAACTAGACTGATATCACAAGTCTGTTTGTTTTGTGGTAAACTGCCTCCTCTAAACTGTATACCCATCGTGTTAAATGAAACTGACAAGTAGGTACAGTAGTAGCACATGGGAGAAGTAAACCCATCGGAAATAAACTTTTATTGGAAAAGGTGTATGATGAATTACTGCCTGTACCTTTCCTTTCCACTCCAACAAGATAAATGACTGTTCTGAATTATTTCATTTCATATGTAGCATCAAGTGATAATTGCATATTATCTAGTGTATTAGGCATTACATTTGAAGGCAGCAATAGATTAATAAGGCTAAATTAGTTCAGTGAGGATCATTAATACCTGTTCTTTTAACTCTACTATTAAGACTGGGGGAAGAGGGAGCGAGAGGGGACCTTGTAAACACTCCATGAGCAACCAAAGGTCAGTTATCCTTCATAAACTGAGTTACTTTGACGGAAAAGGACATTTGACCAGCTCCTTCTTCCTCCCTCTTCTATTCACTGAAAAAGCTCTCAAAATGTAATGTGACATGTTAAAAACAAAATTGCTGGAATAACGTAACCAAACATGAGCATTTTAAAAGTGTAAACAGCAAAACACAAATGATTCATTTGTTGCGCGAGCAACTGCAGTTGCTTCAGTTGAATTTACTGCTGCTGAAAGTCTCATCCACAACTTTATTACCTCCAGGCTTGACTATTCTAATACACTCCTGGCAGCCTCCCACGTTCTACACCTCGTAAACTTAAGGTCATCCAAAACTCTGCTGCCCATGCCTTACTGTACCAAATACTGTTCACACATCACCACTGTGCTTGCTGACCTACACTGAACAAAGAACAAAGAACAAAGAAAATTACAGCACAGGAACAGGCCCTTCGGCCCTCCAAGCCTACGCCGATCCAAATCCTCTATCTAAACCTGTCGCCTATTTTCTAAGGGTCTGTATCTCTTTACTTCCTGCCCATTCATGTATCTGTCTCGATACATCTTAAAAGACGCTATCGTGCCTGCGTCTACCACCTCCGCTGGTAATGCGTTCCATGCACTAACCACCCTCTGCGTAAAGAACTTTCCACGCATATCCCCCCTAAACTTTTCCCCTTTCACTTTGAACTCGTGTCCCCTTGTAATTGAATCCCCCACTCTGGGAAAAAGCTTCTTGCTATCCACCCTGTCTATACCTCTCATGATTTTGTACACCTCAATCAGGTCCCCCCTCAACCTCCGTCTTTCTAATGAAAATAATCCTAATCTACTCAACCTCTCTTCATAGCCAGCGCCCTCCATACCAGGCAACATCCTGGTGAACCTCCTCTGCACCCTCTCCAAAGCATCCACATCCTTTTGGTAATGTGGCGACCAGAACTGCACGCAGTATTCCAAATGTGGCTGAACCAAAGTCTTATACAACTGTAACATGACCTGCCAACTCTTGTACTCAATACCCCGTCCGATGAAGGAAAGCA
This sequence comes from Heterodontus francisci, assembly GCF_036365525.1. Classification (NCBI taxonomy): domain Eukaryota; kingdom Metazoa; phylum Chordata; class Chondrichthyes; order Heterodontiformes; family Heterodontidae; genus Heterodontus; species Heterodontus francisci. The sequence goes on along the minus strand of NC_090374.1, from coordinate 160,505,259 downwards.
TGCCGTATGCCTTCTTGACCACTCTATTGACCTGCGTTGCCACCTTCAGGGAACAATGGACCTGAACACCCAAATCTCTCTGTACATCAATTTTCCCCAGGACTTTTCCATTTACTGTATAGTTCACTCTTGAATTGGATCTTCCAAAATGCATCACCTCGCATTTGCACTGATTGAAATCCATCTGCCATTTCTCTGCCCAACTCTCCAGTCTATCTATATTCTGCTGTATTCTCTGACAGTCCCCTTCAGTATCTGCTACTCCACCAATCTTAGTGTCGTCTGCAAACTTGCTAATCAGACCACCTATACTTTCCTCCAAATCATTTATGTATATCACAAACAACAGTGGTCCCAGCACGGATCCCTGTGGAACACCACTGGTCACACGTCTCCATTTTGAGAAACTCCCTTCCACTGCTACTCTCTGTCTCCTGTTGCCCAGCCAGTTCTTTATCCATCTAGCTAGTACACCTTGGACCCCATGCGCCTTCACTTTCTCCATCAGCCTACCATGGGAAACCTTATCAAACGCCTTACTGAAGTCCATGTATATGACATCTACAGCCCTTCCCTCATCAATCAACTTTGTCACTTCCTCAAAGAATTCTATTAAGTTGGTCAGACATGACCTTCCCTGCACAAAACCATGTTGCCTATCACTGATCAGCCCATTTTCTTCCAGATGGGAATAGATCCTATCCCTCAGTATCTTCTCCAGCAGCTTCCCTACCACTGACGTCAGGCTCACCGGTCTATAATTACCTGGATTTTCCCTGCTACCCTTCTTAAGCAAGGGGACAACATTAGCAATTCTCCAGTCCTCTGGGACCTCACCCGTGTTTAAGGATGTTGCAAAGATATCTGTTAAGGCCCCAACTATTTCCTCTCTCGCTTCCCACAGTAACCTGGGATAGATCCCATCCGGACCTGGGGACTTGTCCACCTTAATGCCTTTTAGAATACCCAACACTTCCTCCCTCCTTATGCCGACTTGACCTAGAGTAATCAAACATCTGTCCCTAACCTCAACATCCGTCATGTCCCTCTCCTCGGTGAATACCGATGCAAAGTATTCGTTTAGAATCTCACCCATTTTCTCTGACTCCACGCATAACTTTCCTCCTTTGTCCTTGAGTGGGCCAATCCTTTCTCTAGTTATCCTCTTGCTCCTTATATATGAATAAAAGGCTTTGGGATTTTCCTTAACCCTGTTTGCTAAAGATATTTCATGACCCCTTTTAGCCCTCTTAATTCCTCGTTTCAGATTGCGCCTACAATCCAGATATTCTTTCAAAGCTTCGTCTTTCTTCAGCCGCCTAGACCTTATGTGTGCTTCCTTTTTCCTCTTAGCTAGTCTCACAATTTCACCTGTCATCCATGGTTCCCTAATCTTGCCATTTCTACCCCTCATTTTCACAGGAACATGTCTCTCCTGCACGCCAATCAACCTCTCTTTAAAAGCCTCCCACATATCAAAAGTGGATTTACCTTCAAACAGCTGCTCCCAATCTACATTCCCCAGCTCCTGCCGAATTTTGGTATAGTTGGCCTTCCCCCAATTTAGCACTCTTCCTTTCGGACCACTCTCGTCTTTGTCCATGAGTATTCTAAAACTTACGGAATTGTGATCACTATTCCCAAAGTAGTCCCCTACTGAAACGTCAACCACCTGGCCCGGCTCATTTCCCAACACCAGGTCCAGTATGGCCCCTTCCCGAGTTGGACTATTTACATACTGCTCTAGAAAACCCTCCTGGATGCTCCTTACAAATTCTGCTCGATCTAGACCTCTAACATTAAGTGAATCCCAGTCAATGTTGGGAAAATTAAAATCTCCTATCACCACCACCCTGTTGCTCCTACAGCTTTCCATAATCTGTTTACATATTTGTACCTCTATCTCACGCTCGCTGTTGGGAGGCCTGTAGTACAGCCCCAACATTGTTACCGCACCCTTCCTTTTTCTGAGTTCTGCCCATATTGCCTCACAGCTCGAGTCCTCCATAGTGCCTTCCTTCAGCACAGCTGTGATATCCTCTTTGACCAGTAATGCAACTCCTCCACCCCTTTTACCTCCCTCTCTATCCTGCCTGAAGCATCGGTATCCTGGGATATTTAGTTGCCAATCATGCCCTTCCCTTAACCAAGTCTCAGTAATAGCAATAACATCATACTCCCAGGTACTAATCCAAGCCCTAAGTTCATCTGCCTTACCTACTACACTTCTTGCATTAAAACAAATACACCTCAGACCACCAGTCCCTTTGCTTTCATCATCTGCTCCCTGCCTACTCTTTCCCTTAGTCACGCTGACTTCATTATCTAGTTCCTTACAGGCTTTAGTTACTACATCCTTACTCTCCACTGACCTCATTTGGTTCCCATCCCCCTGCCACATTAGTTTAAACCCTCCCCAACAGCGTTAGCAAAAGCACCCCCAAGGACATTGGTTCCAGTCCGGCCCAGGTGTAGACTGTCCAATTTATAATAGTCCCACCTCCCCCAGAACCGGTCCCAATGTCCCAAAAATCTGAACCTCTCCCTCCTGCACCATCTCTCAAGCCACGCATTCATCCTGACTATTCTTTCATTTCTACTCTGACTATCACGTGGCATTGGTAGCAATCCTGAGATTACTACCTCTGAGGTCCTACTTTTTAACTTGGCTCCTAACTCCCTAAATTCTGCTTGTAGGACCTCATCCCATTTTTTACCTATATCATTGGTGCCTATGTGCACAACAACAACTGGCTGTTCACCCTCCCCCTTCAGAATGTTCTGCAGCCGATCTGAGACATCCCTGACCCGTGCACCTGGGAGGCAACATACCATTCGGGAGTCTCGTTTTCGACCACAGAACCGCCTATCTACTCCCCTTACAATCGAATCCCCTATGACTATCGCCCTTCCACTCTTTTTGCCGCCCTTCTGAACAGCAGAGCCAGCCACGGTGCCATGAACCTGGCTACTGCTGCCTTCCCCTGGTGAGCCATCTCCCTCAACAGTATCCAAAACGGTATACCTGTTGTGGAGGGAGATGACCGCAGGGAACACCTGCGCTGCCTTCCTGCTCTTTCTCTGCCTTTTGGTCACCCATTCCCTTTCTCCCTCAGCAATCCTAATCTGCGGTGTGACCAATTCACTAAACGTGCTATCCACGACCTCCTCAGCATCGCGGATGCTCCAAAGTGAGTCCATCCGCAGCTCCAGAGCCGTCATGCGGTCTAACAAGAGCTGCAGCTGGACACACTTCCTGCACGTGAAGGAGTCAGGGACATCAGCCATGTCCCTGAGCTCCCACATTGAGCAAGAGGAGCATGTCATGGATCTGAGATTTCCTGCCATTTTTAATCTTAAGCTTAAACTTAGTTAAATGAAAAAGGAACGAAAAGTTTATCACACGATAAAAAAAAAGAGAAATAGAAAAGGCCTTACCTTATCTACACACCACCGAGTCCTTTTTTTTGGTTAGAGGAGGAAGGCGGGTGGGAGACACTACAGGTGTAGTGTCTCGGGTTCAGAAACGGCCCAAATATATAGGGTTTTACTTACCCAGCAGCCCCCTGGTCTCCGCCGAAAACAAAAGGAAATTAAATTTACTTTAAACTGACCTTCCCAGCTGCTCACTCGCTCGCACTCTCTGCTCCCGAAAAAGCTGCTGCAATGGAAGGCAAGTTATTTTAAACGGCCCAAATATATAGGGTTTTACTTACCCAGCAGCCCCCTGGTCTCCGCCGAAAACAAAAGGAAATAAAATTTACTTTAAACTGACCTTCCCAGCTGCTCACTCGCTCGCACTCTCTGCTCCCGAAAAAGCTGGTTAAGCAATGCCTTGATTTTATAATTCTCATGCTTGTTTTCAAAGCCCTCTATGGCCTTGCCCCTCCCTAACACTGTAAAGTCCTCCAGCCCTACAACCTTTTCAGATATCTGTGTTCCTTTAATTCCAGCCTCTTGAGCATTTCTGATTTTAATTGCTCTGCTATGCTGGGTGTGCCTTCAGCTGCCTAGGCCCTAAGATCTGGAATTCCGTCCCTAAACTTTTCCATCCTTCTGTCTCGCTTTCCTCCTTTAAGACACTCCTTAAAATCTACTCTTTGACCAAGCTTTTGGCCATCTGATCTAATACCTCCTTATGTGGCTCGGTGTCATATTTTGTTTTCTAATCCCTCTGTGCAGTGCCTTGGTACGGTTTATTACCTTAAAGGTGCTAAGTAAATACATGTTAGTGTTGTTTAGTTTAGTTTAGAGATACAGCACTGAAACAGGCCCTTCGGCCCACCGAGTCTGTGCCAATCATCAACCACCCATTTATACTAATCCTACACTAATCCCATATTCCTACCACATCCCCACCTGTCCCTATATTCCCCTACCACCTACCTATACTCGGGGCAATTTATAATGGCCAATTAACCTATCAACCAGCAAGTCTTTGGCATGTGGGAGAAAACCGGAGCACCCGGAGGAAACCCACGCAGACACAGGGAGAACTTGCAAACTCCACACAGGCAGTACCCAGAATTGAACCCGGGTCGCTGGAGCTGTGAGGCTGCGGTGCTAACTACTGCGCCACTGTGTTGTAGGGTATCAATTAAAGTCAGCATCCTGATCCTGCAAAATTAAAACTTTCTTGTTTGATTAATAACTGTGTTTTTGGGCACTGTCCATTGTAAAGACTTGAAATCTGCAAGTAAAAAACTACCCACAAATCAATTCATCTGTAACTCAACCATCACAATATTCGAATTCAGTACAAACTGACTTCTATGAAGAACAACTCACTGCACAGTTTTATTTGTAAGCCTAATTTTGGAAATTTGTTTTGTTCCATTTCCCTCAAATCAAAACATACTACAGATATTTAACACTTTTGCAGCTCCTGGTTAAGCCACAGCTGGAGTATTGTGTACAGTTCTGGTCACCGCATTACAGGAAGGACATAATTGATCTGGAGAGAGTACAGAGGAGATTTACAAGAATGTTGCCAGGGCTTGAAGGTTGCAGCTCTGAGGAAAGAGTTGATAGTCTAGGCTTGTTTTCCTTAGAACAGAGGAGGCTGAGGGGTGACTTAATAGAGGTGCACAAAATTATGAGGCGCCGAGATAGAGTAGACAGAAAGGACCTGTTTCCCCTAGCGGAGATGTCAATTACCAAGG